>NW_020291299.1:0-426801 GCF_003184745.1 Aspergillus uvarum CBS 121591 | reverse complement strand
GGGGGGCCAATGCCTGAGAGAAGTGACGGACAGAGGGCATCGGCCCAGACCCCGGTGGATTTCGAGCCACCCCCTTGGGAGTCTGGGATATGCTGCAGTAGCCACTATTGGCCGGGCAGGCCCGCGGTTTGGCTGCATTGGATCCAGTCTAAAGTAGGCTTAGCTGCTTGCCATCTTGTCCACTGTGTCTTTGTCCCATCAACAAGCAATAATTTACTCCGTAGATAGTTCAGTGTGGCTGATTCCCCCCGGAGTGCCCGCCGTAGCAGACCGAACGGAGGGCTAACTTTAATTGAGTTAACTTAACTCGCGCAAGTCACAAGCCAGCTAACGGTCCACCACCACCATCACCACCAGTTGGCCTCTACCGACGGGAGGCGCAGGCAGTGACCAAGCTGTCGGGTATTGGTGGAGGGTTCGCGTCCGCGGTACCATTACCGCCACCCTTGTGTCCAGTACAGTGCTATAGTATCACCAACAACCACTAGGTTACTGCATCCATCACCACTACTCCAATACTAGCACTAGACTACTATCATCACTTCCCCTCTCTTCTGCTCCCCCCCACTGCAGTGCAAGATCGCAGATGCCTGTCCGAGGCTCATCGCCTCCTCTCCTGCACTCCACATTCGCATGTGTTTCCCCAGCATTTCTCCCACCCCCTGCACCTGAGCATGGTTTGGGCCATGCTGGTTGGATGACAAAGGTCCCTTCCCTCCATCGCACTCCCGACTGAGGCAAACATGACAGGACCGGAGCACGAATGATCTCCTCCCCACCGGAATTACCTGGCAGGAAGTAAGTAGCCTTTCATCTCCATTCCGATCGGAGACAGCGGTCTAATCTTCCTCCCATGGCGGATTGCAATTCGAGGATATTACTGTCCCCCCCGCCCCTCTTTTCCCCTCCTCCCTCTCCCCCGTCTGTGCAGGTTAGGTCCCTAAAGGACCCCTCTGCCACCCGTGCTGGTCACCACGGATTGGCAGGCACGCCTTCCGACCGTGGAGAACGGTCAACGGGTCGGAATAACTTGAGGATCGTTGATGCCGCCGCTGCTGCTGCTGCTGCTGCTGCTGGATTGTTTTTCTTGACTTGATCACATTGATAGACTAGACGCACTCGTTCTCCTTCCTGCCCATCGTTCCCAGATTGCATATACGATCCCTACCGAAACCACCACCCCCTACACCACATTCCTCCAGCCTGACCACCTTACGTCCCCTTTCCTTTCATACGGCAATCCAGCGCATCTCCGTTTCTAGCTCAGGGGCTAGACTTCTCATGTCGGAAAGTGACAGATAAGACTCGTACGTTACAGGCAGAAAAAGGAGTCTGGCTGCCCCGACATGCAGCCTCCTCGCTTACTGTATACCGTACTGTACACAGCACCGGGAGCAGATGCTTATTGCAGTACCTCAAGGCCTAGCCCAGGTGATCGGCCTGCAGCGTGCGGCAGAGGCGTGCCTGGATACATCCAACCAACCTTTATTTAGTCTTTGATCGGAGCCGAACGGGTCGCGTGAGTGGCTTCATGGTCATCTACCTTGCTATCTCGTGGTCCACGCCTCGGCTGCTCCGTACAGTATAACCCTAGCAAAACTGGCGCGCTCTGTTCTACCTATAGACGACATGTACTACACGTTCAACTACTAACTACTATCTCTTGCTACTTCGCTGTATCTTTGCTAAACGACCACCACTGTAGCTACAGGAGGTGCCTTCTTACTGGGCAAAGTATCTGTTTTGGCTACTATGTGCTGTACTGTACTGTACTCGATAAGTTTATCCCAGGCTGACGGCTCTTTGTCCGGCCCAGCCAGCCACCTCTGCTTTGATCACAAAAGAGAATCACTCAACTGTGAAATACGTGGACGTGAGATGTAGAGGACTGGAAATGTAGAGGACTTCCCGTATCAACTGTTTCGCTGCGGCTGACTTCAAGACCTACCTTCTGATCACTGTATATGAGTTTCCTCCACCTAGTGTCAGGAAACCCCTTCGTTTGTCGATCATAACGGATGCTAGCAGTTAGCGCTAGGAGACTAGGCAAGTATCAGAGATTGGGCTTAAGAGCGCAGCGGCGAGCACAGTCAATCAGAAGTCTCTAGCATAGGACGGACGATCATCATGGCGAGCTCATTCCAACTATGCCCTGATCCGCCTTCCTCCGCTTTCGTTGACACTGAAGCCAAGAGACTACTCCTTGCTATGGGGCCTTGTGGAGTGAGAGGTTGCCAGTGCATCTCCGGAGAGAGCACATCCAATCTGGATTACCTGCCCAGCAAAGCACGGTGTAGCATATGTTCACATCCCCTAAGCCAGCACGACAGCTATGGTTCGCTACCCGTTTTGCTCCTAGAAGCTAGATCATTGGGTTTCTACTGCTGATCAATACGCCCCCAATCGCCAGGTGCCCGACTTCCAGGGGCACAGGTAACCGAGCCCCAAGGTGCGTAACGTTTCTGGTGTGTGAAAGGATGCTTCTCGTTGACCTACTCTCTCTGCAGCTGTTCCGACGTGGACTGCTAAGCGATCTCGCGTCGTCAATGACCTGATCGCTCGCCTGGACCGCTACTGCCTGATGCGAGTGAACGGGACCCCAGCCTCCGGGAAGACCACGATGATGAATCTTGTCGCCAACGAGTTGCTCGTGCGTCCCCCGACCACGCCGATCTATATCCTCGACGGCTGGGAAGAGGCCCGGGTTGAGAAAGCCGGCGGCTGGACCCTTTATCTGAAAGCACCGGTTGGGGTCCCCGGACGTTCGCTCCGAAATCATTCGTGTTACATCCTGGTGGACGAGGCACACGAATCATACTGGGACAAGCAGCTATGGAGTGCTCTCTTCAAATCCTGCGGGCCCGGCGACGCGGCGAAGATCGTCCTGTTCACCTGCTACGGCACGGCCGAGGACGACGACCATCGGCCGGAGCAGTATTTCAAGACCCCGATGACCTTCCTTCCGCACCAGCAGATATCACTTCGGCCGGAAGCGCTGGACCCAGAGTGGAAGCCGATTGGCTTGCTGCTCGAGGAGAGCGAAGCCAACGATATTCTTCCGCAGGTTCTGCCCACTGTGATTCCAAATGGTGAGAAGCTTTTGACGGAGGAATTGAGACACGGACTGTTCCTGGCCAGTGGCGGGCATGCTGGGTTATTCACATCCCTGATACATGTCCTGCGAGCGATGCCGGTAAGCGTAAGCCAATGTTCGCGAGCTGGTTGGGAAGGGCCTGCATGCCTGGCTAACCAGTCTTTCCCAAATAATCAAAGCTCCAAAAACCGATCCAGGGCCGTCGCCCCCTCGACTGGAAAACCGCATGCGACGGGCTTTTCAGTGATGGTCCGCTGTTCTTCGAGCATATCCGGACCACCATCTGCTCTCGAGGCTTACCAAAACAGAAGGTGATGCAAAACTCCGCTTATGCGACGGTTTTCAAGCATGCGATTGCGTGCCACGGAACTCGCCGTTCGAGCTTTCCCAACAACTCGGATGAAGAGAGGGCGCTCGAAGATATCTGGAGAAACGGGTGGCTCCATGGAGAGCATATGGAGGGAGGAGGTACATACTACATGTTTCCCACCCAAGTGCATCGTTGGTAACGTTACCTCTGTCGATCACTCAAGAGTCTGCCTGATTTTGCTAGGCTAATCAAGTAGTTGCTGGCTGTAGGTACTGCCAGTTCCTCTTCAAGCCAAGCAATCCCCGAAAAGAACTCGTCTATCAGTCCCCCCTCGAGATGGCGGTCGACGCGATACGCAGATTCCACCCCGACCAGCTCTCGAACACCCCTGCGATGCCGATTGAAGACCAGTGTCAGAAGGAGTTCTACCGCTGCCTCTTTTCCCCTGCTGATCGAAAGCCAACTTACCGTTTCCCCGGAGTATCTGATCAAGACGGGGCTCCGGAGCGGGCGGATTGATTTTCTGGTGCCCCAGAAGCAGTGGGGAGTCGAACTGCTTCGAAGCGGCGACCGGATCCGGCAGCATATGCAACGGTTCAAGAAAAATGGCCCGTATTTCCCCATGCTGAGGAAGGAGCTGATCCAGGAATATATCGTTCTGCCCGCGAACGCTTTCTTTTGTGGCTAGTTAGCTAACTAGCTATCTATCTATAGCACTGGTGTGCCGCCTGGTTTGCAGATATCATCTTTCTCTGGCAAAGAAGTGACGCTGCCATAGCGGGGGTTTTCTTGCTTCCCATGAATAATGACAGCACATTTGTCACTGGTTCTTCTGGGTACAGTACAGCACAAGACAAAAGAACACCTTTTCCCTCTCCACCATGTTCATTCTTTCCATTGCGGGGGTGTCTTTGGTGATTAGTATGTATGTCACGGGGAACATGAGTCCGTGAATAGTATTGGTCCAGGCCTGCATCCCAAAGCTCAAAGCACAGCGACCCTGCAAGCACAGGGGCCAACTAGAGTACGGGGAAATGGATTAATCGGTTGCTGGACAGATAGGCACTATACTCAAGATATCTGACGTGATTTGTTACAGGTTGCATCAGATGGATCGTAACCTACCCGTGACTGTACTATCATTCTTTGTTCTGCGTGGTATTGTATACGGAGTACCAGTCTGTAGACTTTCCGCCGGGTAGACACCTCAACCGGACCACTACACTAGAGTTTTTTGACTGCTTGCTGCTGCTGCTGCTGCTGCTGCGGAGCTCTTTCTGGACTTGTCCGTGTGACCTACCGTAACTGCCCTCCAAGTAAGCATACAGGCCTAGCTTGAAAGTTACCTAGTCAGGTTAGACTAGGTTACCGTATCAATGAATGGTATTGATTCATCCTCCCTGTCCGAGTGACGGTCACCCCCAAAACACCTCCCAAAATCCGAAAGGACCAGCCCAGGACCGTCACAACTCGGCTAAACTTGACTACCTAGTGCATGGATACGAGTCGTTCCCAGTCAAAGAAATACTACTCCACGGGAAATAGATCATCCCTTAATCTCGAGAACAGACAAACCTCACCGCATCAGAAATATGCCCGTTGGGAATCCCTCATGGTGTTGGCGACGGGAGTAGGGAAAAAAAAAGAAGAGAAAAACCAACCCCATCACATGACAGGAATGTCTGCATCGCATCGCATCGCATCGGTATGGAAGAACGACCTAGACCGGTCCAGACCGTAGTGGGGATGGGGTACTCCGTAGAGGGAACCGCAAGAGCTGGGGGACAGACGGACAGACAGATGCATTGATGCAGTGTGCAGGCGGCTGACCAAAGGGAAAAAAGCCTTTCTTTCTCTGGTTTGTTTGGTTTTCGGTTTCTGGGTCGGTTTTTTTTTTTTTGTTTTGGTTCATTTGTTTTCTGGGGCTGACGGGAATGGAGCAGGGCGGCGTTCGCCGTGGCGTGGTGGGTGTGTAGTCTATCTGGCGATGGTTCCGGGGTGTATACTGTACAGTTCTTTGGGTGTGGTGCAGAAATCAGGGATTTGATTTACCTTACCTCCGGAAGACTGGTTTGTTTGTGTGTGTCTGGTTATGCTTTTGTAAGGCTATATAGTTGTTGAGTCATAACATGTGAACAGCACCTCCTTTTTCTTTGCTTTGCCCAGACACCCCGAGCAATACTCCATACAGTAACAGTAACAGTAGCGACCACCCTCACCCGTCAGCTACTGCTGCTGCTGCTGCTGCTGCTGCTGCTCCTTCTCCTGCCCTCCTTCCCCTGCCCTACGCTCCTCCCCATCCTCCACATAAACATGATACTTATACCGACTTCCCGGATGATCCTCGCGTAACTCCCTCTGCCCGAGTCCATACACCTTCTCCCGCATCGTCACCCCTTCCTGTTCCACCGGAGAATCCGGATACAACCCGCGCCGCCGCAACTCGGGCACCAACAACTCGACGACATCCTCGAACGTGCCCGGCGTCGTCACATACGCGACATTGAACCCATCGAGATCGGCCTCGCGCACCCACCGCTCCATCTCATCCGCCACCTGACCGGGATCCCCGACCGCGACGGGGCCCAACCCGCCGATGGCCGCCTTCTGCGCCACGACCCGCGGCGTCCACCGCGGCACCTCGGGGCTGGTCGTCGTGAATGCATCCAGCATGCTGCGCACCTTGTGCGCCTCCGTGCTGTCCGCCGCCGTGATGTCCTGATCGATCGGGATCCGGGAGATGTCCACCCCCGTCCACCCGCTGAACAGCACCAGCCCGCCGACCGTCGACGCGTACCGCTGCGCCTCGGCCAGCTTGGCCTGGGCCTCGGCCTCCGTGCGCCCGAGGATCGGCGTGAACGTCCCGAAGAATTTGAGGGACGCTGGATCGCGCCCCTGCGCCGCGGCCTGCGCGCGGATGGCGGCGATCTTCGGGCGCAGGACGCTGGGCGCGTGCGCCGACACGAAGATGGCTTCGGCGTGCGTCGCGGCGAACTGCGAGCCGGCGGTGGAAGTGCCTGCCTGGAACAGGAAGGGCGTGCGTTGCGGGGACGGGTCCACGATATGCCGCGTCGACAGGTGGAAGTACTTGCCTGTGTGGTTGATCGTCCGCACTTGCGTCGGGTCGATGTAGCTGTCTTCGGCCGGGTTGGGGGATAGCGCGGTCGGGGACCAGGAGGACTCCCAGAGTCTATTCACGGGAGTCAGTAGGGGCTGGGGTGGGGGTTCGGGGTGGGCTGGATGCTGGGCAAGGGTTACTTGTATAGCACGCGCAGGTACTCGTCGGCTTGGGCGTAGCGCTCGTCGTGCTCGATGGGAGTGTCGATGCCGATGGCCTTGAAGGCGGCTTTCTTCCACGAGGTCACGACGTTCCAGCCGATGCGCCCGTTGGTCAGGTGGTCCAGGGTGGAGAAGCGTTTCGCGAGGAGGAATGGCGGCTCGAAGGAGGTGGAGGCCGTGATGCCGAAGGCGAGGTTCTTGGTCACCGCCGCCATGGCGGAGATGGGCTGTCAGGGCTGGTGAGCATCCCGGATAGATATTCAATTGAGGTGCACTGGGTCGCGGGGGGGCCGGTGGGATGTCTCATGGCTCCCCCGCAGACATCCAGTGTGATCATTCGATGTAGACGAAGCTGTACCAAACAGCGGTAGAGAACGTACAATCGTGGGATCCGTCATCGGCCACTGCGCCGCTCGTCGGATACATTCATCCAGGCTCCCCTCGTACGTATCATATCCCCCATAGGTATCCGCCAGGAACAAGGCCGTGATGCCCCCGCGCTCGAGCAACTGGGCCAGATCCGTCCAATACTTCAGCGTGCGCTTCGTCCCCGACCGGTCCGTGGGGTTCTTCCACTGCCCGGGCGACAGGTGGCCGACTGTGGACATGTCGAACGCGTTCAGCAGGATCTGCTTTTTGGGCGCATCGGGGGTCGCTGGGGTGGAAGACATGGTGGCGGCTTTGCTTGGCTTGTGCTTTTCAGGGTTCAATTATGTAGGATACCAAGGGATAGGTACGTTCCTATATAGCTAAACCGTGTCGCTTGCAGCGATGGGCATACCCCTCACGCGCCATCAATCGATCGCATTGCGTGACATCGTCGTGGATGCTCTCTGCATGGCTGATTGCTTTGGCACCGGTTCTCACTCCGCAGAGAATATCAGAAGGGTGACTGACCGGAGTAGCTCCGAGATAACGTATACTGGATTAGCTGCTGTCGTGAGGAGATGGGGTGATGGCGTGCTGGGATTATCTATCGGTCGAGAGGGATGCTTGGGCTATAGTTATAATGGTCTTATATCATTAAGAAACAAAAGTCAACCTGTCTAGAAGTGTAGGCAAGTACGGATTGATTTAAATACAGTCTTGGTCTGTGCGTGTATGACTGAAGAGTATATGTAGTCGGACTCGGTGCGGCATGGTATAGAGCCGATTCTAGACAGACATGGGACTTAGAAAGAGATGCATGATCAACATATAGTCTCAAATCGGACCCCATGGCACGCAATCAATTATTGATGTACTACATCTGAACCTCAGGACTGATAGTTGATAATATGGACTGGTATCCATCACCTGCACCCTCATCTTAGCCACACAATCAAGTAGCGTTCCCACGGCCTTCACACCCCGAATGCGCTGGACACTTCTCACACTAGCTTTCTCTACTGCATCAATAACAGTTACTTGAACTCGTATACACCCTCGTATAGCCCGTACCAAAACATCGAAACTGAAGATCTTTGACGGGCGAAACCGGAAAGGTGGGGAACTCAGATGACGTCGGTGGGGAATCCCCTCATTTCGCTTGCTCTGCTGCAACTCTCGCTGCTCGCTCCCTCCATTCCTCCTTTCATTCACAACTGCAACTCTTACAGTCTGCATCTATTGACCCTATCAGTGCGTTTTCCATAAAGACTTCCTCTGATATGTTCACCAGACAGCTTCTAACCCATGCTCTGCGAAGGTCCATCTCCTCGCTGACCAGCTACCCCACAACCACCTACCATCATCCTCTCCGTACATTCCATTGCTCCACCGCCGCCATGTCGGGAGTCAACAAGGCCTGCTGCTCGTGAGTATCGCAGCTCTTCACCGGACTGCACCAACTGACAAACCAGGATCCCCCCCGTTGTCGCCAAAGGCTACCAGCCCAAGGGTGAATACAAGACCATCGGCGGCCTGAAGACCTGTCCGTACCCCGGCTTCCAAGCTCATCTCCCGCCAGCCCAGCTAATCCCCAGCAGATGTCACCGGACCCGAATCCGCCTCCAAGGCCATCCTCGTCATCTACGGTCAGTCCGGACCGTCATCATCTCTTCCCCCCGCCCCCACATCTAATCATCGGAGACAGACATCTTCGGCTTCTTCGACCAAACCCTGCAAGGCGCCGACATCCTCGCCCACTCCAGCACCCAGAAGTACCGGGTGTTCATCCCGGACTTCTTCGAAGGCCAGCCCGCCCACATCACCTGGTTCCCACCGCAGACCGACGACCACAAGCAGAAGCTGGGCCACTTCTTCCAGACCAAAGCCGCGCCGCCCAACAACCTCCCCAAGATCCCGGGGATCGTCTCCGACGCCAACCAGCTCGCCGCCTCTGGCGGAGGATTCGAGTCGTGGTCGATTCTGGGGTATTGCTGGGGCGGCAAAATCGCGACGCTGGCGACGGGCCAGGAGAACTCGATCTTCACGGCGGCGGTGCAGTGCCACCCGGCCATGCTGGACCCGGAGGACGCCAAGAAGGTGACCGTGCCGATGGCGGTGCTGGCGTCCAAGGACGAGAAGCCCGAGGACGTGGACAAGTTTGGCAAGAATCTGGGCCAACCGGGCTATGTGGAGACGTTCCCCACGCAGATCCACGGGTGGATGGCGGCGCGGTCGAATCTGGAGGATGAGGAGGTGAAGAAGGAGTACGAGCGCGGGTATAAGACGGCGCTGGGATTCTTGGAGAAGTATGCTTAATTAGTGTATTGGTCGGCATGCTGGTTCGTATTGGACTACTTTGAGGCGGAATGTTCTGGACAGAATGGCCGCAGTGTGAGGAAAAGTTCGTGTGATTGTTGAGCAATCGAGACACTTCTATTATCATCATCGAACGGTACAAGATCACATCCGTGATTCATCCACTCTTCCAAAAAGAGTATACAGCTCGAAACGTAAGCGGTCACATTCTGCCCACCCGTCGTAGTCCCCACCCCGCCACCCAGCCAACCGCCTTTCCATCCCATCTCACCGCCCACTCTATTCATTCCATCAACTCAGCTCGCTCCTCAGCTGGCAGCTCTCAGTTCGATCTTCTACTATCCTCTATCCCATCGCCAACCCCCAAACCAAGGCCAACAACCACAACTCACCCACCCATCCTATTCGACCTCCAGACCTCGTCAAGAACAAGAGCGCAGACTGGACTAAGTCCACGTCGGTGCCAGGCCGCACCACACCCACACACCGAACACCACACACACTGCCTTTCCCCAAAGGCGATCACAAAATGCCCGACTCCCCACCACCACTACCACCGTCCACTTCCCGCCGCTCCCGCTCTCGTTCCCCACCCCGTCAGCCCAAGAAAATCTCCACCGGCGGTTTCCGATGGAAGGAAAAGCGTTCCGAGCGCGGGGGGGACCGCGAGGGGGGCGGGGGCGGCGAGGACGCCCGACGGCTGGATCGGGGGTATCGCGCGCGGTCGCCGCGGCGGGACTACGATTCCCGGAATCGGCGGGATTACTCGAGTCGCGATGGACGCGATGCGAGAGATCGCGATCGTGATCGGGGGTACCGCGATCGAGAGAGGGATTATCCCCGCGACCGCGACCGCCGCGACAGCTACCAGCCCCGGGATAGGGACAGGGATAGGGACGACCGGAACCGGGATAGTTACAACCCCCGCGACCGCGACCGACCCGACAAGCCCACTTCGACCTCCACCGACGATCCCGCGAAGAAAGAGAAGAAGGAGAAGAAGAAGAAACGGCCGGCCATCCCCTCCGAGCCGATGATCCTGGTGCATGTCAATGACCGGCTGGGCACGAAGGCCACGGTGCCCTGCTTGCCCTCGGATACGGTGGGGGATCTGAAGACGCTGGTGGCGGCGCAGATTGGCCGGGCGCCGCGCGAGATTCTGCTGAAGCGGCAGGGGGAGCGGCCGTTCAAGGATTTTATCAGCTTGGGGGATTACGGGATTACGAATGGGGTGCAGTTGGATTTGGAGATTGGGACGGGGGATTAGATCCCTTCGGGGGTGTTGTTGCATGTACCTATTATGTCGGTTCTCGGTGGTGGACAGACAGGCTAGAGGATAATCTGATGTGCTTCGGGGGTCAGGATCGCCTGCATGTCGCCCTTGCGGAGATCTTCCAGCTTGTCCTGTAACTGTAGCTGACCCTGTGCCTGCCGCCACTCCCCCAACCACCCGCCGACGAACCCGATCACCTCGCCTTGGACCTCGCGCACGCCCTTGGGAGGCACCACCCTCTTCCCCTCCCAGTGCTCCTCCGCCCCAAAGACCCCATTCTGATCCCAGTGATGCACCCCGCCCTCCATCCCATCGTACACCTCCTCCGCCGGCACGCGAATCAAAACCATCGGCTCCTCCGTCGAAGAATTCCGAACCGGCAACCCCGTCGCGAAGGGGGTCGCCTCCTTCCAGGGATCCGCCAACCCGCCAATATGCGCGACCCGGGGATACGAGAACTCGAACCCGCCGTACTGATTGATGCGCTCCGTGTCCGGCGGGCTGGTGATCCCGTAGGTGGCATTGCACATGTCGACCCAGAAGCCGGGGGTGAGGAGACGCGAGACGAGCGGCTGGATGTGCGAGGGGACGGTCGAGCCCGGCATGAAATAGCCCCATTCCGTGCAGACCTGGTAGTTCCAGCTGGTCGAGGCCGTGCGGGGGAGGCGTTTGTCGTCGCCTGCTCCGTCGTCCTCACCTCCCCCCTCCCCAGCGAGAACCCCAGAGCCCTCATCAGAAGAAGAAGAGAACACCCCCTCCCGCCGCACAAACCCCACCCAATTCACGATCCCCGTCACCCACGCCTCCCCCTCCTTCCCGTTGTCATCAACCACCAGCCCCCTCACCTTCCCCCCGACCTCCTCTTCCAGCTCCGTGTCCAACACAGTAGGGGCCGTAATATTCCCACAAAACCAACTAAACCCGAGATCCCCCACCTCGGGCTCCCAGTTCCGCTCCTGCCACAGCCCCAAGGGTTCCGCCAACCCGGCCACGAAGTGCTGGTCGGTCAAGTTGGGCGCATTGCCCCCGAACACCTCCTTCAGCACCGTTGCACGATCCGTATGACTGTGTGAACCCTGGGATGCGAGAAGCACCCGATCCACCCACGCGATCAGCGCCTGCTGCGCCGCCACACAGCGCCGCGGACCGTGCACGCGGATCGGCTCGTAGTACTGCCAGTAATCCTCGACGGCGGCGGTGACGCCGGAGCTGGAGATGGCGGCCCAGAACGTTTCCGGGTAGGATTGGCGGAGGAAGGCGACGAAGGCGCCGGCGTAGGAGCCGCCGTAGGCGATCCAGGGGGTTGTCTTGGGGGAGAGGTCCGGGGTTTCTGGGGTGGTGGTTGTTGTTGTTGTTGTTGTTGTTGTTGTTGTTGATGATGATATGATCGGAGGGAGGTGGGTGGCGAGGTAGGCGTAGTCGGCGAGGGCTTGTTCGGTGGTGAGGTAGGTGAGGGTGGAGAGGGGGATTGTTTCGTCGTGGTTCTGGGAGGTGGAAGAAGACGAGGAGGAGGAGGAGGAGGAGGAGGAGGTGTTGGGGCTGGCAGGGTAGCTCGTCCCGTAGTACCGGTGCTCGACGATCAGGGCAACCCCCTGGTAGATGCGCGCGAGTTCGTGGACGATTCCCTGCGACAGGAAGGGGAGGCGGTTCAGCGCCGAGGTCTCGCCGCCGGCGATCACGAAGACCGGGCCCCCCGGTTGGTAGTGTGTGGTGTCGAGGATGTAGCGCAGCGGGAAGGTGAGGTTCGTGGGTGGGTAGCGTGGGGAGGTGGGGAAGTGGTTCAGTGGGGTGGTGAGGTTGTGGATTGGGAATTGTGATTGTTCCTGGGCCGTCGGCGTGTATTCTTGGTTGAGGAGGCGGGCGTGGTTCATCCCGCCTAGGGCGAGGGTGGTGGTGGTGTAGTATAACAGCAGGAAGAGGTTCATTGTTGTAGTAGTTGTTGTTGTGGTGGTGGTGGTGGTGGTGATGGTGGGAGGGGAAGAGATAGGAACAGGGAGGGTTTCGTGCGGGGAAATGGGTTTATATGTGAGCAACTGACTTGCTGCTAATCTGCTAATCTCCTAATCTCCTCATCTCCTTGCTTGGTCCGATTGTCTCCGAGTGGAGACGGAGGCTGGAATGTTACAGGTGGTGTTGCAGAGAGGTTCACTTCCACCCAAATGTTCAGTTCTCTTGGCTTGTTACACGGCTATATTTATCGATAACCGCCTAGGCAGTTACTTACTTACACATTAACTTAGTTCTAGAGATACTAGCACCAGCAACTCACTACTCGCGCTACAACTCCACGCGAGGCCCCGTGAAGTTCTTCCGGCCGTCCACCACCCACTGGATAAGGGAGATAATCAAAATAATCCCAAATGCAACGACGCAATAATCTACTCCGGTCAGCGGCTACCAATATACTCTGCATTCATCAGCCAGGGAACTTACTCATGTTACTGCCCGTCACGGGCCGGTCCGGGGGAAACACGAACAACACTGTGGTCAGTGCGATATACGAGAGGGAGATCTGGCCCGTCAGCATAGAACATCCCCCGAATAGCAACCCACTCACCATGTCAATCACCCAGCCAATCTGGTTGGGGATCTTCCATTTGCGATCGGGCAGTGTCCGTCGTCCACGCAGGCAGTTCACCGCGATCGGCATCGCGTACGAGAGATCCAGGAGTACGACCGACGCCGACACGATGGCGTTAAACGCCCTACACCAGTCAGCGCAGCGCAGTTGATCAGACGAAAAGACCTACGAGCTCGATCCAAGATAGATACAGCCGAAGATAATCACCACGACAGTGGTGAGGATCAACGCGTTTAGAGGTAGTCCGAGTCGGGGATGCACCCGTGCGAAGAACTTGGACGCCGGCAGTCCGCCGTCTCTGCGCGTTTCGTCAGCTGCGTTCTTCACTGATGGGAGACAAACTACCTACCGTGCAAAAGCAAAGATCATGCGACTGCTGGTTGTCATCACGCTCAACGTCGCGAACAGCAGGCAGACCAGAGGAAGCCTGCGCCAGATCCGTTAGCAACACTGTTGGCGGCCAAGGGCAGCACAGCACATACATGAGGAGGCAGATGGCACCGGCGCGGTTGTTGGTCGCATGGATGAAGATCTGCAGCAGGGGGCCAGCGCTCGAGTTGACCACCTCGTCGATGTCGCCGGCCACGAATAGCAGCACGATGAGGAAGATCGCTCCGGTGAAGGTGCCGATCCCTACGCAGACGACCATGATCTTGGGGCCTTTGATGGACGGTTGCGGGATTTCTGGACGGTCAGTCGGCGCCTAGAAGCTGGAGGAGGGCGCTTTCACCTTCAATCATGTGGCAGACCGCGTCCTGGATGCATTAGCGTGGATTGATCGACAGCCGATCGGGGACTCACAAACGCGGTCACTCCGAGTCCACCTTGCAACAGCTGGGTCGGTTAGCTACATCGTCACAGATCAAAGGTTGCACCTACCCCCAACAGCCAAGCCACACCATCGGGCCCTAATCATGTTAGCGATGCTCGTAAACATCCAAGACTCAAACTTACAGCCGGTCTGGTTGATGAAGTTGGTAAACACAAATCTGCAGCAGTCAGTAAGCTAGTCAGAAATGCAGCAACACCACTTACGAGGCCGAATTATAGTCCGGCGAGGCGCAAGCCAGCACGGTAATCGACACCAGCACGAACCCGCCAATCGACCAGGTGACTTATTTCCATTAGTTCACGCTCATCAACCGTCAGATTAATCCAGGCAAACGTACAAGCACCACGATAGATGATCGGAAGCACCGAGTTCATGAACCCGTTGACCACAAATGCCAACACTGTATAGGCGATGTACATGAGGAAGTACTGCCATCGCTGCCAGGCGAAATCCTATGAACGCTAGTCAGCAGTCGCTAACCCCTTTGAAGGGTTGAAAGGCATACAGGGTAAACCGAGGACACGATCCCAGCGATAAGCTGACAGGAAAGCAAGGCATTGGTGGCCACCAGCGCAACCTGAACTGTTAGCCTCGCACACACGACCGTAGGATTGCTGCATCTCACCCATCCAGCCACATTGACCCAGCCAGTCACCCAGGATAGAATCGGCACCCAATTCGGCCAGGAAACTGGTAGTTCGGTGAGAAACGCGCGACAAGCAGGCCACTAGCACCGAAGAATACATACTAGCTGCACCGTTGTTAGTCAAACAGAGTTTCTGAAGCTGCACGCAAAAAGGGAGGAAAGTAAACGCACCAGCCACCCAATGATACTGCCCGCCCGCCGTAGGATACGCCGATAGGAATTCCGCCAGCGACACGGCGATGCACAGGTTACATGCTCCGGCCGTCACCAGACCTGGTCGTGTTGCTGTGAGCACAAACTGCGTAGATCAACCCGACAACGGTCCACTCCGGAAAGGAGCCAGACGGCCAGACAATACTCACCCCAGACAACACTAACGCTTCCCCCGGACGGTAGACTGAGCGATAAACTGGCCGAGAGCGCCGTCCACGACTACCCTCGATAATTAGTTCTTCCTTTCTTTTGGCATCTGGCTTCCCTCCGACAGCATGGATACATACATTCAGCACCGCGAACGCTAAACCCAGCATCGACCTGATTTACCCTATACAATTAGCACTGCCATTGCCTTGTGATGTGGTTCACTCCGGAAATTCGGGGTTGAGCGCACAGGGTAGAAAAGTTCCGATTCAGCTCGGCCTTATGCCCCATCTGGGCCAGCTGGACGTCATCATCCTCATTCTCGAGGGGCGGTTGCTTCTTCTCGTCCACGTCCATCATTGCTGTTGTCATGATTCCGATCAGAAATTATCATGAATTGACACCAGCAAAAAAACCCGATGAGAAACTCAAAGGCGCATGCAAGGCGGGGGGAGACAAGTAAACTTAAATCGCCGAGAGGAGGGGAAGAAGGTGAGTAGTAATCGGCGATTGACGCGCATCGAAGTCTAAGGATGCATGCGGTATGTCCACCCAGGGTTGCGGGGAAGCTTAATTTACTTTGGCGGGCCGGGATAAGATGACACAAGACGGTACGCTAGTGAGATAGAGGATCACTTCTGATAAATCGGTTGGTGCATTCACTTATCTCCTTATATATGATTCTCTCCTGCATGGGGAGACAATGTACGCGGTAGTCATCAGGACGATAGCTAATTGACATACTGGGGCCACTGCAAAGCCCGCCGCAGGCAGAATTCCATCGCATGCGGGCTTATCGGTCCAATCAGCCGGTGGGATGCCGTTCCCCGCCTGGACATGCCCGATTAGGGGATCCTTTCATCTTCAACAATCTATCGAGGTCGGTGGTTATCTGCGGGTGATTCCTCTGAGGCCTTCGGTGATAAGATATTTGACCATCAAGGCCGAATAATTAGTCATTTAACTATTTATCTGCTGCAGTCAGGGGGCAGGTTGTTGCTGCTCATGCAGCCCTAATCCCGGATTCTTGTCCCCGGGCTGTGGGTCGCTCGCAGCTTGAACCGGCGATAAGATAAGTGGAATAGCTTGGGTTCTGTAGTATGGTAGTATGTTGGCGACTAGGTATAGAGTAGACGACCTCGCCGTTCGCCGTCCTGATCAATGTTCGGCGCAGCTTGGTATAAGCCCTGCTTGCAACCTTTTCACATAATGATCAATGTCTTGGGGATAGAACCAGTACTTTTCTGAACCTCGAATGCTTTGAGACCTCTTCAAATGAGCCTTGCATCTCACGTGATGCCGCGGCCAGCTCCACCCCCAGCCATCTTATTCCACAGTTCATGAATGTTGTTGAATATCTGCAAAACTGGAGTAGAACACCTTCAACCCCTTAATCCCATGCGTTGAAGGTTGAAGTCGATCTGATAGCCGTCAAGCATAAGGACTGACTTTCGAAATGATGGGACTTACCTAGTAGGCTCTCATCACTGACTGTTTCACCTGCTCACTTGACGGACATCCATCAGCAGATGATTGGGCGCATAAACCATTAACCCCAATTCATCGGACAAATCACTCGTCCATCATGCCGACTACAAACACACGTGGCAGAGACTCACGGCGACCAAGTGGTCTTCAATCGTTGGAAGACTCCGCTTATTCTCAACTCACCTGGAGCGCTCTAATAGCGTTGGGCTACTGCGCGACCAAGCTCCCAGATCAATGCATGCAGATCCGGATTCTCCTAAATCAAACCCCATCCATCCCGCCCACCGCAGAGACCCCTGATTCTGTGGGAGGAAATGTGCTTGTCTTGCAAGGCTATTCCAAGTGGTCTGCATCTCCGGTTTCTCGACCGTTCGACCGATGAATACTGAATGCGAGCTAGATGCAACAAAGACTTCCGGTCCTCGAAGTGCGCACGTTGGGGTGTCGCGGCCAAGCACATGCGTACTGTCTGATGAATACATTCCGGAATGGCATGGCTTCCGGTGTTCACCGCAGTCCCCTGGTAATCACCTTGCATTGTTGGTTTTAGGCTGGTCGTATGTCTTCTCTGCTCGGCTGGTGGAGCTGCGGCGCACGACGTCCGAGGAAGAGGTTTTATACACAGATCACGTGGTATGGTGGTCCACGGGCGACGATTCCAACCCGAACGAGCATTGCAGTCTACATCTTGGCGACCTGCCACCGGCCTAATTGCGCTTGGGGGGGCGGGGCGCCATCTTGGAAGATGGACGTGGATGGCGCGCGACGCTGAGTCGAGATGGCAACGAGTATTGCCCTCCGTGGGCGTGCCATCTTGCCTCTAGCTACTTTATGTTGCATTCCTAAGTGGACCTCTCAAGCCTCATACCTCAAAACCTGAAGCCACCGTCATCAGCTGAAGCGCAAGCCTACCTTCTCATGTTCGATTTGGCGTGCCGATTGTCTTGCCTAGACCTGCTCAAGGTACTATCTCCCGCCTTGCTCAGATCCAGAACCAGAAGCAGAACATGCT
The DNA here is from genome assembly GCF_003184745.1 of Aspergillus uvarum CBS 121591. NCBI lineage: Eukaryota > Fungi > Ascomycota > Eurotiomycetes > Eurotiales > Aspergillaceae > Aspergillus > Aspergillus uvarum. Next base: position 409,241 of record NW_020291299.1, on the reverse strand, counting down.
TGTAACGAACTACCGACCCCAGATAAACTCTCTCACTTCATGGCCTTTTCATGCATCCCCAATATTGTATCATCCTCCTTATCCGGTTGTTTCTGGGAACCAAGTATTCCATGCAATCAAGCGAGCGAATGGCTCAACCCGCCACTCAAGGAGCTGCTGCCACCCCTGCTCCAACAAAAGAGATACGAAATCATCCTATGCACGCTAGCGCACCGCAGACCTATGCTTGCGTCTCTGTGGCTGGGGGTCACGATCGGGCTATCACTGCTGGAAGGAAATGTGACGAGGTTTGGCCGGCGGAGAACCGGCGCGTGTACAAGGTATCTCGTTGGTTTGTCTGTTATAGGTGCTCAAGGTCACCTGGCACTGGAGATTCGAAAGACTTCCAGATGGGGAATGAGGGGCTGATACGCCTTGCCTTTCACCCAATCTAAGCAATATCCTAACCTGCCCCTGTGAAACAGGCTGCCTTGTCTGCAAGGACTCGATGGACACTTGATATTCTTGTCTTGTCTTCAGATGGTAGAAGAGGATTCTTGAACCCAGTATAGCTGAGATCCGGAGCGTAGAAGCCAGAGTCCCAGCTCCAGTTCAATGTACCATCATAGACCTTTATACCTTACATGCTAGGATGAGTGATGTTGCTCGCCTTGTGATGATGATGGCTTTCCCGCGCCTTCCCCCGTTACTCCGGCCGCCCAGGCCCCGGTCGAGCTAAACGGGCTGATGTTCCCCCCAACAAAAGACGAGCAGATTGTTAATACGGCACTTTTGATATTCTTGAATGCATTTACGATTCACTTTGATGAGTGTCAAGCTTGCAATTGGACTATTCACCGTAAAAGGTTTATAGCACGGTTCGCCAATGCCAGCTTTGAAGCTCGGACAGATGGATATCTGGATGATGGCCAGGAAAATGCTTATGCACTCATTGAAGTCAACCCCATCGTTCGGTCAAAGACACAAGACCTTATTCGAATGCAGGACAGTGCCCAAATGGTTGGATGGCTGATGAATGACGATGAGAAGAACGATACCGGCAAGTTGTGAGTCTATCCTAGATTCGGATGGGCATCAATGAGGTTGATAACCATTCACAGGCATGTCCATATCTCACAAAATCGGCACGAGATTTTCATAACATTTGTCGAATACGATGCAAGATATCTCGCGTATCTGAAGAATCCGCCAGTTAAGAACGAGGTATCGAAACCTGGAAATTCACAGAGCAAACCGTCTGCGAGTCAAGCGCCTGAGACCGGTGTGCCATCCTTCCTGACCATGCATCAATATGGCCCTTGGGATACTCAACAGCGGTCCCACATGAAGAACTTGGGCCCCATCCTTCTTGCCATCGCCCTTTATGCTGAAGGCGAGGTCCGAGCAAGACCGAGGTCGCAACGCGGTTAACGCACAACCTCCGGCAATCCTACGGGCGCGAATGTTCGCACCACTCAGGTTTTGCATATTTTACTGCATCTCTCTGTTGTTGAGATCTGTTTCCGTGGTGTGCTTCCGATGGCTATAGCCCATAGATCGCAGCATCTGCAAACTCGGCATTTTGTGTATTGTATGCATTTTTTGCCACACTTCGATCTTGTCATACTTGATTGGCGTAATCTTTGCTCGCGGGAGCAACGATCAGACAGATCGCGCGTGGTTGGAACCCGTAGCCTCAACGGTCATGCTAACGGTTGAATGGCTCTGGCTTTACTCTGCAATTGAATGATCTCAGCTTTATCAGCGATCATGACTTGCTGGTTGTCGGACACTACCGTTTTGATTTCTCACCCATATGTGTTTAGTCTCAGCTGCGACAAATGATAGAGAAGAAACATCAGTTCAAGGCCTCTGGGTAGTGGCCTTTAGCAGTCTTACATCTCTACATACCGTAGTATACTACAATGCCCGAATGCGCTGGATGATGGTCAGAAATGTTACCTTCGATCAAGAGGTTGGGACAAGAATGAGCTTAACAATAAAGACGAGACGATGGCCCGTCAATTTTATATGAGATGAAGTTTGTTCAAGGAAAAGCGTGCATCACACACTCCACAAGGTTAGAGCACCTCCCCCTAAGAGACCTGATGCGTTCAGACGGTTGGAAATGCTCAATTCTTGTTTCCTCGATGCTGTGCGTGTGTATGATGAGCTGGGAACGCATCAGCGAACGATATACTCACAAAGCATATCCTCAAAGTACCAAGATAGAGGCACCTCCTCGACACGAGTGAAATGATAGCATACCTAACCATTCTCATTGTTCTGGTAGTACCCGAGACGCCTGACAAACCTGGCATGGTAGGCGTCGGCCTGCTCTTCGGGCCAGTCCACCGTGGTTTCAGTGCTGCCGCAATGACAGCGCAGCCGGTAGTGGCCCGGGGCCAGCGGCGGCGCAGTGGGCGGGAGGTCCTCTGGCCTCCAGAATTGGACGAGATGATGGTCATCTAAAAAGAAGAAGACCTTCTTTGACCTGCTGCAAATCTATAGAGTCCCATTTTGCTCACAGAGGTCTGTCTGGACTCTCCATGAGTGTGATGGACTTATTGGGCCGGGCTGCGGCTCAACCTGGTCAACGAGGTCCTCTGTGGTGGGAGACATGATTGCGGGTCGGGAATTCGATCTGCGAAGTGGAGAGGATGTGTTGGTGTTGGGACTTCTGTATGGGCCTGGGTCGGGCCAGGGTCGATTATGCTGGAAATCGTACTAATATCTATAGGTCCTGAGAAAGGAACTGCAAAGGCAGCTTGGTAAGAATTGCGGAATTCCCATAAGTCTCCATAAGATCCTTTGTCTTATACTGATTACTTCCAGTATGTTCATGATTCCCTTTGTAGGGCACAGAAAGACAAATAGGCAAGAGTAGAGAGCTAGGACAGACACGTAGCGAATGAGACGATGATATGCGCTCCCCCGGGCCAAACAAGCGAGGACTTTGATTGCTCGTGAATCTGACCTCGGAACAACGATGCCAGTGAGTGCTCAAGACATAGGCATTGGGCTTCCTTCACTTGTTGCTTATGGTAAAAGAGGAGAAGTGACAAGAAAGCCTCACCGCTCGACCAAAAGGAATGTCTGGCATTCATCTAGCGGACGGTTTTCGATGCCGAAACAAGATCATCAGGAGTTCATTGCCGAGCACCTTCAGAGGCCGTCCATCCAGACATGCTAGGTATACTGTAACACTCAAGGGGGATCAGTGAGGGTCGCCCTCTTCACACTTAGTAAAGTATAGTGCGGAGCAATCCAACCCACCATTTGGCTGAGACAAGAAGGCATAGAAAGAATAATCCCTATTGCGACGAAATAAGGTCCACGGTATTGTAGGCTCTTTCTTTCTTCGAAGTAGCCTATAAACTGATCTAGAAACTGATACCACTGCAAGGCACTACAAGAGCCCCATGTTTATGAAACAGAGTCTGTTAGAGATTTCTGTGAAATCATCAAGACGCCGCCTATGTCTTTGTTGACTAAGTTGCGGTGCTGAAGTGGTTTTAGAAACTGTATGTTGACCCTCAGTGGCTCGCAAGTGTAAATCCAAAACCTGAAAGATATCGACTCTTAGAATTGGCATGGCATTCTCGGATAAGAAATAGTGGTAAAAAGGGAAAAGAAAGGTCAATTGAAAAGGACAAAGGAAGTCGTCTGTTTAGATACTCTATAAAAACAAGATCAAGCAGTCACGCATATCACGGTAGCATCAAGTGGCAAAGTTCCCACCTCGCAGAACGAGATGTCTCGAATGGATGGGAATGCCGACTTTTTATCTGACTGATGCGCAGGGCAATGGGTCTTACGCCGAGATGTACTGAACGAACGTGATATCATAACAGTCCGCCAGACGCATTCCCTCGCCCACGCGTGCGAGCTTGGCCTGTCTATCGCCGTAGAATGTCCCCATGGGGGTGAATTGGAGACCCCCCTTCCAGTAGTAGCCGACATCCTTGGCAAACTTGACGAAATAGGCCCCAGTCTGCTCCTCTGGCCAGTCCACCGTGGTTTGGGTGTCGCCGCATTTGAAACGCAGCCGGTAGTGGCCCGGGGCCAGTGGCGGGGCGGCGGGGTGGCCCAAGAGCTTGGAGCATGTATCTCGCACTTTCCGTAGAGGCGAGCGCTTGAGGTCCTCCGGCCTCCAGATCTGCACAAGGTGATGGTCATCTGTGAACAAAGATGTTTCCTCTTGCTTCCCGGCGAATCTGTAGATCTCCTCCAAGGTCAGCTTCTCTCTGGGCGCACCGTGAGTGTGCTCCCCTTCCCCAAAGAGGCGGACTTCCGTCGGAGTGGATTGCGACGACGGCTGCTGCGGCTTCTCAGTACTGTCAGGCATTTTCACAGGTTAGAATCTGTTTACGACAGAGTTGATGCTTTAGTATAAGAGTTGGTCCTCTACCAGGTGTTTGAGTCAGTTGACGAACATAGGCTCAACAGGTAGAACACTATTTATACTTCCTAAGAGACAGTCTGAGAAGGCAGCTTAATTTAATCATGGTTTCTTTCTTTCAGTAGACTCGTTATAATAAATAACAATCTGCGTCCAAATGAATACCTCCGTCAGAGACAAACAGACAAAAGCTCACAGTATAAAGCCAAGTCAAAGCTTTGGACGACGAGGTCTTAGACTCTTCTCCGCCATCTTAAACATGACCAAGGGCCTCTGCCGTAAGTAGAAGTAAGACAATGATGCCATTGAGTACTATTGTGGACAAGGGCATTGTCTACCTACTATGGACTCTTTGAGCACTTCAGGTGGTGGCTAATAGAAACATAGAAATGTACAACAATGAAGGCTTAGCGGGATAACATCAGTACTATGCTCACACCTGGACCTGGGATCTAAGTTATATTTTCTTTTTTCTGCTTTTTTCTAATCTTTGAGTTTCAAAAATATATACTAGGTCTGCTAGAAGGGACTAGGTGCTGCAGCCAGTAGAAAGGATAAAAAACTAAATCCTTCATCTTTAAAGAAATTCCAAATTTAATAAAAACTATTAATTGTTTGTTAAAAAAGATTTCTCAAAGCTATCTTTATATACAGACTAAGTATAATGTAATATGTAAGAGAATTCAGTGAGGGTTGACCCCTTGACAATAAGTAAAGCACCGTGTAGAGTGATTGCTGTTGCTACAGAATAAGATACGATAGGCTCTTTTTTTTAGAGTATCCAGTTATTTGATCTAAAAACTCCTACCACAAATCCCTGCAAAAGTCCCGTGTTTATAAAGCAGGGTCCGTTAAAAATTACTGTAAAAGTATTAAGATCTTTAATCCTCCTATATTTTTGATCAATAAGTTCCAATGCTGAACTATCTCCAGAGAAACTGCATATAAACTATCAGTGGGCTTGCAAGTGTAAACCAAAAGCCTTTAAAAATACTGACTAATCTTAGGATTGGGTTGGCATTGTTGAATAAGAGACAGTGAAGAAGCTTAAGAGAGAAAAGGTTTACTTAGAAAGACAAGGAAAATCGCCTGGTTAAATTCTTTATGAAAACTGAAAGATCAAGCAGAAGCACATATTACGGTTGCCTTAAGTGAGTAGAGTTCCAATTTAAAGAACAAGATGCCTTGAATGGATGGAAGCCCTACTTCACTTCTCATCTGCCTGACGCGCGGGACAGTGGGCCTCGAAAAGGCGCGACGAGAAACATGAACGCATCCTCACCAAAATAGAACGATAGAGGCTTCTCCTTTCTTGCGTTACAGATATTAGACGACTGTCGGACGCGATAGCCGCAAGTCAGCCTCCAGTAGCAGCCGACCCGCCTGGCGAACTTGGCATGGTAGGCATTGGCCTGCTCCTCAGGCATGTCCCCCGTGGTTTCGGTATCGCCGCACTAGAAGCACAGCCGATAGTGTCCCGGAGCCAGCGGCGGAGTGGTGGGGAGGGGGGGGGGCGGCCCAAGAGCTGCGAGCAATGGGGTGCTTGACCCTAGCGAGATCCTCTGGCCTTGAAATCTGGACAAGGTGATGGCCGTCGGTGAAGAAAACTACCTCCGTTTGCCCCTTAGCGAGTTGGTGGAGTAGGTCAAGACTTGGGTGGTCCAGGTCCTCTATGGGCGCACCATGAGTGTGTTCCTCTTTACCAAAAAGTTGGACTTCGGTTATGCTGAGCTTCCGCTTCTCCTGCTGTTGCTCAGTATAGGCAACCTGTTTCTCAGTGCTGCCAGACATTTTTGCTGGTTGGAATTTGTTTGAGACAGGGGCCAGTGTTGTAGTATGAAAGTCGGATCTCTACTCTGTGCTTGAGTCGGTTTGATGAACATAAGTTTGATGGATAGCAGGCTGTTGAAATGACTCCCACCCGGGGTGGGGGTAGTCTGAGAGGGTAACTTCAGTTGACCATAGTGGCATAGTGGTTGTCTTCAGTACAGCTCTTTGTGATGCGTGAGGAACGGACTGAAGACCTCCATCAGACTCCATTCAAGAAGGTAGCTTAAGTCGGCCATAATGGCTCTCTTCAGTATAACTCTTTGTTCTAGTAAGGACAGTCTGCTTCCCAAACAAACCTCCCTCAGACACAAGTCAAGGCTTTGGGAAGCGAGGTCTTCTCCGCCATATCAACCGTAACCAGGCAACTTGTGCTAAAAGTAAACCGATAAAGCAATTGAGTACTTTTGTAGACAAGAAGATTGTCATTGACAATTCTTTCCCCGGTTACTGCGCATAGAAAATAGAAGCGTAGAGCGTAGAAACAATGTAGGCTTGGCGGGATGACGTCGGTGCGGGACTAATGCCTGAATACTTGAGGCACTAAGGCTTCAATCAAGGCTTCCCGTTTTCTCCTCCCATCACCATCACCATCACCACAGAGTCGTCGTTTTCGTTTCTGCATCTTTTCACAATCCTGGCTGCAGTCATGTACGACTGCGACCTTCCTCGTTGGTCCAAAGATGAGACTCCCCAAATTTCAGCATCCGGTGCATCGTGTACCCTCATCTTAACCTTTCTTCAGCTGGAGGAAGGCGGGCCCCGGCGGGATCCCCCCCTTTCGTCCCATTCTCTCTTCATGCTTAGCATGCTTGGTCTCGCAAAGCCAATTCTTCATCATCCTTCGTACCGCACATGCAGAAGGGACATGCCGTCTAGTTCAGGTCCCAGTCCGGGGCCCCGCACCCCAATGAGGCATAGCAGCCTCAGTCCGGCGCTAAACAACCGGTTTGTGTCGGGCAATTGTCGCCTGCTGAAGAAAAATGGGAAAAACCCCGGCGGCACAAGGCCCTCGGTTAGCCCTAGCCCCCCTAGCCCGCGATATCTTCACGATGCTGCCTGCCATCCATGCGGGGTACCTGCGACTCGCCTCCAATGACTCCGTCGGGATGGAGTTGTCGTTCTGCAGCGTCGCATGATCCGCTCCTAACATTTGCGCATCAGAGGTGGAACATAATGTTCCGTCCAAGTGGCTTAATTGAGTGTCCCTGCCACCGTGACGCATTGGGATGATGATGGCCAGGAATCTGCAAGGGGCGGGGGGTGGTATAAAATCCTTTCCTGTTCCTGGTTTCCTTCCAGGGGCCGCTCAAGCATCTCCCACAGTCTCTCCACATACCGTCCTCCAAGATGCCTTCACGACGAACCCTCCTCGGGCTGGCGGCCACGAGCACCTTGGTCAGCGCCGGACCCTGCGACATCTATGCCTCCGGTGGGGCGCCCTGTATCGCTGCGCACAGCACCACTCGTGCTTTGTACAGCGCCTATTCCGGCCCTCTTTACCAGGTCATCCGTGGCTCTGACAGTGCCACCACTGACATCAAGCCCCTCACGGCTGGTGGGGTTGCGAATGCCGCCGCCCAGGACACCTTCTGCTCTGGCACGACTTGCCTGATTTCTATTATCTACGACCAGTCCGGTAGTGGCAACGATCTCACCCAGGCGCCTCCTGGTGGCTTCGATGGGCCCGAGTCCAACGGCTACGACAATCTGGCCAGCGCGATCGGCGCCCCTGTCACCTTGAACGGACAGAAGGCGTACGGTGTGTTCGTCTCGCCCGGCACCGGCTACCGCAACAACGACGCCAACGGCACTGCCACCGGCGACGAGGCGGAGGGCATGTACGCCGTCCTGGACGGCACCCACTACAACGATGCCTGCTGCTTCGACTACGGCAACGCCGAGGTCAGCAGCACCGACACGGGCAACGGTCACATGGAGGCCATTTACTATGGCACCAGCAAGACCTGGGGCTATGGTTCGGGCAGTGGCCCGTGGGTCATGGCCGATCTCGAGAACAACCTGTTCTCCGGGCAGGCGGAGGGCCTCAACTCGGCGGACCCGTCCATCTCCTACCGGTTCGTGACGGCCGCCGTCAAGGGCGAGCCCAACCAGTGGGCCATCCGCGGTGGCAACGCGGCCTCCGGCTCGCTGACGAGCTACTACAGCGGCGCGCGCCCCACGGTGAGCGGCTACAACCCGATGAGCAAGGAGGGCGCCATCATCCTGGGCATCGGCGGCGACAACAGCAACGGCGCCCAGGGCACCTTCTACGAGGGGGTGATGACCTCGGGGTACCCGTCGGACGCGACGGAGAACTCGGTGCAGGCCAACATCGTGGCGGCTAAGTACGCGACGACCTCGCTGACGAGCGGCTCGGCGCTGACGGCGGGCTCGTCGATCTCGCTGCGCGTCACCACCACGGGGTACACAACGCGCTACCTGGCCCACAACACCACCAACATCATCACCTCGGTCGTCTCCTCGTCCAGCTCTTCCACGCTGCAGAAGCAGGCCAGCTGGACCGTCGTCACGGGGCTGGCCAACTCCGGCTGCTTCTCCTTCGAGTCCGTCGACACCCCCGGCAGCTACATCCGCCACTACAACTTCGAGCTGCTGCTCGCCGCCAGCGACGGCACCAAGCAGTTCAAAGAGGACGCCACCTTCTGCCCGGAGTCCGGCCTCAGCGGCTCCGGTACCTCCATCCGCTCCTGGAACTACCCCACCCGCTGGTTCCGCCACTACAACAACGTGCTCTACGTCGCCAGCAACGGTGGCGTGCACACTTTCGACTCCCAGACCTCGTTCACGGCTGATGTGACCTGGTCGATCAGCTCGGGCTTTGCGTCCGCGTAGATCGAGGTCCGGCGCTTGGGGACATGACGGGTCGGGAGATGTTTGATGATTATGCTTGATGCCAATGTGGAATAGTTTATGGTTTTCGAGGTGAAGCCTTGTAAATACGTTGTTATCATCATTACCGTACAAATTTAGTATGACTTTGAACTACCCACGGTCTTTAAGTCTTCAACTCAGATTCTTGTAGAATCTGATGTTCATGTAGGTTGTTGTAGCTTTCAGAGTGGTGCATGGAATATATAGTGAAGCCTTGTCGAGACGATTCCACTCCAGGCGTACATGCAAACTCTACAGAACCGACAGAGAACCTTGATAGGGACATGTAGTAGCCCGTAATAGATAGAGACACACGACCATCAAGCGACCCACCTGCCAAGTCACTCTGTCTGTGCATCGCAAGATGGCCAGGGGATATGACGTCATTATGCATGATTTTCGTGCCAAGTTTTCATCCACAGGTCAGTCGTCGACATAGCGCCGGAGAATCACACTCCGAAGCGCATATTCATGGTTCTGAGCCTGGTTGATCGATCGAGCGGGTCTCTGGATCGATGGTCCAGGGTGGAGGAAGTGGGATGGGTGGATGAAGCAGAGAAAGTTCATGCCATGGCCGCCTTTGTGGTTGCTTTCTGCCGGCAGAATGATTGTCTGCCGACCGCCTAAGTGTATCCCCATCATCTGCGTTGTCGACATCATTCATCGTCGCAATGTATCCTGGGAATCGAATCTACTATCTGCTGAGCCACCTGTGTCTTTCCGACAGCTATCCTCTTCTGAAGACCTTTTATATGGCGGAGGTTTTACGCCATATCAAAGTGTTTAACATGCCGATAAGCATCATCGCGAAAGTCGCGACAGACAACGGATGAAATGAACATATGGCACGCTGATCACAACAACGATAGCCATAGAGTGCCAAAATGACCGGCCCGTGCTATCTCAGTTGTGAAGCCCAGCTGGTTGCTCGCGAAGGCTGAACGTCGAATCTGATCTCAGGATTCCGCCTCCTCTCGCCAGGATGCTAGCTTTGGGGCCGCCCCCAACAGTGCAACACCAGAAGCCGTCCCGATTTGCCCCTGGCGACCATCCGAATCCCATCGATCTTGCGCCTCGATATGTGTGGTCCGTCAAGTCTCGTGCCTGGCAGCGAGAGTCCTCTCACGTCGACTTACGCAGGAACAGCGAACCGGCTGCCGCGTGCCCTGCCTTTCGGCCCCATGCGACGCAGGAACCAGACTCAACTGCTCAGGGGAACTTCTTGAGAATGAAAGTTCTTCTCATTCCTCATTCTCCTTGCAAAATCTTTGCCAGTTTCATGTCTTCATGCCTGTACGGGCTGTCAGTCGTTCATTCTCTCACTACATTGACATTCGTTGAAACCCGATTCTCGCGAGTCACTCATTCCCTCGCGTGAGCCAGCCATTCTTTGCTTCCAGTCTGTCCTTACCACTCCCCCCCAAAAGGCACAATGGCAAGCAAGCTTGCACACACTCTTTTCACCATCGCGAGCGTGGGACTCCTCGCCTCCGCCCAGCTCGCCGTGGACACCACGCCCGTGACGGCCGCCGCCTCCGTCGAGACGGTCTCCATGATCGACGCCTCAGGCCTGCCCATCACGACCGTCTCCGACGCCGCCGACAACGCCTGGTACATCCCACTGACGGGGCCCGCCAGCGCCGCGACCGCCGCCTGGGGCGCGAGCGCGCACATCCACAGCGACGCCGCCGCGCTGCTGCCCATCACCTTCGGCACGGCACCCACCAGCACCCCCACCGTCCACAAAACCAGAAGCCTCTCCCAGGAAACCAGTGCCTTACCCACGGCAACCGTCTCCCCGATCGGCAGCCCCTCCGGCGACGAATCGACGACCTCCTCCCTCGAACTCGCCCTCAACCCCGAATCCAACGCCCTCCTCCTCGGCGCCGACACCACCCTCACCATCTCGACCACGGTGATCGCGACAGCCGAGAACCCCACGAACATCAGCACGACGAACCTGACCACCCTACCGGTTGGCATGAACCTAGGGTTCGGGACACAATGGCCCGGCGCCCTCGTCTTCGGCGGCAACTACGACGCGAATCGCATCTGGAACGAATCGCACTGGCAGACGACGCCGGAGACGAGCGCGGGCAATTCAACATTCACCCGAACCGGCACGCAGCTGCTCAGCAGCGGCGTCCAGCTCAAACTCTACCCCACGCCAGACCCCACAGCCAACACGAACACCAACGCAACCTACCCCTTCGACACCGCCGCCGCCCCAACAACCACATCAGCCACCCTCCCCGCGACCCTGAATTTCACAGCCGAGACCCTCACGGTCCCCGACGCGAGCTTCTGCGCCCGCAATTTTAGTGTGGTCTTCAACCCGGACAGCGCGACCTACCCGCTCTTCGAGATCCCCGTCTGGGCGGATCTGGTGCCGGCGGGGCAGCGCTGTGTTGTGGGTAGTGGGGAGGAGATCATCCTGGGGAGACCGTTTTTCCAGGCGGCGTATGTGTATATCACGGACGTCGGGGATCTGTATTTCAGTTCGATCCGGAGGGATGGGGGGGTCGGGGTCGCGCCGAAGGAGTTTGATTTGCATGCGGTGTTGGGGGCAGGGAAGGGGGGGGATGTGTATGCTAATGCTACGGCGGAAGAGGCCGGGGCGGAGAGGAGTGTGGTTTCGGGGGAGGGGAGGGTTACTATCACATGTAGTGTCTGGATGGTTGTTGCTGTGGGGGTGGTGGTGGGGTGGGTGGTTTAGTTGGGGGGGTGTGGTGGATTTAATTTGTTTTCGTGTCGGATAGAATAGTTTAATATACCCATTCACAATCTCTGCACTAGTATTCAGAATGGAAGGTACCAAGTCGTACGAAGATTGAAAACTTGATTCCATGCTCAGTATCCGAAAGGACCCATCACATGCATACACCCAGGGAGCCAGCCATCCGGTAACAGCAACAGTAACAGCAACAGCAACAGCAACAGAAACAGACCCGCTGCCTCCATCCATCCTGCAAGTATTCCCGAAACCCAAACCCGCTAATCCAACCAAATCATCATAATCATAAACCATCCCAAAACGCCATCCATACTACCAGTCATGAGAATGCAGGAGAGGACTCAATCCCACTCCATCGCCGCCCTACACCACCCCCAATACCCCAACAAAACCGCGTTAGGGTTGATTTCCACAACGTATGCATCGCACAGCAAACCAGACCAGCAGAGGAACCAAAGGTTACTGGAGATCATACACGACCAGCGCGCGCTCGATGTCCTGGAGCGTCTCCTTGTCGCCGTAGGCGTCCATCAGGGCGCGGTTCTTGCGGAGGCGCTCTTCTTCTTGTTGTTGGTAGAGTTGATTCTGGAGGGACTTCGTGGAGGTGGGAGAGGTGGCGGTGGCGGTGGCGGTGTAGTGGTTGTAGGCGCCGAAGCCTTGGGTTCTGTTAGTTGGGGGATTCGAGGAGAAGAACGGGGTATAAGAGCAGGGATGGAGACACGTACCCAGAGCAATGGCTGCCATCAGGGGCAGATACCAGCGGCTGGGTTTCTTGAGGGAGGCCGGGTTGATGTGCGGGGTGCTTTTGAAGAAGGGGCGGGGGTGTGGGGGGGAGAGGTTCATCATTTTGTTGAGTTCGATGAGTTCGGAGGTGTGAGTGTGGTTGTAGAGTAGAGTAGAGTAGTCAAATAAATTGTGCTTGAATAATGGATTGTCATAGTAGGGTTGACCCAAGTCAAACCGACGGGTGATTTGTACTTATAAAGTCGACGTACGGAAGAATGCATCACACCCACGTATTTGTGGCCTGATCGGGGGTAGTCGATCCGTCATACGATGCCATGCCCGCCCGCCCCCGTCGATCCCGCTTTCTGGGGTATATTACGATGAAGGCAGTGTCATTGGCTAGCTAGGTTGAGAGTGGAGCCGATGATGAAGAATCGCATGCACTCATCGTCTCACTCCACTGTCGAAATCCCTTTTCCGAGTGTGCTGATCCTGTGCGCTCAGTGCCTTGGGTGCTTGCCGAGGGGGGGAGGAACTCGGGAAGGGATATCGGGTGATGCTGCGGAGTATGGGTAGTGGGTTGGTCTGTGCACTCTTCACTCTGGTTGACTCTGTCTTCGCTGTCTACTATGTTGATTTTGTCTAGAGAGGATACTAGATTCTAGAAGAGTATGCTACGAGTATAATGATCCTCCGTGCCAGAGGGGTGCCACCGGTGGGCGTGAGGATTGCCGGATGGGGAATCGGTGTCTTTTTAGGGTCAGGGCTGGACTCTGCAGCTGCATCACCCTCTCTACATGACACACTTGTCCCTTTCTCAGCGCGTACAAGCGACAGACTCTTCTTGTTGCTGATTTAGGATGGCATGAGGATCCTGCTAGGTACTGTCACAGCAGACCACACACTAATACCGTTGATTAGTTACAATCTGCTACCAAGACCATCTTCAGCAAAGATGACAGTACGACAGTACTAACGCTTCAAGCTGATACCGATATACAAACCAGAAGGTTACTCCAACGGCACGGTATCCACAAAACACGTCTTCAACGACTCCTCCCCATACCTCCCCCCCAGCACCTCAACCTCATTCACCACCGCCCTAATCCCCGCAACCTCCTCCTCCGTCAACCGCACCTCCAGCGCCCCGACATTCTCCACCAAAGCCTCCTGCCGCGTCGTCCCCGGGATCGGGAAGATATCGTCCCCCTGCGCCAACAGCCACGCCAACACCAGCTGACTGACGGTACACCCCTTCTCCTCCGCCAGCCCCCGTAACCGCTCCACCAACTCCAAATTCTTCTCAAAATTCCCCTCACGATACCGCGGCATCACCAACCGTAAATCCCCTCGGGGAAATCCGCGCGCGACCGGATCCGCCCCGTCAGGATGCCCCGGGAGAGCGGCGAGTACGCCACGACGGCCACGCCCAGCTCCCGTGCCGTGCGCAGCAAATCGGTCTGCGGGGACTCGATCTCCAGCGAGAAGGGCGAGTACTCGACCTGCACGGCGGCGATGGGGTGGACGCGGTGCGCGCGGCGGAGCGTCGCGGCGCTGACCTCGCTCTGCCCCAGGTACTTGATCTTGCCAGCGGAGTGCAGATCGGCCATCGCCTGGACGGTCTCCTCGATGGGGACGGCCGGGTCGAGCCGGTGCGCGTACAGCAGGTCGATCTGCGAGACGCCCAGGCGCTGCAGGCTGCGCTCGCACGAGAAGAGGCACCGGCTGCGCGAGCTGTCGATGATCATCTGGCCGTCCTCGAACTCGGCGCCGAATTTCGTGGCCAGGAAGATTTGCGGTCGTTTGGTCGGGTTGGCGCGTTTCGCTGTCGAGGTAGCTGCTGTTTACTAAATGTCAGGTAAGGGCTAACTTATCCCGTTCCCTATATTCATACCACAACAACAATACACTTTCACCCTCTCTGCGAGGTTTATTCATATTTGATCGATCTCCATATAGTAAACTACCCTAGTCCCATCAGTAATCCCTTCGACATACCCTCCCCAACATCCCCAAAAGAAGGCACTCGATCCAATAACACTTGAAGGTCAGGCACAGCCTCCATCAGCTGCAAGAGCAACGGGCGATACATGCCTTCGGTCGTTCTTTCAAGTTCCTCGCCCCGGGCATTGAAGAAGAACAAAACGATTACAGTATGGTCATTCCTGTTCGCCTGAGCTTGTTGATATGCAAATTTCATGATGGTTTACTTGCTGCTTCCTGCTTTGCCTTTGATCCAGAGAAACCCAAGATTATCGACGACCTTTACCATGTCAAGCCAATCTAAATATTCTTGTGTCTCCAAGAGCCATCGGCCGGTCTTAGCGTGAGCAGCTTTGATTGTCGCCTGTCGACTCTCTGTCTGTTCAAATCGCAATGCATCCATGGCTGGCACACCTGCGATGGTCGACGTCGCACGATGTTTGCTTCTTTGTTGTTTCGCGAGCTACTCTGGGCCCTGTGGCGTTGATCACCGACAATAGCTCTTTGGCGTAAGCAGCTGCCGTGGCGGCTGCGTATCCCTGCCATTGCTTGTTCTTATGCGAATCAGCATAGTATGGAATCCCTCGTATCACCAGGCAAGGGAATTTATCCATCAGCCCGGCGGCTTCCATCTCAAAGCACAATTTATTCAGCTTTGCAGCCAGTCGGTCACGGGGGCCTGCATGTTCGATCACCTGATTTCCTGGAAGCGATCAAGCCGTGATGAACAGCTGGCTGGGTGTCCTTGCGTTCTGACGTAGGACCAAGTTGCTTGCATCGCAGTCTACGCATGTGCGCTGGGATGGAGCATGTTCATAGTTTGTACAGAACAGCCTGTCCGGCTCGCCTTTGGGAGGAGCGAGTTCTCGCAGCATTACAGGGCGGTGGGCCAGCATCTGGACCACGAGTGCGGCAATCTGATTTTCGCTTGACCAGGAGATAGAGGGACATACGAGGGGAATTGAAGACGAGATTTATTCCGATGAATATCTGAAGTTGTTGTTTGCTGTCGAACTCACCGTGGGATGGAGGAAATAGTTAATCGGACGGAGACGGAAAGCTTCCAAGCTGACGCCTGAGGCAACAACTTGAGGCAACAACCACGTGCGGTCTGAACTGATTGTACTACAGCCTGAGGCAGAATTGCTCCTGGCTGTGCGGGTTTTAATCTTCCCCGCCTTACCCTTTTGGGATGGATGCACCCTCCAACTTCTCATTGTACTTACAACATCGACATCTTCCAATTGCTTGATGATAGAATCCTTTTTTCTTCTGTCTCCCAAGAGCTTGACTTGTGCTCTGTGCTACACCTAGTCAGAGCCATTTTCTCTCACTCAAACTGCCTTCATTCTTTCCGTTGTGAGAACATATATTCCCGTGAAGCGAGCTACATCTCTGGGCAAATCTCTGGTCTTGGTATGAGGAAACATTCCCGAGCTACAAGCTGAATTCTATTAATTCATTGAAAAGAAACCCGAATCCGATAGACCTTCATCCTTCAAAATGTGACACGAACAATTTACAATAGGTCAACACTCAGAACGGTTTTATGCGAAGACTGAGAGAACGGGTACAGAGGCTGTCACCACACAATCAGACGAGCTTGATCACAGCGACTGTTGTAGCTTCGCCCAAGACCAATGAGAAGGCCTTATGCAATAATCGTACGCTGTCGTGTGTGTCGGATTCGTTCTGCCCAAGCACAGGACCCGGAATCTTCGGAATTGGGGCAATTCAAACAACCGTTCTATAATTCGCCGCGCCAATGCAGAGCATCGCCCTCTTTCGATCCACTACGAGGCAGATGGGCAATCACGGACAAATCAAAGACTGCAATTGCCGACTGTTCAGGGGCAAAATCGCGATAGCCGGGTTGCAATCAACTGGATTACAGGTAGGACAGATGGTGGCAACTGCGAGAAGCCCAACACATGAAACCACATGTCGATCGATTAGCGGCGAAACTATAGATGTGCAAGAAGTCGCGCAGCAGAACAGGAGTGAACGGTAGAGCTGCGAAAAATCTATTTTGCAATGGCACCAGGCTGGCTTGAATACCCTTTCCGGAATAAATCATGTTTATATTGGACAAAAACCTGGGTGGAACATGATTCGTGAGATCCTAGCATCAAACATCGATTACATATTGTGAGTCTTCTTCAAGACCTGGGCGGACACTAGGCTTGGGATACATTATCGAAGGCGACAGCTTGAAGGTATATCGCGACAACTGCGTAGAGAAGATGTAACATGTCACCATCGTCATCCACCTTGTAAGGCCCATATCGTTCCACAGTAAGCAACGCGTCATCATCCAGTGTGCCATCGCGAAGGTAAGCGGCGTAGGTTTCGGTCGGCTTGGCAAATAAGAGCCAGACTTCATCGCCATCCTCGGATATCAGGCATTTGCTAATGAGATAAGCATTGATTAATGGCATGATCTATCCATGTAAAGCTAAGTGACTTACTATCCCGAGAAAGCTTCTTCCCATGGCTGGCTATTCATAATCCATCCAACCAACTCTGCGGCTTCTTGCATGGTAACCTTATCACCGATCTTTGATCGCCGAGCCTTCTTGACTTCAATGATTCCACGAATCGCTTCAGTGCTTCGAACCCAAAGAGCCCCGTCAGTGAGGGCTTTAAACTTTGCGTGGTTAAACTTGGCGATGAACGGCACGCGAACCATGCTAAATTCGCATTGTGATGATCGGACAAGGCTAGCTGCGGCATTGAGGAGGAGGACGAGTGCGGCGTTAACAATTGCTTCATCTCCAGTGGGGTCCTTGTCATCGTCATCAGTACCGTCTTCGGCGGGGGGTCGAGCTGCCTCTTGATATAGCGTTAGTCACGGTGTGAAGCTCGGATATCAATCAATTTTTACCTTCGCCCTTCCCTTTCATGGGGCTTGACACAGTTCTTCTTGTAGATTGACGGACTGCAACTACACGCGTATCCGTTTTTCTCCGGGAGAAAGCAATGCATCTAGCTTGAAATCTCAACACCGGCATCCAGGACCCCGCCCATTGCGGGTCACCTTCTTGCAATTCGGACACGAGATGCTGATGGTTGACCAAGGCAAGATACCGCTTAGCTTCCTCTGGATCATTCACCAGATGAAGGGCTTGTTTCCAAACGCCTTCGAGGTTATAGCAAGCTGCTCTGTCGGCGAAATCACCGGGCCCCTCGGGAAATGGCCATATGGAGCGAAAGAGAACGAACTGTTTTTTCAAAACCTTTGACCCAGATCTCATCTTGAAAAGGTTGTGCAAACTACTCCTGTTCAACTTGCTGATTCGGAGGATTCTAAGCAATGCTTCCTTATTTTCTGGAATCGAAAAGCTCCCCGTGAAGGAATCAGCGTATGAAACTTTCTGAGACTCCTCTTTCTCAGGCTCCTCGCTCTTGGTCTTCTTGAGCTTTTTCACGCGAGACATGGCTGTAGTCGCTGTACTTGACAAGGGACTTGAAGAAAGAGGAAGGGATTGGAGAAGGAACGTACTCAGGAGTAACGGTGAAGGTCAACAGTAGCGTTGGATGAGTGAGGAAAGAGAGACAACAGACCCACCAGGGTCGGAGTAACACTGGTTAGGTCGCGTCTGCGTCCAAGTGATTCTGCCTGAGCTCCAAGGTGAGAGATCAGTAATGACGTCGGGTCCGACAGTAGTTGCAAAGTGTTAGCTCCAAATTGCAACTTCTGGTGTATACCGAGCGTCTACTACTCAGAATAGGGCCTCACCGTGGCCGTAGAAAAGTGAGACCTGAGCTCATGATATTGACAGTTATGATATCAGAAACGGAGAGCGTGCATCTAGAGAGATACGCGCAAGGTCTATCGAATAATTGCGCATTTGTGATTAGGGACTAGCACTCGAATGTTACGAACGCGGTAGAATAGCATTTGCTCGACCTCACAGCTATCGAAAGTGCTGCACCAGGAAGATTATGACTGTCTTGCTTGGAAATGATGAGATATCAAACAGCTCACAAGCCTCCTATATTCGAGAAAGCACTACTCAGTATAACCCGTCACCCTGTGGCGCTCCGCAGATAAGACGTTAAAGCACTTCATGAGTTATACGTCACTTATCACCACTTACTTTCAGGCTAACGCTCACGGAGTGTGAGCGTTGAGCTATTGCCATAATTACTTGGGCAGTGGAGTGAAGAGCTCGGAGTAAGGATCATGTGACAGCAGAGTCAGTCGAAACCAGAAGTCCGGCCGCTGACATCAGGATTCATAACACACCCTGTTCACCTTTCCCACATGAGGCCAGACGCTTTTCTCTTCTCATCACACCTATCCAGTTCCAGTTCTCAACGTCTTTGCCCTCTGTGACTCAACCTTCGCAAGACGTCGAAGACTCTCGAAACTGTCTATGTTAGGGTCGGTCTGAGGAGATCTATCACGCCTTCTTCATAGCTCTAGTTCCCCTTGACTTTTGTTGATCATGTCCTCCTTCTTGCGTCGAACCCTCTCGCGTATTCGTGCCAAGCTGCCTAGCACACAGAAAAGTTCAGAGGAAGCCGCTGATTCGGATTGGGTGCTTACAGAGCTCTGGAAGACCTACCGGAGAGCTGAGGATGCAGCCTCAGACTCGTTCACACAAGACGAATTGCGTCATTGGAATGTCGAAATACTAAGCTTTGATCCTCTCGATCCCAAAGCGCCTGACACAACCTCGAGTATCGATCCTGTTGCCTACTTCGCCCCCCTTCCCGTGGACTTTCATGAGAAGCATGCAAGGATCATTGACAAGGAAACCGAAGAAAAGCTGAACCATTATCGAAGATGCCTCGCACCTGACTACTCTCCCTACGGTGATGGCAGGCCGCGAAGCCCAGGGAGACGCACCCCAACCCTAGGGAATCGTTTCCGGGAGGAAATGTCCATCAGACGCAAAAACCTTGACCCGGAGTACGGGGACACCACATTGGGTGTCGCAACGAAATGGCGTGCGTATACGTGAGTCCCTCGCACACAAATACTCAGGGTCCCATCAAAGAAACTAATTCATACGGGTAGCAACTTTCACATTGATGGATTTCCCGACCGCGAGGATTCGTCGGGACGCAACCAATATGAAGCCTACAACATATTCGTGAACTCGAAGCACCCCCACGTGAAGCTCATCCTGAGCAATGCGGTTCGTCCAGAGAAAGAAGATAATCTGCTCCGGTCTGAGCTGCTAGTCATACTCGCGGTTATGCACTCACGTCTGCGCGTCGAGTCTTTCTTTGATCACGTAATCATGCCAGTAAGGCTTTTCCCTCTTCCCCTTCCCTCTTCCCCTTTTCTTAAACTTGTCATTCTGTCTCCTTTGGTCAGTCTCTGATTCCAGTCTTGATGACACGTCTGCATTTTTCTTACAGGTGATGGTCTTCTCGTTCATGCCCCCCTCCCACGTGCGCGTCCTCATGGCAATCTTCGACGGCCAAAAGATCCGGATCTCTAAGTCCGGTCTGATACCTTGCTCCGCGACCTCCCAGGATCTCTACGACACGCTCGTGCGCTACCTTGCCGGTGGCACTAATCCCAACGTCAATACGAAGAAGTTTCCGGTCAACCCGGATGAGAGATGTCCTATGGAGGAGTTTTAGTTTCTAGTATCGGGCAACTACATCGGTGGTTTCAGGAGATGGGTGTTGATGGTTGAGGATGAGATTTTCGACATGATGAAGCTGGCACTTTGATGTTTTTATTTGCAATTTAACGAAATTCCTGTTGGCGTGCGTCCTGGTAGAGGCGGTTGACCCTAGAGGCATCTAGGCGGCCGGCCACAACTCTTCGCCTTGGTCGTCTAATGCTCAATCATGCGTTGTTTCGGTATGGAAGAAGGCAGCTGCTGACGACTCAGGAGGTTAGTGCTTTCTCTTGATTCATAAACCCAGGCAAGCTTAACAAAGCTCACCCACCCGAGGTTCTGGTAGCGATAGAGAGGCCGCAGGAATGATACTCGAAGAAGAGAGCGTAGCGTATTCTCGGCCCATAGAAACATAGAAAATGCCGGTCACGATCTCTGTGACCACTGCGGCTTGAGCACCATGATCGTTGAGCCTTCATTCGTGTAGACTGTTCATTTCGTTATGACGCAGAAGGTGGTCTCGATTCCTGCGAATGGTTTCCCGTTTATGTCCTGATGTTTCGGCACAAAGAAGCATACAGAGGACCATTATAGTCCGCTCGCGAAGAGAACGTGGGCGACGCTCACGAAGCTCACCAGCCTGTCAAATGACACGATTTCTCTTGGGCGGAGATTCCGCTCGGCATCCTCATGACGACCAGCTGCATAAGTGGTGAAGGAAATCATGGCCAGAACATATGTTCCGGTAATGCACACCTAAATGGTCATGATCAAGGCGGCCGACGGCGTGGGCCTTGAAGGCTGCACGTCAACTAGTATCCGTGCACAAGCCAGGATAATCGGCACAGACATATGCACAACGCCTAGATAGAGGCCCTTTATGTCACACCATGCGTGGCCGGCCTAGTCCAGACATATTGAGGATTCTACGATCCTCTCAGCCGTGGATCCTTCGCGCTTGTGAGTCAGTAGGCAGGAAGATGGAGTTTTCGCCGCACGTTGCATCTCGATAGTAGAGAGGTTGTTGATGTTCATTCTACAAAGTTTCTGAAGGGTGTGTATTGGTAAAGTTGGAAGTATGATTCAGTCCTGAAGACATCACTCGGGGGAGGTAGGCCTAACGTCGACGACTGTCGTCTGCACTAACCAGGGTTCCCCTCTTTCGCACCTCCACACTTCGTCAACTTCCCCGCTCGGCAAGAAAACAATTACTGCAGAGCTATCGTCAACGGGCATCAAGGCATCGAATAGAACGCGTCATAAAAATTTTGTGCAATAGCATATCCCTGTTGTGAAACGGCTTTCGGCACGAAGATGCCCACCTACTTTTCTCTGGTGGGCAGTTGGTGGTCGCGTTCGATGCAGATTCGGCGCCGGACAAGGGAGTCGACCAGGGAGATGAATTGGCTAATTCAAGATGTTCTTGGCATAAGGAAACGTTATGCAGGCATAGATAGGCATCTGAGTTCCGACTGTGTGTTCTCGTGGTGGGGAGGGTGAATGTAGGGGCGTTTGAGTTGAGGATAAATATCATGTCATGTTCAACATGTCTGCGCAACATCTCGTACTCTCCCGTGCCTGACATGGAAGCTAGAGCTGCTTGAATCGAGGCCGTATTTGACCTTATAATGCTCTTCTGGCGACCGAGACATTAGGAAGCAATGGCTGTTTACAACCTGCACCATGCTTTCTATGAGCACTATCATTTTCTCCTCGCATTCGGAGTGGTAAGTAACGAGCATTGACGCGATGCATGTCGCTTTGGATTACTGATGGTTCACGGCCCAATATAGGTTCTGTTGGCATTAGTAGTGAATGGCTGCTACGAACTTTTGCTCAGCCCGCTGAGGAAATACCCTGGTCCGAGATTGGCAGCGGTCACCTACTTACTTTCGGCGTATCACACTGCAAAGGGTGACCATATTCTCTGGCTACAGAGCTTGCACCGTACCTACGGCGACGCTGTTCGGTTCTCTCCGGATGAGCTGAGCTTCACATCGGCGCAGGCCTGGCGGGACATTTATGGCCATGCTAGTGGCGGCAGGAAAAGCACCGAAAAGGACCACCGCTTTTTCGGACCGACCCCTAATGGTACGCCGGATATCATCCGTGCCAACGCGCACGACCACTCGCGCTTCAGACGGAATTTCTCCCATGCGTTTTCGGACAAGGCGCTGCGAGAGCAACAGCCCCTGATCGCACAGTATGCGGATATGCTTGTCGCGAAGCTGCAGGAGACTGTCCAGGAGAGCCCGGCAGCCAAGGTTGAGATGGTCCGCATGTATAATCTGACCACTTTCGATATCATGGGCGATCTGACCTTTGGAGATCCGTTGAACCTGCTCAAAGGCACCGGGTATATGGAGTGGGTGGGCGGAATTTTCGCCAGTGTGAAGATGCTCTGCCTCCTGCGCGTGAGCCGTTACTACTCCTGGCTCACTGCAATTATGGCTCTTGTTGTTCCTCGCTCCCTACGGGAAAAGGCCCGGGCGCACTACAAAGCTTGCAAAGCACGGGTTGATTGGCGAGTCAATCAAACCCTCGACAAGCCGGATATCTGGGGACTTGTTATGGAGCAGAAAGAGTCCCTGCAGCTCAGCCGCGACGAGATGTACTCCAACTCTCAGCTGTTTATGGTGGCTGGGACTGAGACGACCGCCACAGCGCTAAGCGGCCTCACGTATCAGTTGCTGAGGCACCCAGAGAAGATGCGGAAGATCACGCAGGAGATTCGTGAGGCATTCAAAGACGACAAGATTGAGATGACCCGCCTTGCGCATCTGAAGTATTTGAATGCATGCATTGAGGAAGGGTTACGGGTTTATCCACCCGTGCCTGTTGGCGCCGCTCGTCGGGTGCCAGAGGGAGGGATGACGGTTTGCGGAGAATATATCCCTGCAGACGCAAGTGGCCCCATCCGACTCCTTGTCCTAGTGAGCAGAAGCTTACCATGCGTTAGATTTCACTCTCTGTGCACCACTGGGCGACATATCGTAGCCCGGAAAACTTCAGGCGACCGAATGAGTTCGTTCCGGAACGATGGACTAACGATCCAGAATTTGCCAACGACAATAAGGCTGCCTTCCAACCGTTCTCCTATGGGCCACGCAACTGTTTGGGCAAGAAGTACGTATCGTCGCTACTTTAGACTACTCCGCAGTGTCTGTAGCACGGTGGCTGACATCAGGAATAGTTTGGCTTATCACGAGATGCGGATTATTTTGGCGAAAGTGCTAAACCATTTCGACTTGTCACTAGCGCCAGAGTCGGTGGATTGGGACAAGCAGAAGGTGTTCTCGCTGTGGGAGAAGAAGCCACTGATGGTGAGGCTGCATCCGCGGGTCTAGGCCTGGAGCCGGGCGCGCGTGCCACCCTGAAAAGCTCTGGATAATTTCCGGCCGGTGCAGTGTCGAATGGATGATCGTTTTGGCATTGTGTATCTCATTTTGGGTATGAAAAAGCCATCAATAACTTCTCGTGCTTCCTCGAGTGAGCCAGGAACGTACGAGAGCGTAGAAATGGATTAGTGGACGCCTCGAAAGCTGCACTGGGTACTCTCAGCGCAACGCATCAGTAACTTGTACGTACGGTAGCAGGCCCACGCGGGATGATGCTTACCCACGTACCACTGGCCGAGTCATCCATGGATCTAATCCATATGAGCATCTTTCAGCCGCTTGAATTGAGTCTCCTTGTAGACTAACAGTTGTGTGTAACTGGAAGTGAACGGCAAACAGTCAGTTAAACTAAGTCACTGGGCTCTCGGAGCTGGATCTCCGGGCGGTGAGGCGGGCTCAGTTGGGAGATTTAGAAACTCGGCACAATCTCGGGCCGAAGTGGTCATGCTTCAACATCGCCTGGTACGGACTAGGCTAGGCTAGGTAAGGTAAGGGAAAGAAGAGTTCACATTCTCAGCCTCAGGCAGAAAGGTTCCTTTGAGTATCCCCACACCGGAACAAATTCCCTTATTCTTTATTAGGGTTGAGACAATGCAGTAGGGTAGGCACCTAGTGATAATCCTAACTCTCAGGCTACTGTGTGGAAACCACTTACCTTAGCGTCTATTGTGCATTCCAACTGCACTGAGACAACAAAAGTACCTGATTGCCTACACAGGTACGGTCCCTGCTCGAGACTGGTGACGTCAGGGACAGTGGCCACCAATGAAGAGGGCGGGCAAGACAGTTCCGAATGGTGGCGTTCTCTCATGGGATACTTTCAGGCCCATCTGGCCGTCATTGTCCGTTTTCCCGTGCGACGAATGCCGCTGGTTCGCCTATCGTGCCCACACGGTGGCCAGACGCGCTTCCTGAACATTCCCCCTTTCCACTTAGAACTTGAGATATATTCTGCCCATGTCCCTCCCCAATGCAGCCCCAGTGTGTCCACCATAACAGAAGATCTTCGCGGTTGATTTCGTGGGAGCCGGTCGCAATTGGCGGGTCTTCGAGGAGGTACTGCACTGAACACTTATGTCTCCGATGATCAATCGGAATTGGCGACCGGGTCATTGTGTAGCTGCATAGTTGGGTGATTTTCGCCACTGCCTTCCTTCTTCTCCTTCTTCTTCTTGTTCTTCTTCTTTTCTTCAACTCCCGGTTCCCTTCTCCGTGAAAATCCTTTTTCCTTTTCATTTGAGCGAGGGATGTCAACAGCATTCGTGTGTGACATGCTTGTGTCTGGGGCCTGCACCATGGTTTATGTGCCACAATGAGTTCAAGCACACTACCAGGACCTCTCAATTCGACGCAAACCCTACCCGTCTGAAAGATAACGCGATACCGACTTGGTTCTGGCTACTCATACGTGCAGTCGAAACCTCGTCAAGTTATCGCATAGCCCAGGGAACATGAACCGTACAATGACCGGCTTGTCGAACTTCGAACTCTTCTCGATGCCTCGGCTCGTTTCCCTTTTCCGTACATACACTGTACAATATCGTCTTTTTTTGCAGTCGCGGCGTATATCCGTAGTCACTGAAGGGATCTCCCTGCTCTGCGTCGCTCGCTGATTAGCATGCCAATGCACAGGAGCAGTTTGCGATATAAATTCCATTGAGCGATCCCTACCGTCCATCGTTTTGCCAATCAGGCCCTAACCGCAAAAGCAGTCAAACTGGAGCGTGGATGTGTCATCCCTCATCGCAATCATCGCCCTTCCGCACTGGGGTAGTTCGGAGTGCAGTTTCAGTACCCCGATGGTGTCTCACCATGACCTCTATGCAGAGAACCATTAGGTCGCTCGATACCACCACTGTTCACTCAAGTGAACATGTGTTGCCCATTGCGAGCAATATCACCGTCTCTTGATTTGCCTGCTCTCCTGCTCTCCTGCTCTCCTAATTCAAATTGGGGAAAATGGGCCGGGTCGATAGGCATCGTTTCGGGTGGCTGAAATCATCAGGAACATAATTTTACATGGCGGCAATAAAGCTTTGTGCCTTGAAGGTTCCAACGATTTACGGATAATGCCATTATCGTGGTTGCGAAGCGCAAACGACCGGGGGGGTGAGGGTGAAGGTCTGCTGGGCGACGGGCTGAGAAGACAAGGGACTCTTCCATTACGCGAGAACATTCGACAGCCTCGGCGTTTATCACCGGCATTCTGTATAGTCGATGCATTGAATGCATTCTTTCATGGTTCCTGGTGGCTTAGAGCCTTCTCGGAAGGCATCACAACAGCCACGATCGAAGGTATTAAGTGTTGCTGGAGTACACACAGTGTGGTTGACAAGTTGTTATCCACGGTTGACCAGGCCGCCGACGCGGGTGAGAAGCGGGTGGACGGTCGGTGTTGCTCGCTTCCTCCCCGGTCCCGGCTGCCTCAGGCTCTAGCGGCCGGTTGACGGGGTTGCCTTCACGCGGTTCACGCTATAATTCACTTTTGCACACACGGACAGGGAAGGGTAAATGAAGATCCATAAGGCAACCCTTGCGTCAATCAGTCGAACCGAGTGATGATGTCGAAAGAATAGAGAAGAAAAGAGATCAAGGGGAGGTCGACCGGGCTCGTTAACCCTGTCAATTGTTGATACCTCGTGCAGCCGAGACTTTGGGTAGTGGAAAGAGACTCCTCTCCAGATTGGTGACATGGATGGGCGGGCCCGCAATGGGGCACGCAAACCGCACAACAATAATCAGACCCCGGTATAGCAAACAGGTAGGGTCGAGGGTAAAAGAGGGCACCGAGGCATAGAATGAAGGTGGGACAGACAGACAAAGAGAGTGTGAGAGAGAGTTAGAGAGAGAGCGCAAACTTCCGAATGCTGGGAGTTGGTCTGGCCAACTGAGTTTTCGCTTCACATGATTCAATCATACTTACTACTTACAGCAGGTCGTTGTCTATCAATTATTCTCGGCCCAAACTTGCAGCCATTCATGTCGCTTGCACTTGACTTGGAAGCAATCACCTCGCCCAATCTTTGTGATGGAGGACCAGCACTTGCTTGCTTTCTCCAATTTGCATTCGGGTGTCCTAGTTGATGTTTGCAGGCGTTGCATCATATTCGGGAGTTCGCTGCCGAGCGGGCTTGTCAACCATGGCCATCTTACTCAGTCATCTTACGCATCCTTGCTTTCATCAGTGGCGGATTTCGTTTGGCCTTCCTCCAAGACCTGGGGCAAGGTTGATCTAATTTTCACCTGATTTGCGTTGCTCATACGCATCTCCAACAAATACACCACTACACTACCTGACCGCCGGTACTCTTTTCCATGATCGGGATGGGTTACCTGTCTCACCTGTCTCTTATCTCTGAAAGTCTTGGTCTGGCCCTTGGCGGTCTGGCACTATTCGTCCCTAGCGCTCTATGGATACAAATCCTGGCTGCTTGTCCGGTTTCTACCACTTTCTATCGCTGTGCTGACAATTAAGTGATTCTTGCCGTCTTGGGCTGGGATCTACGGGCCGCCAACCGGCAAAGTTATCCAACCAGCCAACACCCCGACATCAGGCTGGGTTTTTTTGTTGTCACAGTGGCTCAATCTGATGAATCTCATAAGATTCGTCCACTGGAGAGGGTCGAAGGTCGATGATGATGATGATGATGATGATGATGATGATGATGATTAGTTCTGCTCATCAGCTACCTGGGAAGGTCGACATGGGGTAACAATTGCCTCGCCCAATGCACAGATATTGTCACTTCGGTCTGGACCTTGCACACGGCACGCATCTTGCCTGGCCTGGCGTCAGGCGGTGCGATATGTCACCCTATCATGCAGACTCATCTCCATGCATGTTTGACTTCACAGCCTAATGATAATTGATGGAAACAGAGCAGGAAAAGAAAACCCTTACGTGTCCCCTCTCAGTAGCGGATACGGGAGCCTGCTAGAGAGGTCTAACGTCTTCTAGATCGTCAGTAGTGTCGCAAAGTCCGTACGGAGAATGCGAAATGGATTGAAGAGGTCTCCATTTCAGGCCTCCGACATTTGGTGGAACAGCTCGGTCGCCTTTGCGGTCGATGTACACGATGTCTGTTTCCGGTCGTAGCCCATGTCTACTCCTGTCAGCTCTGAATATGTGAGGCAGTCAGCTGTCGGGTGTCGGGGATTTCGTATCGCTCGCCTCCTTTGGGTACGCAGGCTGAGGTGAAATCTAGAATTTATTGATCGTATCAGATCTTGAGCATGACCGACACAGGTTTAGGAAAAGTGCCGCACGGATTGAGATGAGTATGGCCGGCCGGCTTTCTGTAGCCGGCCTATGATGTTAGCATGCAGGAATGGGTGGGTGGGTATGGGTTAGAGGTCTATTCGATGATTCGAATCGCAAATGACTGATCCTCCGATAGGGAAGGCGAGGGGGGAAGAAGAGGAAAGAATGAAGGAAGGGAGGAGCTGTTCAGCAATGACAAAAGCATTACGCCATAAGCATATGCTGGAAAAGTGTTCCGACCGGTCAATGGGATGAGAGATAGGAAATGTACTTTGGTGTTTTTTTTATCATTTCCAGTTTCAGTTTACCCATTCTGCCGTTTCCCATGGGACAGGCAGGAATGATTGATTGGCAGCGGGAATCAGGTGACGATCCGATTTGACTGGGAGTCTGGGAAACAACCATGCGGTGTTTGAAGTTTGAACGATGTTTGTCTCCCAGGCAAACTCGGAGAGCGATCGACCACAGAGTGCCGACTCGGTCCACTTCCACACCACGCTATGACGTTATCGTCCGTTCGTCCCTGCTCCATCCCAACCTCAACTCTTGCCAACATTCTCCCGAGTCCCTTCGCAACTACCGTACGACCGCAGCAGCCATTCACGCGCTCCTTTCCCTCCCCCCATACCTACGCCACCACGTTTTGATCCGAATCTAAGGGATGGACAAAAAAGCATGGGTGCACGGCTCCATAGGTTCATGATTGGTTTGGGATTCCTAGCATTCTGACTGGGTGGAAAAAGGTACCTTTCTGTGGCTCGTCCCGGATCACCAAGCTAACCTGAATCAGGTAGTGAGAAAGGTACCCAGGTTCCCCAAAATCCCAGAATCCTCCTTCCCGAATCCCAAGAAATTATTGTTTCCAAATAACGAAAGGCTTGATGATGGCTGCTGGGACCCGCCCCTCCCCAACATTGTCCTCCGTGCACGCTTGGCCCCTCACAATTCCCCTTTCCAAACCAATCGTACATCGAAAAATGTGAGAGACTGACAATATTCCGGCCCCGAAAAGCCCAGTGGCGGCCGAAGACACTGAAGGGCCCCCCTCCCTTCTGTTCCCCCACCCCTTCCTCCTCTAGGCTCTCCGGCTCTCTATTCCCTTCTTTGTTTCTTTCCTGCCCCAAAACGAGGCTAATGCAAAGTCCAGGTCTGGTCTGGTCCAGGCCTTGATTGGGTGGGAGTTTCTGCCAACCATCAGCAATCCGCCGTCAGTCCGGCACGATCCCCCCTCCTCTTAGCCTGTCTTGTCCTCCTTCCTCCCCTTCCTTCCATCTTGTTGCTCCCCCGTCCCGGAAAGACCAGTCCTAGCTGATTAGGCCCGCGGAGATTCAGTTTGCAGCCCAAGATTCCAGAATGATCAGACGTCTTTCTTCTGATTGGTGAGGACTTTTAAGGTTCTTGTTCCGGTTGTGCCCTTGCTCTATTATAACTTACAGGGGGGAGGGAACAAAACGGGCAAGACACAAAATAATATTATTATTGCAATAGTTCCACATCGATAGTGACGAAACGTCGGTTACAGGCTATCCCTCGGCCTCATTCCTCATCCGACCTATATAACAGTATCGCCAACACGATTGCTGCAAGCTCCGTCTCTCCCCCCCCCCCCTTCCGCCCCGTCTCGTCTTTTGCCACCCGGTGCGCTTTTCATCCCAGGACAACCTCCTCCTGCTTGTTGTCTTGACCTGGTTGTCGTTCACTTGATTCAGTCTGTATTAATGTCCGATCCGCAGTCCGCCTCCCGTTCACTCGCTCCCGCTCCCGGCCTCCCGCAAAACTCGAAGAGTCCCGACAATGTAGTTCAGGGTCGGAAACATAAAACCACCGCCTGCACTGCGTGTAAGCAGAAGAAGCTCAAAGTAAGTGAATCAAAGGAGGGCATGACTAGGATAGAGTGTGAATCTGATTATGCTTCAGTGCAGGGGAGATCCACCATGTCAACACTGCGTGGCTAATGGCATCGAGTGCCATGTCGACGAGATGGCTGATATGCGTCGCAAATTCGCCATGAAACGGAAGCTGGAGCGACTTGAGCAAGCCGAAGAGACCCTGACGCGGCTGCTCGAAACGCTCCGGGATAGCGAAAGTAAAGATTTGGCCCAGGTGCTGAATCTCATCCGAAGCAACGCCTCATTCGACGAACTCCAGTTGTATCTCGATAAGCAGCTATCTGGAGATGGTTCTGAAATATCACCGGGTCTGCAGGAAGTTCGAAACCAACTGACTTGCCCATCCGAAGAAGTCGACGAGGTTGGTCGGCCTGCGCGGAGTGGCAGCCGCCGTATTCTAGATGTGCGCCGCCTCGCAGACACCCCGGTGTATCGAGTACCCGCGAAGCCGTGGACGAGGGTCACCGACGATGACGAATTGGTTTCTCATTTGGTTTCGCTCTGGTTAACGTGGACCTATCCGTTCTTTAACTGGCTGGACAAAGATGCGTTCATCCGGGATATGCAGGCAGGCCGACTCAACTGCCAATCCTGTACACCATTCCTCGTAAATGCCATCCTCGCGGAGGCTAGTGTATGTGCCTATCTTAACTTTTGTGCTTATAGCGTCGCTTGGGTGAGGTGACGGCTCATTCATGATTCTTATGCGTTGCACAGTACCTTTCCGACTACGCCGAAGTATTTACCGTCCCAAACGACATGTATTCTCGAGGTGATCACTTCTATGAAGAGGCGCGTCGGTTGTTGGAAGAAGAGGAAGGGCCAGCCAGTCTACCGACCATTCACGGCCTCCTCGTGCTATTTATCCGGTGAGTGTGTCGCGTACCATCTTGGTCATCCCACCTAACGCTGCGTCTTTTCAGTCTCACCCTTATGGGAAAGGATAGATTGGGTTGGATGTACCTCGATCTAGCCATTCGAGCGGCCCAAGAATATGAGTACGCGCATCCGCCCCGGTCGACAAACTCGGAATGTGATCGCATTCTTGAAGATGCGGCCAATCGCACACTCTGGGGCGTCTTCAGCATGGCTTCGTACGTACTTCGCATCTTTTGGTCAAACTTTTGACTGACCAAGCCCAGCACGGCCAATGTTTCCTTGATGAAGCACCTTAATATCGATCCCCCACGGCGCCCGCGCATATCGATGAATCACGGCGATCCTCAGGACATTTGGTACCCGTATCCTCGCGAAGTCGAATCCGTACCAGGCCATCATGCCTGTGTATTCGACCGCTGGTGCGATCTTTCTTGCATTCTCATCACCATTAGTCGCGCATTTCATGATTTTGAGCGACGAATCCCCCGGTCGGATATCGCGACATTTGTGCCGGCAATCTTTACACAGCTCCAGGGCTGGTATACTAATCTGCCTCAATGCTTACAGGCTGAGACCGCAACTGTTCCCCACGTTTTAAGTCTACATCTTCTCTATCATACGACTGTGATGCAGATTTTCGGCTTTATGCGCGCCAGCAATGACCTGGTTCTAGATCCGGCATCAACCAGTCATGCCCAAGAACTCTGCCTCGCATCCGCCCGCCGAATCACCCATCTACTGGGCATTCATCGCGCCAAATGGGGTATTGATCGCATGTCACCCTCGACGATCCAGTGGTGGAGCATTGGGCTCTTTACCCTCATGGAATCTCTTGACTCCCAGGAGAATAGAAATGCTTTTGTCGAGTTGTGTATAATTGCCCGCGCCTTTGCTCGTCGGATGCCTCTTGCAAAGGGGATCCTCCGCATGATTCAGTTATCCGCCAGTCAGATGCAGGTTGTTTTACCCGAGGAGACGGAGGCGCTCTTTACAGACTTTGAGACTCTAGCTTGGAAGGCGAGCGATTCTCGGGGATTCAGCAGTTTCTACCCACACTTCCATATGGTAGTTCAGCAAGGGTCTCTGCGGCAACCTGAGGTGGATTTGGATCAATTTTTGGCTAAATGGGATGCGTTGAGTATATTCAAGCTCAACTCCCACGATCGCGAGAATGGTCACGACGCTGACCCTTCTGGCGGGTGAAGAGTCTTTTTCAGTATTATTATACCATAATTGAGCAAAAGTTGTATTGGGGTTAAACACAAATCATTATTGGGTTGTTTTTGGCCGTATATCCCCTGTTCTTGTGGGCGTAGAATTGGAGAAGTATTTTTGGTGGCAAAAAAAGTTAGGCGGCGGATACCTTGTTCGACGTTGGGGAATCCTCGGTCGGGTCCTGCATCAGCCTCACGGAAACGACTTCCTGCAGATTTCACAGGAAGCAGGCCACACAGAATTAGTGTCGTGCTGCCCATCGCGTGGGGCTAGGCGGATTGGCAGCAGTACAGTACAGTACCCAATGCTAGCCTCAGGGCTAACCCACTCCACCGGTAGAGAGATCGTGGCTCTAGACCGTCGAGTGGCATGCGGCTAGCCCTATCTCCCTGCATCAAGCCACCCTTAGATCTGCCGAAGCGTTCCCCAAGTGTCAAGCGGAGGGGGGGTGGCGACATCTGACGAGCCACGCGCCCACATATCAGCACTAAGCTGCGCTACTCGTACTCGAGTACTGTTTAATACAATTGCATATCCACTGTTTCAAATCAGACTGATTCTGACTTGCTTGTTCGCCACAAACCGATAATTGTCGGTTATGAGATTCACTCCACGGTCGATCTCGGTGGCAAGGTCAGGTGTTGTGGTCGGTACTGGACAAGAATGGAACTGGAGCCGATCAGCAGCGATCCGTCCAGCACGGGCCACTTCAATGCATCTTCCCTCATGACCTGACATTCATGACACTGACAGCGCAAATCGCCCGCTAAGACCCCAGATGAGGAGCAGATCATCGTTCAAACGTTCCAATCATCATTGATTACGAGCAAGAGAAAAATAAATATGGTCTTGATTTTTCCTTTCTTTTCGTATCTTCCCGCCTCCGTGTCGTGTCAGACAGGGCAGTGGTTTCTCCGCGGGAATTCAACACTATCAACCAAGACCTATGGACCCAACATATGTGGCAAATTTGACACCCATCATTTCCGACCAGTTTCGAATCGCTCAATAATTCTGCTCCTGTCAAATTAGCCTGTGAGGTGGAACTCTGATCCGCTGTTGGTGTAGGGCAGAGATTGATCCTAGCCCGCATGGAGTGCTTCGCACCTGAACTTCATCTGCGACCGTGCCGAGCTCTGTGGAGTACAGTACCTCCATATTTGACTGGACCACCACGGTTGTTGTTCGCCCGTCGCATGACTTTTCTTATCGGACCTTCGGTGACCGCTACTGCAAAATCAATTCCAAATATCTCATCGTTGGGCGCACAATCGCTGGCCTGAGCATTTCCGCCAGTACAATAACTTGCATGTGCTTGGTTCCCCGGCCGTGTCCCCGATTGGCCCATCGCCCGGAAAGAGTGCGGTGCCGATTCTCATTGGAATTAAGTATGAGCCCTTGAGGTTATATTTGCACAGTCCCCATCTGCTATCGTCGCCAAAGATGCATCACGGCGTGTCTGCTTTCACATCAGTTCGGCTCGCAGGGTGATGCCAATTGTTGCCAAGTCGGTCTGCCAGCGTCCGCAAACCTCATTCCCATCGTCGGCCTGGAATGGCTATGTCTGTCCCCAGGCCGTGTGCTTGTGGGCTGGCACGGTGCTTCCGCGACATGTTCTCGATCAACTTGGTTATATCTTCCTTTAGATCGCTTTCCATATTCAAGCTATTCGCAGTGTTACAAAGATGGACTCGCGTTCCCCAGACCAGCTCCGCATCTTGGTCTCGTTTTCGGAATTGCGCTCGGCGGCATAGCTACCAGCTCAATCAGGCAACGCATGCGCTTGAGCTTGCGATGTCACGCCTTGACCTTCACCTTCTTGGTCGGTTTTTCCATCCAGCATTCAAGCATCTCGCGGCGCCGCTTTCACTGCTTCCGCACGTAGAAATTGCCAAACCTGTGAAGCCGAATTCGACATGCAATGGAAACTGTATTCGTGGACTGGTCTGCACGTTCCGGGGCAGATTTCCACCGTTACGGTAGGCTCATTCGATTCACCGGAATACGAATAGCATAGTCCAGAATAAACCTTGTTGTGCCATATGCCCTTGTGCTCTTAATCCCACTGAAGGAGCGTGGGATCTATAGTGCCGGCGAAATTCTCCGGGTAAGCATCCTGCTCTGCATGGCAAGCTACATGTACACATATATTTCCACGAGCTAGCGACGCTCGATCGCACACATCTCAGAGCGTCCCTCGGGCGACTCATTTGAGCGATCCTCATCAACATGGATACAATGAGTCACTGCGATTCCATTTCCCGCAAACCTACACGCAAACTCAGTTACCAACGAAAATGTTGAAGGAAACAAGCTTCGGAGCGATGAAGTCCGCGGGTAAATAAACAGCGAGAACAAATAAACGCTTTCCGACCGCGCGGGATTTAACTTGTTTGGTTCTCCGCAATCGGCGGCAGAATTTTTTTCTATTTACGAGCGATAATCTTATCTATACATCATTCCAACCATAAATCTCCGGCAGATGCAAAACCGCTGAATTTTTTTCTTGTTTGAGGCAGAAAAAGATGATTCAGGTCCCCGGAGCTGGGGGCGATGAAGCCCATGACCGACACAAGGATGAGGCTTTGGAGGTGGTCAATAGTGAAGAGGCGTTGGAGATCGACCCCGCGGTGGAGCGACGGGTCTTGCGCAAGATAGATCTGTTCTTCATGCCTGCGATGTTGGTTGGTGCGTGAAACCTATGTTCCTTCTTTAGAAAAGCCTGGAGTGAGCTACTGATAGATAGGATAGGCTATGGGTTTGTCTACTGGGATAAGGTCTGTTTTTCAAGCACTTCTCTGCCATGATAATCAATGTTCCTTACCAACAACCACAGGCGATTCTCGGTAGTGCCTCATTATTTGGCATGACCAGCGACTTGGCCCTTTCGGTAGTGGACTATAGCACCACACCCCCGACCAAGAACACCTCGCGACTGAGCTGGGCCACGTCCATCTTCTACTTTGGCATGATGGCTGGTCTGTACCCGATGACTCTGGTGCTACAGCGCTTCAAGATCCAGCATGTCTTGGGTCCTATTGTCATGCTGTGGGCTATTACCTGCGCGGCTACTGCCGGCGTTACTTCGTGGCGGGGCCTATTCGTCCAGCGCTTCTTTCTCGGTATCTTTCTCTCTTGATTCAAGGCTACTCGGTCCGTGCTCCTGACCATAGCATAGGCTTTGTCGAAAGCGTGATCCCCACCGGTTTCATGACTGTGATCAGCGGGTACTACACGCAAAGGGAGCAAACCCTGCGCCAGGCGATCTGGTTCTCCGGGACCGGGTGGTTCACCATCATCGGCGGGGCGCTCAACTACGCCTTCGGTCAGATTACCACAGGCGCGCTCCGGCCGTGGCAATACATCTACATCTTCGCGGGCGTCCTCACCTTTCTCTTTGGGATCTGGTGCTGCATTCTCCCCAATTCCCCGGTGTCCGCCTGGTTTCTGACCCCCGAGGAGCGGGTGGTCGCCGTGGAGCGCCTGCGACGCGGCCAGACGGGCGTGCGATGCCAGACGATCAAGATGTCGCAGATAGTGGAAGCATTCACCGATGTGAAGGTGTATTTGATTGCTATCATGATGGCTGCTGCGTGAGCTTTCCTCCGTCTTCCTCTCGCTTGCCCTCTGCTAAATGACCCACAGCTACACAATCAACGGCGCCATCTCGGGCTTTGGCCCCCTGATCGTCTCCACCTTCGGCTACAACACCCTGGCCTCAATTCTGTTTCAATTCCCTGTGGGCGCCATCTGCCTCGTCTTCATCCCGCTGGTCGGCTACATCCCCACCGTCCTCCCCAACACCCGCATCCTGCTGCTGGTGACCTGCTGCCTCCCCGTCATCGCCGGCTGCGTCATGATCTGGAAATCCAGCTGGGGATACCATCCCGCCACGCCGGTGGTCGGCTACGCGCTGACGGGCTTTTTCGGCCCGGTGGTCAGTCTGATTATCACGCTGGGTGCGAGCAACGTCGCCGGCGCCACCAAGAAGACCATCATGGCCGCCACGGTGTTCGTGGCCTACGCCGTGGGCAACATCATCGGCCCGCAGCTGATCAAGTCCGAGACCGTCGGGCAACACTACCCCGAGCTGTGGACGGGGATGGTCATCTGTTACTGTATTGTGATTGCGGCCGCGGGGGCGCTGTGGGTGGTGCTCTGGCGGGAGAATCGGAAGAGAGACGCGGCCGGACTGGATGAAGAGCTGCGGGATAAGTTGGGGTTCCAGGACCTCACGGATCGAGAAAATGGGTGGTTTCGGTATGTGCTTTAGTTGGATGCTATGTGGTGGGATCGATAATGTTGGTTATGGCTGGTTCAGGCAATTTCTTCGGCGAAACTATGGACTTGTTAGGGTAGTCTCCGGGAGCAATGATTGTGTTGTTTGAGGGTCACCCTTTCCATAGCTTGCCTGTACAACATGTGACATTGTTCTGTACTTTGAGATACTGTTCAAGGATGAATGAACAGATCTGACATCCACTGTCAATCATACGAGGAAACCCACGAAGTCAGTCCAGGATCGTTGGGTAGAGAGTAGGGTATGGCCTGTTGAATGGACTTGCAACCTTTTCTTGAATGGGGACTGTATGCATCATGTATCAGGAGCTGTAAAAATAGACGAACTGGAACTTTTGGAGCACGCTCTACAGCTATTCACAAATCTAGAGTGACACACATCTCTCGCATGCGTAATACCCGGGGATCCATCTCCCCTTCAGTTAGCAGCGATCGTCCATCCACCCCGTCATAACTCCTCTTCACCCCGCTTCACCCCGCTTCACCCCGCCGGCTTCGGCTGCTCAGCTTCCGATGAGTAATCGGCTATCACCCCAGCCCTAAATCCATCACGTATATCCAGAATAACCACCATCATAGCGAGGGGGAAGTAATGACGTATGGGAATGTCAAGCAGGAGTAGTAGTCGCTTCTCTAGTCTAGCGTGATGTCTTAAAATGGTTCTCTCCTCACATCCACCGCACTTATTTCTCCAGTAAATATTCACCCTGCTCACCTTGTCCCACCAGCATGACCACTACGGATTCACAGACAGGGTTATACGTCGACGACACCCTCAGCTTCACCCTCCGAAGAGACCTCCCCATTCCCAAGCCAGATGCCGGCGAGATCCTAGTAGAAACGCTGTACTCCGGCATCAATCCCGCCGACATCAAACACGCCACGCAGCTGGGCATCTCCCCGGCCGTGCTGGGGTACGATTTCTGCGGGAAAGTGCTCGAGACGGCGCCGCAATGCCACCGATTCCGACCGGGCGAGATCGTCGCGGGGTACACGCCCACAGGCCTGGGCCGACCGGCCAAATACGGCACGCACCAGGGGTACCTGGTGTGTCCGGAGGAGATGGCCTTTCGCGTGCCCGCCGCCCTCCCGCCGCCGGATGCTGCGGCTCTCACCGTGGTCGCCATGACGGCGGCGGATGCCCTGTTCAATCTGTTTGGGGTTCCTCCTCCGCAGGACGGCGGCCCCCCTGACAGCAAGGGCATCATCAGCAAGGGCATCATCATCTGGGGCGCCTCCACCAGCGTGGGTCTCTGCGCCGTCCAGCTCGCGCGCGCCAGCGGCGTCTCCCCGATCTTTGTGACGGCGTCCCCGCAGCGCCATGCCCTGCTCACGGAGCTGGGTGCCACCCACTGCTTCGATTACCGGTCCCCAACGGCGGTAGACGAGATCACACGAGCCGTCCAGGAATCCAACACGTCCATAGCCTACGGACTCGATGCCGTGGGAAGTAGTGGCACGGGGACGGAGAAGTCCTCGGCGACGCTGCTGGCCCGGTGTCTTCCCGCCGAGGCGGACCTCGTCTCGCTGGTCGTCCAGGACGATCCCCGGTTCCGCATGCCCCTTGCGACTCCCAACCGCGACGTAACCATCAAGGTCGCCGCGGCCCCGCGGCCCATTACCATCCCCGCTCGTCCGGCGGATTATGAGCGCGCGTGGCGGGTGCTGGAGTGGGTGGTGCGGCATTACGGTGTGCGTTTCCGGTTGCCCCGTGTCGAGGTCTTTAGGGGGTCGGCGGAGGCTGCGCTGGAGGAGTTGAGGGGGCTGGCTGGGGGTGGGAGGGGGTTTGGGAAGGTGGTGCTTGGCCGTCCGTTGTCTTGAGGAGGGTTTGGTTTTGAAAGGAAGGGGGAGCTTAGTCGTGATCGTTGAAGGGAGAGGTTGAAGTTATTAGTGAATTCTCAAGTTAGATAGGGCTATTGTTCCAGAGAACATGTGAAGAGGTATGGGGCTTACACCCATATTGACAGTTCTTGCCATCAAAGTCAAATCACAAACAGCATTGATACCAATTCATTCGCAAAAGTTGAAGTGACCGTAGGAAGGCAACAGATACCATTGCAGCTACTTTCCATCCCCACGGAATCTAACAGTCAAGCACTCTAACAACCAAGCATCGATCAATACACCATCACAGAAGGCGGCCCAAACGACCCACGGTCGTCCCGGGACCTTTTCCGCGTGGCCAACTCGGTCTCCGCGAGCAGAAAGACCATTAACTCCGTCTCCTCATCCACGAAGTGACAGTGGTATCTGTTTATCGGAAATGTACAGTCCAGACACTCGTGCCCGCCTAAATCGACCGCCAGCACGTCGCGGGCCTCGTGCCATCTGGCGTCCGAGACAACCACGACGCACCACTCGATCCCTGGTGGGGTCTGGCCGTCGTAGAAGAACTCGGGTTGCGGCACGTACTCGTATTCGAAGGGGACGCCCTCCTCGAAGGGCTGGACGATGGTCGTGGCTTCCATGGTACTGTGAAGGCTTTGTTGTTATTATCTGACTGGTTGTTGCTGGAAATCTGGGATAGCTACTAGCCTCAAGTATAGACTCTCTGAGAAAAGATGCGGGATCAG
The DNA here is from genome assembly GCF_003184745.1 of Aspergillus uvarum CBS 121591. Taxonomy (NCBI): domain Eukaryota; kingdom Fungi; phylum Ascomycota; class Eurotiomycetes; order Eurotiales; family Aspergillaceae; genus Aspergillus; species Aspergillus uvarum. The sequence continues at coordinate 370,596 of NW_020291299.1, read as the reverse complement.
TCCGGTTTATATGCTGCGGGCTTGGCTACACTTATCTGGATGGTCATGGTTTGTGTTTAGCTTCTTTGTGTGACTGGGCTCTTATCAAAGCTCATCACAAGCATTGTTCGGCATGCTTTGAGGGCATGAATGATCCACCAGAGAATTACTTTGTTGGCCAGGCTACAGGTGGTGGGTTGACACTTCGATACACTTTATTCAGGGACGGGGAAGTCTTTGTCTATCCACATCTAAGGAAGCTGTTCTTTTCGGCGTCCTCACCCCCACTAACCCAGTTCAGACTAAAGATTCAAGCTTGAAAGCCAAGTGCTTTTGCTTAATTGACCTCTACCAATTCATAACACAATAGTAGATTCTGATGGTTCTGTCGAGTAGTTCTACTGGGGAAGAGGTACTGTCACGTGACCAGGAGATCCCCCGCAATCGGACCGACCGGAGATGCATTGTACTGTTAATTCATTAAATTCATCCTTCTGTCACCATCGACCAAATCTTTATTAACCGCCCCAAAATGAGTGCTACACGCAGTAGAACATGCTTGAGTTGTAATAGGACCTTCTCCAAAGCCGAGCGCCTCACGCGTCACCTACGGAGTCACACTAATGACAGGCCCTATGAATGCCTGATCTGTGGCAAGTTGTATTCCAGGAGGTGGGTACAGCCCACAAGTTGCTTCTACCGCAGTCTAATGTTACCTGGTGCAGCGAGGTACTACGCCGACACGAAAAGATTCATCAAACGGCCTCGCCTCAGTCTCGAGAGTGCCCAGTAACCGCGATGGCTATGTCGACACCGTTGTCTCAGGAGACCTCCAACCCTTCAGATGCATGGAGCCAGAGCATCAGTTGAATTTTGTCAACTCCATCCAGCAAAGCGAGTCCAGCTCCTCTTGGCTCCCAGGAGCGCTTCTCGATGCCGACGCGTTGGATTTCACCTTGACCTCGGCGATTGCAAAATGGGCGCAATTGCCTCCCATCCCATCCATCCCGAGCTTGACTGACGCCGGCGCCTTCCTTACCCCGACCTCAACGCAGACTGCGGAGTTGCCAGCTGACATTGTGAAGCGGAAATGGTTCAGGCGTCTGACTAACCCCGAGGACATGCCTGCCCCCCAGAACAATTCCGGCAGTCGGGGCGGGGAGATGGGCTAAGGGGATCTCGCGGCTGACGAAAACTATCGAACGGGCCTCTCGCAGAGGCTCCAACCTAGCATGCACAATGAGGCCCTTCCTTCGGCTGAGCAACTCAATCTCTTCGCCAACCAGTTCTTCACTCGCTTTCACCCCCTTCTACCGATCGTCCATGCGCCCGCATTCAGGCCCACCACCGAGAACTCGTTACTCTTCATCTCAATCTGTTCAGTTGGAAGCCTATTTGTCGGGTCGTTGCACGCGGTCGCACAAGGGAGTCAACTGTTTGAGAGGCTGAATAAAGCGAATCTGGCGTCCTGGGAGTCGGACCTGGCCCGCAGCTGCTCTGACGCGTGGTCCATGGTCCAAGCAGCCATTATCGGCCAGACATTTGCCATTCTTTCCGGCCGTCCCAAGGACCTTATTCTGGCAGGTGTTCTGCACGGCACGGTCATGGCCTGGGCGCGTGAGGCCGACAGGAATGCGCTGTCGCTGCCCTCCGCCCCGCGCGATCTCGATCTCGATGAAGCGTCCTTGGACGATCAGTGGAGTCGGTGGATCGACCGCGAGCAGCGATTGAGGGTCAAAATCGCCCTGAACAATCACGACGCGGAGCTCGCGAGCCTATTGCACCATGAGCCTATCTGCAAGCATCGGCTCCCGCAAAACCCTCATTTGGCTTCGGATGCGTTATTCACGGCACCTACAGCGGTGAGGTGGGCCAGAGTTTACAAACTTACTACGAACCCACCGAGTCCTCGAATGTCAAACACGTACCTCGACAACATCCTCCCAAGTGATGCAGCAGATTCTAAATTTGCAGCCTACGGACTACTTGAGAGTATCAGTGCTCACGTCAGTGAGGCTCGACGGTCGAATACACTTGATGACCAGGAAGTGGGGAGATTGTCCAACATGCTCATGTGGTGGTGGAGGCGATATAGCACTCAGTCCACTTTTCAAAACGAGGACGATGACCCCTTGGCGGTGCAAACCTTGTGGCACTCCACCTACATAGCCATTTACGCCGACCTCGACCTGCTGGAACGAGCCAGCGGCCGGGATGGGAGTCTGCCGTGCAAGCCAGCTACCCTCTCGTGCGTTCCTAGTCGAGCTCACTAGCCGCCAGTAAATGCTGCGGAACACCAAGCTCGTGTCGTTGCAGATCGACGAGCAAGGCGACGCGGAGTTTCCCGTGCTGGTGGAGATCGAGGTCGATGGAACCCAGCGACGGACTCTTCGCACCAAGCACCTGGTCGGGGCGGACGGGACGCATTCGGCGGTCCGCAAGGCCGTGGGGCTGCAGCTCGAAGACGTGTTCCAACCATAGTATATCCGGCCGAAGAGGGACGATGCGATCGATTGGTGGGCTGCATATCAGATTGGGCAGAGGGTTTGTCCTGAGTTCATTGTAAAGGATACCACTGGGGCTTGTAGGGTGCTTACCATTGGCGACGGTGCGTCTTGATCACTTCTAAGAGAAATGTCTGGGACTAACAAGAGCATCAAGCTTGCTCATACCCATAGTCCGAAGGTGATTTGTTCTGGTTGCTGCTCGAAATCATGCGAATTCACGACTAACCAAATGTGAATTTTGCAGGCCGGCCAAGGCATGAATGTGTCAATGATGGACTCATACAACCTGGCATGGAAGCTCGCTTATCACGTCAACGGACTCACTCCGTCTACATCCGGGAATGCGCTACTCGACACATACAATATCGAACGCCACGCCAACGCCCAGCAACTGATCGACTTCGACGGAAAGTTCTCCACCGGCTTTTCAGATAAAGTGGGCACGGCTGATTCCAAGTCCGGAATCTCTCACGCCGAATTTGTCGACATGTTCAGCACCGGCTGTGAGTTTACCAGCGGCTGCGGCGTCGAGTACGTGGAAAACCTGGCCGTCGACCGGACACCTTCGCCTGGCACCGCGAAGCCCGTCGTCAGCGGCCATGACTACCTGTCTGGGATTCTCCGGCCTGGGCACCGCTTACTCAATGTCAAGATGAAGCGATTCGCTGATGGAGCGCACCGGGATATCCATGACGGTAGGTCGACTAGTGTTACTTCTGAGAGCTACAATCGTCTCTGACTGATTGAATGAATCTTCTAGATTTAGCATCTACCGAGCGCTTCCGCATCCTGTCACTCCTCTCCGTCGACCTGCTTGACCCGGACGGCGTATCCGCAACTGCGCTGAAGGGCGTGGCGGGTTTGGTACAGCAGTTCCCCCCGTTGCTGCTTGAGCAGATTGTCGTGTATCCGGAGTTGCCGAGCATCGTATCCTGGGCTAATAAGCCGTCGTTTGTGAAGGAGCACGCGGAGATGGCATTCTATAGTGGCTATGAGGTGGCTGATGCGTATGGGATCTACGGCGTTGATCCTGCCCAGGGTGCCCTCTTGGTTGTGCGGCCGGATGGGTATGTGGGCATGGTTGCGCCGTTGGGCGAGGTTGCTCGGGTTGGTGAGTATCTGGGTGGGATTATGGCGCGCGTGGCTTAGGTGACTTTCTTGACTGGAGTCGATATGTTTCGGTGTATGGTTGTGGACGGGATTAAGGACATGCCCATAAGTCAGATACGTCTTGTCGTCACTGCCTGCTTGCGGGATGTATGATTTATTATTCTTGGAATGCACCACCTATTAAATAATGATATACAGAACTATCAGAGAGTCACGTTTGGTGCAAAGAACTTCAAAGACAGTATTGTAGAATGAACGTCGCTTCCGGCATCTCCTTTTGCCTATTCCCAACAGCTCTCAAAGGCATGTGCCTGTTGGGTTAACTCCAAAATAACACCCTGTACTTCCAGAGGCATCCAGCGGACAACAAAACTTTATAAAATTATCGAGAGTGCACCCGAAGGTACCGGCGGGATTACAACACTTGCCCAGGGTACATTTCCCAGCATTTTGGCACTGAATATCACGGTTATCCTGGGAATGCTTGCATGGGGGGAGAGTATACAGGGTTTGGACCTACCGCGTTATTGCAGGCGCCACAATTCTTCGAATCAGTGTTTGTATCTGTGCAAGCTCCGTTACACAGTTGCTGTGACTGCGAGGTCTTGAACGGGCCGCAGACATAACACGGGCCCTGTCCGGTCAACGCAGGGAACACGCAGGTGGCCGACGGATTGGGGTAGTTCTTGTAACACCAGTCGGTACATTTGGCGAGATTGGTGGCCGCGGTCTGGGGCATTGACCAAACAGGGGAGGCTGAAGACTTTAGTATCATCCTTGGGCTGAGTGTATGCTTGGACTTTTAGCTTACTTAGCGCCAGTAGCGCAAGAAATGTAGGCTTGACCATATTGAACTGTATGTTTGGTACAAAGCAGTAGTTGGAGGGGTCATCCAAGCTCTTCTCCCCAGGTCGATTCACACCCACGGCGACATCTATATACACCACACACTCTAACCATGACGTCCCTGATTAAGGGTAGCTTCAATGATGAGGGATAATGTTTCTGCTGCTTTGATGCGCCACAATCCCGGAACTTGCAATCTAGACTCCACGCCAAGTATCGGCTAACAGCGAATTCCTTGGTACAATGAACAGACAAACGTCGATAGGGTTTAGGTTACTTGTGGGGGAGGGGGCTGTGCGGGGACGTAGGGCATCTACGGTTGGCGATTAGGTTTGAGAATGATATTCTCAAGGTCTACTGACTGTGGAAAGGGTATTGTTGGAGGAAGTGAAGATAGGCTGTCTGGAAATCGTCGCCTTGATAGATCAGCATGTATCAATGATTCCGAGCTGGGATTTGATGACTTTGCAGGCCGTCGAGTATTCTAATGCTGCTCATGTTGCAAACTGACTGGGGGCGCCATCACGTGGGATGTTCGAGAGGTTGCAGTGTGATACGGCAAGATCCGAGATCAAAAATGAATTGAATACCTTGGCGCAGTGCATTATACGTACCAGCATTGTGACAGACCCACCTTGAAGTCTAGACCAGACTGTAGATAAGTGGACTCTCGAGCTCAACACCATGATAGCCCGGCAGCATCGAGTTGGTGACGGTACGATCTCACCTTCAACGGTATGCGCGATTTTTTTTTATACCTCGCTACTATTTTCTCGACCACTACCATGCAGTGGAAATCGCTGTAGAAACTTCCTGCTCAGATCGATTCGATCGATCTAAGCTGCTCGATCTGGCTCCCGCAAAGTGGGCCGGCCCTCTTAAACTTTCACTGCTTAATTATTTCACCGCAAACGGCCTGGACCCGCCGCGGTAACTTTATTCAATGGGGGCTTTATCTCCGCATGTACTACATGTGTATACTAAGGGCATCAGTCATCCAGGCCAGAACATTCTCGCGTGGGTGGAGCACATTTAAGACCATGGATCAGTTTCCACACCCACCCGAGGACAATTGAAGTGTAGACACAAAGTTCATATCTTCCTTGGACCACAGTCGTAACCCCATCGGCACATGACTGGTACCCATTCACAGTACATGTTCCACCCTATTGTACATGCTTGTGCTTTCAACATGATCAACTGTACCTCTGTATCAGCATAAAACCACATGACCTTAACCGCAGTTGTTCCAGTTCTTCGCGTCATCGAGATCACTCACGACCTATGAGGGTTTGGTCCCATACCGTATGTGGCAATGGTAGACTCCGAACCATCGGCCACAATATCTTTACATGGCATCCAAAATGTAACTTTTAACCATGGTGGTTGAGTATTTGGAGGGTAGAGGTATAGATATAGATACAGAAGCAGCTCCTGGGCCTGATTCTAGTCCTGAATCAATCTCATCATTCGAAATTCCAATCCCGCTTCAATATCCTGCTCAGACATACACCGCACAAGATGAAGATCTTTCTATCAATTGCTTCTCTCTCTTTCTTCCTCACCCTCGCCATGTTCTCCGACATCGCTGTTGCCCGGATCGTTACCGAGACTGCATCCGACGGGTCAATCACATTAGCCAAATACATCCCTGACGAGACTCCTGCTCCGAAGCCGGACAATTAGGGTGAAGAGCTGCAGGGGTTAATCAGATATTCAAGGGCCGGATGGGTGCTCTGGCGTGGTATGTGGTAGACTCCAGCTTCTGTGCTGCTTAGGCCTAACAGACATAGGAATGCATATCATCGCGGGTGTATCTCTTTCTACGAATGTGACTGAAGATGCCAAGAATATGAAGTAATGGTCTATAAAGAGAAGCCGGATGACCTTGGATGTTTCGAGAACAACAAAGCAATTTTGATTTTGATAGTACTCTCTTCGTGCCCCCCCGTATGGACGGACATATGTTCCAGCACATAACTTTCTGAATGTATCCGACTTAGGATGACTGGTGTCGGCTAGTGTATCCCAAAGGAAGGCATAGTAGTGTCTATGAGCTTTAGTGATCTTATAGGAAAGATGATGATTCGTGGCCGAGTCATGACGCTGTCCCATCGCCAATGGCTTATCGTATCGGCATACCCCCGGGGCCGGCTTTCTGTCCCGGAACCGGCACCCGGACCCGCAGTCTCCCACCAACTTACATACCAGGTTGGCAGGTGATCACTCCCGGAACCGGCTCTAACGCCCACACTCAGCTTGGGCCTGCCTAAGACTTTGACTCAGCACCTCCCCCACCAAGCACCTCAGCGCAAATATCAATTACTCGTGAAATAATTGACTGCCACCACCTCCCCCAACTGCACCTCCTGCACCCACTGATCCCAGTCGTACCGCAACCGAGGCCAGCGACCAACCGTCTTCCCCTCCGAGGACGCGTACCTGTCGACATCGAACCCGGTCGGCTGCTCATACAGGAAGAAGACGTAGCGATGCGGCGCGCTACCGGGCGGGGGACCGGGCCCGATATAATCCGCCACGAAGGGGGCGGTGACCTCAAAACCGTAAGTATTCTGGTCCGTGGACGACGTCGTGGTAGGAACGGGACGGAGACCGGGTTGGAGCCAGTGCAGGATCGGGCCTAGGAAGCTGAACGCCGGGAAGGGGGCATCGAGGTCTAGGTTAACCACCATGTACGTGCGGTCGGGGTCAGGAACGGGGAAGGTGAGGTCCGGGGCCGAGCGGGCGTCTGTTTTCCTTTTCTTTTAGTTTCGATTCTCTAGGAATTGCGCAGATAATGCGTGCTTGAGGAATGTGGGACAGCGAGACAGACCTGCTCGTGGGATGTATTGGCCTGGTTGGATGTTGCGGTGGGCGCCCAGACTCAGACCTAGGGCTTTGGATGGATTCTGTTTGAGGAGAGAAAGTGCACTCTCGATGGTCTTGCTGGCGAGCATCTTGGTTAATTGAGTGTCTGGGCTTTTTTTCTGGGATCTGGAGGGAATGAAGAAGAAGGAAGGATCAAAGTGTCTGTCTGCAGCCCTTGTGAGATTTACGAAATGGAAAGGGCATGACCGGGACCAGAGATAGTGGGCGGTGATAGGAGGCCACCACCGGCCTCACCGCTCTCGCGGAAGTCGAGACTTAAGAGGACCGGACTATAGCTCCCCTCGGCTCGAGAAGGAACTAGGGAACATTGATGAACCTAAATAGCAATTAATGATATTTCGTCATCGAAGTGATTTGTTGCAAACTGTAAGAATAATCTTGATGAGCTGTCAGAGCGGATGGATCGAAACGAAGATGGATGGTATAACGCAGAGCGTGCAGCCCAGCGGGATGCGCGGCCGTCGCTGTGGATCTGTTGGCAGTATTATCAGGACCTCCTTGCGCAGCAAGATGAACTTGTGGTTCATCAGAGTGACGCGGAGGCTTTGGTCTATGGCCTTCAACATTTTCCTGCGCTAGAGAGAATCAATATCACCCCTGCCGCTCACGTTTGGCTATATCAGCCGGTCTACGAGACGCCGATGATCCGGGCATTCCCTAAAGAATTCAACTACCCAATCCCGCGCGAGTGGCTGGCAGCGGCGGAGGGAAAGCCCACGCCGGAGGCGGAGGACTGGAGCACTTTACTGGAAAATGTCAAAGAGCAGTGGCGGGGAGCCTGGCTTATTCTACGTGTATTGGCCCAGCATCCTAACCACCGGGTAGTCGAGCTAATCCTGGATGTCAATCAGCTGGATACGGGGCTCAATTGCACCATCTTCCACCAGCTCTGCAAGGAGTCCGAGACCTCGCGGCCCTGTTGCGACGCCCCGGATTTCGCCGTCTGGACCTTCCCCTGATTGCCCGTGGACAGGAATATGAGGAGTGGTCCGCCTTCCGGAACGGAAACCTGCAACGCGTCTTGAGTGAGGCATCGAGCATGGAATATTTCTGTCTCTGTACGACAATCGAGACCGACTCAGTGACTAATCTAAGGCGGCAGGGGCAGAAATGGACGGAGCCCGGGGAGAGATCATCTCGCTTTCATTTCACCTCTCTTCAAACCATCTTCCCGGTGGCAAGCTGGTCTGGATTGCAAACCTTGAAGTTATCTCGGTTTATTGTGATCCAAGCCAATGTGATATCCCTCCTGAATCAACTACCAGCCCTCTGGAAGATTGAACTGAGCTTCTTGGGATTTCTAGATTACGGGGGCAATTACAGAGATCTCCTGTGCGAAATTCGCGAGAGGTTTCGGTGTTCGGAAAGAGACCCAGAGTTGAGACCCCAGCTAATGGTTGCAGTTGCACCATGGCCCCCTCGGCCGGGCCTGGGAATTTGGCTCGACGAACAGGTACACCCCTTTCTTTATGACCATGGTCAGAATCCTTTCTCCATCTTCCGCGACGCACCGAATCAAGTACCTCAGGGAACGGGGACTTTACGGAATACTTTCGAGCCGGGCAATAAACGCCCCTACTTCGGTTCATGCAAATTTATGAGTCCTCCGGGAATCGAGAAACGTCGAAATACTCAAGTATTCAAGGATCTCTACAGATCGATCATGGCATTACAGATGGAAGTGGAACCAAACGGCAGAAGAGCTATGTGAGCCAGGTGTACTATGTTCTTCGGGACCCGGACCATGCAAGCGCTGCATATGGCTGGCTGGCTACTGACGGCGGTTTTGACGAAGCCATCGGACCAAAACGGACAAAGTTCGCTAGCTTCTAGAACTGTGCTCGAATAGTGATGTCTTTATCACCGATTGTGACCTTTCATTGTCGCCTCTCTCGGTCCTCTACAAGCTTGTTTACCGCAGCCTCGACAGAACTACGGCTGAGGATATCCCAGTTGGCATCACCAGTACCGCCTTTCAGAGCACCTAGGTGGTTTTTGTAGGCCGTTGCCAGATTTTGAGCATGGTTTCCCTTCCCAAATATTTCAAATGCTCGAGCCCAGAGATCCTCTTGATCTTGTTTATTGAGGTCTATCTCCACCGATGGCGGCTCCGCTGTCGGTTGCTTTCGGTCGATGGGGTGATAGCGAGATCGAAAGTGCAGACTTGGTGGCATTGACCGTCGCAGCCTCAGGCAACTCATTTGGTTTGTGAATCTTGCAAAGGTCACATTTGAAACTTGACAGTCATTCTCTTCCTTCGCAAATATCCGGCGGGGCGTTGACAAGTTCATATTTACTTATGTTTGCTGCACTGCCGGTCTATCTCCGAGGGCAGCGATCACCCCTGTCAAAGTCTTGCATTGGCGCCGCATGAACACGTAACATAGCAGCAGGGTTGTTTGGAATTCGATCGTTCAAAATATTGTACAGGACTCCACTATTACATTGAAAGCAGCTGTCACTCTGTTGATTTTCTATTTCTAAATTACTTTTTTTTTAAAGGTATACTAGAAAAGGTTGTACTGCGATTTCAGGTGTTGCGGAGAAGACCCCCGCTTTTACCGGCTTCGTTCCACCACCTGAGACCTAAATGCAAGGCTCCGTGCCAACCATCGCTATGAGTACCGGGAAGCATCGTATAGCATTGGCAAGGCCAAACATTAAATGTGCTTTCTTATTTGCAGAGGTTGATTACTTCAAGTGCATAGAGTACAGGAGTATAAAACAGCATGTTGACACGGACCTAAACCGAAATACTAGTATAAAATTCTTCGTGCCTTTACTAAAGAGCCAGGTAAGCCGAGGTTCTCACAAAATTAAGAAAACTACCTGAGTTGTGGAGAATGACCCTGGTATGTTCGCAAGATAACACACTAAATACAAATAAGTGAAGAAATGAAGGAAGAATTAACGATTGCTGCAAGGTTGATAATGGCTTATTGACCTGTGAATCTGTCGCAATGATTCAGGAGAGGGAAAAGGAGAATGACCTCGGCCGCGTCCCAACCAACCCATATGCTTGTGCAACTCAATCCAGGACAGTAACAGTGTCAGACAATGCGGTGCAGTTTATCGGAATATTGATTGGGGGGAATTGGCCCCCCGGGGTGAAGGCCAGACTACTGTAGTTGTATGTCGGGCTCAACATCATAATCTGTCCGACGGTGGTCCCGAAATGGTCGGCGAGATCCTTGTACACACCCCAGCTGAAGGAGTAAGGTTGAAGGATACACTGGCTGGGATCGCATTGGGGCACCTTGACGAACTGGCCAACGTTCAAGAGGGCTGTGGGCGAGGTCGGGTTCACCAGAGTTTCGTTGGTGGGCCCATCGACATGCATAAGAGACTCGACGGTGATGTTGAGGCGCCTGGCGATCACTTCGTAGGTGTCGCCCCGCACCGTGTAGTAGAGGCGAGGTCCGCCGTAGATACACGTGCGGGTGGCGGTGTTATTGGGCAGCAGGCAGCTGGTGTTGTCCGGCTCGCACACCTCGGCCGGAATCAGGAAGGACTCGCCCACGTTGGGGATGATGGTCACGTCCGCCATGAGGTTCTGGCGGCCGATGTCGCACACGCCGCGGTTGGTGGCGCGGGCGACATCGAAGACGGTTGTACCGTCGACGGTGATATCGTACCAGTATGTGGTCGTGTTGAGGGCGGTGTTGTTGCAGGTGCCACTGGCAGCAGTGACCAGTGGGGCCAGAAGAAGTGGCCACAGACAGTGGACAAAAGAAGGCATTTCCAAATGAGGGAGTGAGGATGAACAGACAAGGGAATGAAGGAGCTCTGAGGCAGAAAATGAAGGAAAGATCGGCTGTGCTCTGATTGAACCCAACAATGCGGCGGACAGACCGTGTCTTTATACCACGCTGCTGAGCAACTGAGCAGGGACAGGGTGTCTTTTCTGCCGAGTACCCCTGCATGTATTTCTCCTTCGCTATCATTTCCGAGAAGGATTTGGGAAGGTCGAGGGGGAGACTGGCTTGCGAGCTAGCAGCAGCGTATGCTATCTTGTCAAAAGTTATCGCGTCGTCCGATGTGATGACCGACCAACGCTAGAGCATCCTACCTTAGCAGGGCCTCGCCAATGCCCCTAGCAAATGCCAGCTATTGGTATTCCATCCATGAAGAACTACTCTGGAATATTGAGGAATATTCCGTCCAATTCTCAACTCTGCCGGTCACCCGGATTCAGTTGTTGCATTACATTTCATGAAATGAGGATTGTAGTAGCTCTAGGGCTCGAATGAACATGTAGATTCTGACCCTATCCTATTGTAAAGCATTCACAACATCCACTCTGTTTCCCGTTGTACTGTCAAGAGATTATGCTCTACCTGCCACGTTCCGGATAGCGGCATGCAGCTAGGAATCATAGGCTACACACTATATACCGCAAGCACGTTGCAACAAGCCAATAGTAACAACACAATGTCCCCGACCCGAGGCTATCTCGCTATTACGCCGTCGCGGATATCTAAGTATTTATTCCAATGCAAAGTGACTGTCTGGCGCAACCATTAAGCTAGTGAGAATTGGTATCTAGACTGTCCAAGCTGCGTCTGGCGTCGTCGTCACCCCGAGCCATGTTGCTTAGGGTCCGAGCGCAGAACAGGAGAAAACAAGCTTTGTGCGCGATCTAAAATTATTAACGCCTTTGCCAGCATTTGGGCCAAGCAGCAAAGTTCGAACCCACCGATCATCCTGCCAAGATTTAGATTACGGTTCGAGTTCTTCAGGGCTTGCGCCGCAATGATCCGAACTTTTAAAGGTAGAAGGTAGACTCGGACGTCTTGTAGATCTCTGTAGGTGTGCAAATTGTTATTTGGTGCCCTTGTATGGAGTCGTGTCGAGCTGATCTACCGTGGAGAAGAAACTTACCCAATTTGGTGTGGGTTTGCGAGGGCTGCTTCAGCCATGCAGCTTCCCCACACAAAGACCGCGTATTATCGATCCAAGACATGATTACATGAAAGCTTGAGTAGGTGGACTCTCCAATGCGCTCGAGGTGATTGCAAATTGGGCTATTTGTCGGCTGCGCAGGAGAGGACTGGGCTGGGCTGCGATTTGCCATTAAGGTTCGAACCTGACAACCATGACTGTATCAAAATTTCCGCATGTAGAGGCATACACAAAGCAACAAAAGAACAGAGGGGCCTTTTGCCTTCGAGTCTTTCCCAAGCAGTTTGGCTAGATGTTGTTCTCAGCGCTGTGGAGACACGGGAAATTCCCGCTCCCGCTATACCGCGGCTATAGCCGAGCAAACCAGGTTCGGACTTGATTCCCCTTCTCGGGCCCAGAGATGCTTTCTGTAGAGTGTAGACCACTCGACGCGTCCAATGTCAATCTGCTAGAAAAATCATGACCCAAGCCTATATACAAGCCCCAACAAATAGATTAAGAGGATGGTTGAAGATGCTCCTTAATAAAGGACCTTAACCGCAGTTTCTCCTACTTACTCCTCATCCTTTTCCGATCACTCTTACCCGGCGAACACCCTCGCTGCTGGATTTTAGCGCCTATAGAGATGATAGAATATGGGAGAAAGGGTCGGCCCAAGTCGTTGACTAAAGAAGAATACTCTAGCCCGTATGCAACCTGGAAAAGCGGATTTGCCGTGTCGTAGGGTAAATCTTCCTTGCCCTACTCTACGGCTTACATACTGCTAGGGAGGTCAAAAGACGGCTTGCCTTCGGGCTTAGCCCCATTGCATCGCAGGATGACGTCCCAAAGAGCATTCTCGCTGCTCCTGTAGCTCACCCTCACCGCGCTGAGCTTAATTGATCAATTGATCCATTTGCGGCTCGACCTCCAACGCGAATGATGGAGCATCGCCTACCAGCATCTGAAGGAAGGCGTGTTCCATCGCTTTAGCCTGTTGCGACCAAGCCATGTTATGCCTCAGGAATCTCACGGACTCCCTCAGAACACGCAGCACGCTATCCTAGCCGTTAGGGCCCCGGTCCCGCTGATGCGAATCGGCCTGGTTGGTTTAAATGTCCCAAGAATCCATTGGGTCTATAAGTCCTCGTTTATGGGTTGATCGATTAGAATGATCCCCTCTGCGGCCTCACCCAAAGGGAATCGTAGTGGTTCTGCGACCAAGAATTTGGCATAGTTCCAGATGTAGAGAGTGGTCGTAGGGTTTGAATCGCCCCACAGCACGCTACTGGATTAGCCTTGGTTGCTACATATCCTTTTCCAAGTCCTAAACCAGCACATACGACCACAGGGTGTGGAAAACAGGGCTTCCCGTCCGCTCAGCCGTACTTAAGCCACACGCCGGGAGGTTAGTAGTTGGGTGGGTGACCACCAGCGAATCCCTTCTGTTGTATGTTCTCACCTTTTTGCGGCTTGGTCGTTCAACCCTACTGGTTGTATGACTGCAGCATGGGTCGTGCATTAACCGAGGTTAGATCATTGAGGGGGTATGGATGATTCGAAGCAGATGGGCAGCGTGCAGGAGGCGCTGACGCGCTCTACTAAAAGGCGTAACCGTGCTGAAACAATGCGACGGCTAAGAATGATATCGATCGGGCCTTCCCATAGCGACAACTTGGGGAGGCTATCATACATTGCAACTGTCCCTTGATCAGTCTTCGAGGCAGTGCTTTCTAGGTCACGACCCCCTGTCGAGAAAGAAGAACAAGTTAGAACCACGAATACCCAACCAGTCAACCCTTATATGAACATAACAAATATGCCTGAGTGACGGGCTCCCAGGATACAAAACAAATATTCTCTTGGTCCTACTCCGTTAACGGAGTCTCCGCACTAACCTCGAAATACGGTGTGAATGCAATCCTACACAGTAGGGGAATGGAAAGGTTCCGGCGGGAAGACGAGCGGGGTAGCCCTAGCCCGGCTCCAGGCTTACCGACGGGGCGGGCTTTAAGGCGGTGGTAGACTAGCCATTGATGAGGACTGGCTATGATCTTTAGGGTAAGTGAAGCCCTCAAGATAAATTCTCGTTTTTACTTGTCTTTGGTCTCCCAAATTCATTGAACCAAATCTATTCTTGCTGCATTGTATCCGGAAGGCACGTGCCATGCCATATAATCTATCCGTGTCTATTCATACCGTGTACACCTTGCAACCCATTTTTAAGTAGCTCCAGAATGCAAAGAGACAGACAACCAATAACTAGATCACCTTTCACTTGATCCTCCTCCCCCAACAGCCTCCGCAGGACCCGGCTCCCCATCCGCCGAAACCACCGGCTCCCCAACCACCGGCCTCCTGGTCTCAACCACCTGCGCCTTCCTTGCCGCATTCTCCTGCAAGGCACGCATATATTGCTCCGATTCAGCCGCAAACTTACACTTCTTCCGGATTGCCGCCCCATACCTATAGAACAGAAACGGCGCCGGCATGCACAACAAACTCAAAAACGCCGGGATGGAGGGGGCCCAGTGGATGCCCGCGCCGCTATACATGTAAGGGGCGATTATGGGAAAGACCGCCCCGAAGATGGAGCGGAGAACGGTGTTGGCAGCCAGCACAGAGGCGGCGTAGATGGTGTACGAGTCGATGAGGTAGTTCATGACGCCGAGGTAAATCAAGATGACGCCGAAGCCGAACGGGGCGGTGGCGATGATGCTTACGCTCCAGTGGATGGAGGAGGAATCGGTCCAGGCGAACCAGAATTGGCTGATGGGGATGGCGAGGGCGCCGGGCATGCATTGCAGGAGGCGGGCCTCGGGGGGCGCGAAGCCCCCGTGCCGGTCTTGGACCTGGATGAAGTGCAGGTTTGCCGGGATGGTTGCGCCGACGCCGATGATCATGCCCACCATGATGCCTAGAAAGGCGAGGCCGCCGACGCCTGGGTTCCAGCCGCGGATGTCCTCGTAGACGATCGGGAAGGCGGAGAAGAACATGTACAGCGTGCCGTAGACGATGGCGATGTAGAGGGCGAAGAGGAGGACGATCGGCTCGCGGAAGAGCAGGACCCAGGGGCGCGAAAGCGCGGTCTTCAGGAGGCGCGGTAGTGAGACGGGGCCCTTGTCGAGCTCGATCTTGCTGCGGTAGACCCGGCCGGTGAGCTGGGAGAGGCGTCGGGCGCGTTGCCGCAGGAGGACGGGCGCGTAGGTCTCCGGGATGAAGACGGCCATCAGGACCCAGATTAGGGCCGCCAGTAACGCGAGGAACCCCTCCACCCAGCGCCAGCCCGCGCTCATCCCGAGGAATCCGCCGATGATGGGCCCCAGGGCGGGTCCGAGGAAGGGGGCGGCCGCGTACAGACTTAAGGCTAGGCCGCGCTGCCGCGCGGTGAACATGTCCGAGATCGTGCCTCCCGCGTTGGTGAACGGTGAGGATCCGAAGGATCCAGCGAAGAATCGCAGGATGCACAGCGTCCAGATGTTTTGCGCGCCAGCGCACCCGGCTGAAAATGCGGTCATCGCGAAGAAGCTGACCATGAAGGGGGTTTGGCGACCGAAGACCTCGCTGACCGGCGCCCAGAAGATCGGGCCGACCGCGAAGCCCAGCACGAAGAGCGCCAGGCCGATGGTTGCGACTTCCGAGCTGACATGGAGATCCTCGACAATTTCCTTGATGCTGCCGCTGTAGGTGGACGAGGTCAGAGCGACGGTCAGGGTGGAGAAGGCGACAATCAACGTGATGGTGATCTTCCGCGCCGCGCTGAAGAGCAGTGGGTTGCGGCAATCGTTGGGAATCCAAGAGACCACATACGGATCCTCCTCGGTGCCACTGCCGGGGTATTCAAATTCGAGGATTTCTTCGTTGATGGCGCCTTGGTCGAGGAGCATGCGCCAATGGGGAATCCGAGTGCGATAGACCCCCTTGGGAAGGGTTCCTTTTTCGCGATGCTGTTCCACATCCGCGATCATTTTAACTTCATTCCTTATGGACTGTATTTTTGGGAAATGGTGCGGGCATTCACGTCATCATATCATCGCTCGACGATATGTCACAGATCAGGAAGACTTGCCCACTTTCGATGGAATGCCCTCATAAAGAGAAATCCCCCAACACACCAGAAGGGGTGGCTGAGAATGGTCGGGCGACTCACTGCTTTTATTGTGCTGAACAAAGTCTGACTCGGTGCAAAGCAAGACGGCAGAAGAAGGGGAAAAAAAAGCACTAACAAAAATGGGTCTCTGCGGACCCACAGCTCCTCTCAATGAATGCATGAGAATGATAGTTCTCCTGCAGCATGACTCGCCCACAGGATGATTCGATGGTCGAGAAATGTACTAATGAGGTGCGCGGGTGATGAAATGGAAGACCCTGCGCCTCTGTGTGCAATCTGAATTTGCTTTGATGATCGAATTGGCGCATATTCCTGGATAAAAAAAGCAGGGAGCGTTCCTGTGCCGGGTATTCGGCACGGACTGGGGCTCGGGAGGGCAAAGAGTCAAAGACCCATCAGCCGCAGTGCCTCCTCCCGCTTACCGGGGGCCGAACCTCGGCAAGGGTGGCTGATTAAATTCTCGATGCGCATTTGCCAGGGCTAGGGTAAAGGTAAGCTGTCGCGATTTGTGAAGGTGATGTGATAAGTGATAAGGGGCGTGCTGTTCCGGTCCACCTTTCATTGGAGGGATTGGCGTCAATCATCACAAATCGAGCCAATGCGGGTTCAAGCCGAGCCCTGCCCTGAGATCAATGGCAAGCGGGAAAGGGGTTAAGATAAGCTTCCCTCCCGCCCGCTCGCTCAAGGGTTTCGCCTCAAGTCTCACAGTCTGTATATGGCCTGCCCTTTTGTGCCGTCAGAGTGACGATAGTTTAGACCCCACTGGTGTTGATTTGGAGGGGTCTAAGCCGTCAAAGCTCATTTCTGGGTGTAATTGGAGTACCATGGCAGCCACCAAGACCAGTTGTCTAGAATAAGTATAGTCGGGCTTCAGGAGCAGCTCCGGTCCTAATCTACTTGACCCTCAAGCCACTCTTGCCACATCATCCCATTGAACCTTGACCTAACTACTCATGTGTAATCCTTCAAAGATAACCTAGAACAAAGTGCCGTCCCCGGCGTTCAAGATGGGACTCGACTTAGTCTGCGGCCGCTTTTCAGCCGCGAGCTCTCGACCCGCTTTCCACGAGCCAGCCTCTAACATCTGAGGCAACGTCAATTGAACATCTCCCAACTTCCCACTGCTCGAAATCCGCTTGTGCAATTCGTCCAGCAGAGCAACCGTCATCGCCCGCCATTCAACTATCTCCCCATCTCCCACTGCGAAGCACGGCAGCGTGACCCCGGAGGTGCGCAGCCCGCGCTCTAGTGCCGCTGGCTTGAGCGTCAAAACCCCCATGTCTACGAACAACCCCCCATTGCGATACTCGGGCAGCCCGGTTCCCAGCTCCGCATTTTTCCAGGTGATTTTCAGTATGCGCTCGAAGGGAACCTTGAGCGAGTAGGCGAGCCACTGCGTCAGCTTGTGGAAGGGCTGGATCGTGGCGGTGTCAGGGTCTGTGGTGGTGATCTGGGAGGACTCCGACAATACATCCAGAGGCCATGCGTCGCCGATCGGGTGTCCGCGAACGCGAGTTCGGTCGGATGGCCAGATCGGAATCAGCGTCTGTTGCAGCACAGCCCAGAGTTGGGCATAATCGAGGTTCTCCGCGCCCGAGGAAAGGAGATGGTCTGCTTGGGTCAGTGTACCTTCTGGTTGAATACAAAAGCATTGATCTCACCAAGAAGTTGGCCGGGGCGACCGGACGGTCCGAAAATCTCCGAGAGACTGGTTATCGACTGGCCCAGTCTCTGTAGAATCTCGACGCGTGCACCTGCTCCCACAAGCGGATTGCTCTTATCATCGACTTGGAACCCCTGGGTCAATACGTCCACCGTCAGGCCTTTCAGCGCCTCCCCTATCCAACAACATCAGTCAGCGTTGTTAGATGGATAAGCAAAGGGTGGAACTCTACCATGCACGACATCCTTCCTCTCTGACCCCTGTTTGGCAAAGTCCCCATTGAGAAACATATACAGCGAAGCGACCGCGATCCCCTCACTGCGGTTATACACATTACCCGACTCTGGTTCGACGTACCGCCAGGTATCGCCCGCTCCGGCGTCAAGGAGCACGGAGACGAAGAACAGATCCAACAGACTGCGCACCTTCTCCTTGTCGTCATAGCCGGCTTGACTCCATCGCTCGAGAAGTTGTTGTAGTCGAGGCACCCCGCCCACTTCGAAGTGCTGCCAGCGACCGTGGGGAGGGATCTGATCGTATCGGTCGGGGCCGAAGTCTCGCTGTCAGAGGTATCGTGTTAGTCTTTACTTTGCTAGTAGTAAGGAATGTCATGTCGCACCGTTATGATGTTTACAACATAGTCCACGGTCGCGTCCAAGCGGTCGGGGTGATAATCATAGTGGTGGAGCTTGCCTTCCTCGGCTAGGCTCAGGACAACACGGGCGCGGTCGCGGACAGCTTCGAGACCCAGAAGGTGCTGGATGCTGGAAGTCATGGTAAATATTCGAACTGCGGTGACTCTAGTAGGCTGTTTGGAAGGTGTTTCACTTGAGTGTATGCAGTGAAAAGAAAGAAGAGTTGTGTTGGAATTCAGGTAGGAAGGAGGGGGGAAAGGAACAACAACTCAGAGCGGGGAAAGGCGCTTATCACCCAGGACCCGCGGCTGATATCCTCTATCTTATCTGATAACACCACGCGATACACCCTGTATCGCCAGCGGTGTACAGCATATCACAACAAGGCGTCAATACATTGCAAGGTGTTGCTCTGCGATGCTCGAGCTAAGGCATTAATAAATATAAGCCTGGTATACTGCCATCGTCCCTGGCTACACATACACCCTTGCATCTGATTTTACACTAGACATCCATCCTCCAGAATCACTACCACCTCGCCATGACCGTCACCCTCCCATCCAACGTGCATCAAGTGCACAACACCACCTTCACAACCCTCCTCCAAAGCCTCCGCCAACGCGACCTCAAGCCCTCTAACGTCCGCTCCCTGGTCCGTGGAATGACGACTGCCCTCTCCAAATCCATTCATCTCGACACCACCGCCCCCGACGAAACCGTAGCCGTGATCGTCGTCCTCCGCTCCGGGCTCGCCATGTTCGATGGCTTCATGGACAGCTTGCCAGAGAACCTCTCGACCGCGATCTACCACCTGGGCATTTTCCGAGACCAATCTACGCTGCAGCCGGTGGAGTATTACAACAAACTGCCTCTCAAGCCGGCGCAGATCAAACAGGCGGTGGTGCTGGATCCGTTGATCGCGACAGGTGGAACGGCGGCGGCGGTTGTGGGGATCTTGGAGTGAGTCTCTGTCTTTTCTTATTTTTCGACATGAGTTGGGCTGTTAAACACCTGTGATCTGGTGGCTAACGCAGTATCCGTAGGGAATGGGGCGTGGAGAAGGTGACTTTCCTGTCAATGCTCGCCACACCAATGGGGTTGTCTCACGCGGCCGGAGTGTGGCCGGAGGGGAGTCGATTTGTGGTGGGCGCAGTGGATCCGGAGGTGAATGCGAAGGGGTATATTCAGCCCGGGGTGGGGGATATTGGCGATCGGCTGTTTGGGACGATCTTCTGATCTTAGTCAGAGATAGTCAAGCAGATAGGAATTTACAAGACGAAGCAAATGATCGCATTCAGTAACGAAGTATTTGATATTGTATTTGCAACATAGCAGCCAAAAATGTTCGACTCAAGACCCCCGCCTAATGCGATGAATATGCAACTTAAAACCCTGCCGACCTTATATGCAAGACTTATCCAAATTCCAACCTACCATCCTCGTCACAATGCATAAAACACCCAAGATTCAAATACCCAAAGAAGAGATACTGATACTACCATAGCCATGAAACACCGACTGCCTCCTCCAATCTCAAAACATACTCAGCACGTACCATAGTACCTATCCCCGAAGTCACCCAAGCCAGGGCTAATATAGCTGCGACAGGTCAGTACTTGCGTTTTGCAGAACGACACAGCAGAAACCGAAGGAAGGAGGAATACTTACTTCTGCGCCGTCAGATCCGCATCCACCGCCGCAGACACGATCTTCAACGCGGGGAACCGTCCCGTGACCACCTCGAGCCCCTTCTTCGAGGAGACGACATTCACCAGCACGATCGACTCCTCCGGCACGCCATGCTCGGTCAGCGTCTCCACGGCCTTGATGACCGAGCCTCCCGTCGCGAGCATCGGCTCGAGAAGCAAGACGACTACTTCTGGTCAGAACATCCCAAAAGAGAAGCAATCGCAAAGACCAAGTCCACAGAAAGACATACCATCATTACAAATCCCCGCCGGCAACTTCGAATAATAACTCTTGGCGATGCTCGTCTCCTCGTCGCGTTGGATGAGGAGCTTTCCGAAGCTCAGGCGACCACTTTACCAAAACAATCAGCATTTCCATCCACTACAACACCCACAAACCGAGAACATAGTAAGGGGGGGGGGGGGGGGGGGGGGGGGGGGGGGGGGGGGGGGGGGTCACTTACGTCCACGTATCCCGCAAAACCTGCTCCATGCTCGCGCCCGCCCGCAGGATGCTCACGCCACAGACCCCCTTCGTGAAGCGGAGGCCCTTGTACGTGGTATTCAGCGGTGTGGTGACGGTATGTTCCTCAGCGGGGACATAGTTCAGAGCTGATATACTCTCTCGCATTAGTTGTCTTTCTTTTCCTACCTGCCCCGAAAAGAGCACGTGACCATACCGGAAGAGATCAGGCGGTGCACCACTTTCTCCACGGCGGAGACGAATGCGCGGTCGTCGGTGTTGACATCCCGGATGATGGTCATGAGGCTGAGCAGGGAGCGGTCCTGCTCGAGGACGGTGACGTGGTCCATCGGGGTGGTGGTGGTAAGTGCCGAGGTGGTTCCGGCAGTCGGGATTGACATTTTGTGGAGGCCTTTAGAGTTTGGATTTATTTGTTTAGATATATTAGATGTGCCGAGTTTGTGGGTTGTTGGAGGTGATGAAGTTTGCGAAACTTCATGAAAGGAAGGAGATCAGAGGAACAAGGGTAGAAGTACCTTGATTTATATCCCGATGACCGCGGGGTACCTTGCTTTGTTGTGAGTGAAGAGGGGTGCAATGCAGGTGTGCGTGGGCGGAAGAAGGCGGAGAAGAAAATTCAAAGGGAAAAAAAAAACGAGATTCGGCTTGGCACGCGACAGCAACTGTGGATGATAAGGCGGATCTAATCTTATCGCTATCCTGGTTTGGCCTGGAGCTTGCTTGTCAGGAGGAGGGCAAAGAGGAGTTATCTTCTTCAATGTCAAAAAGTAACATTTTCGTACATCTTTGTGCTATGTACCGTGCCCTTGCAATTGAAGTTTTTTAGTCCCACGTCCGTCTGTCGCGTGACCAGATGTTTGAAGCCAGTCGTTGACCATACAGCAAGAGTCTTCAATACGAAGGCACATCTACGGAACCAAAGTCTTACGCCCATGTCTTCTCATTTTTGTCATGCAGCAGGATACGGTGTGCTCAGTCAGATGGACAAGTCATCCATTCTGCGGCTGTGAGCCATGCCTTAGCCACTTGGGGCTGATAGCTCTCAGTCGAGTAGATGATGTCTACCTGCCTGATTGTATGTACCAGAAGAGATCCACGGTCGCATAGATCTTACGGCAAGCTACTCGTGCCAATTTGCAAAAACCCCATTCACCAAGTAATTCTATAAGTAACAGCCTTACCGCCTTATAAGCCGCTTACAACACCCAACGCGATCCCATTGTAAAAGATTACATACAGTATTTTTCAATAAAGAATCCTAATGTAGCAATATCTTCAGCCTGAAATACCCTAAGATTCTAATAGCCCTAACAATCCTGATGTAACTAGTAGTTATATAACTTAAATAAAGCCAAGTAGTATATAGTACAGTTTGTAAGGGGCGAGTGCTTAGAAAAAGGACCCCCGGAGACGACGGAGGAAGGGGGGGCTTAGGGGAGTAAGTTGGGAAGTTGATAGGTAAGGCATACTGCCCCCTGTAGATCTGTGTACACTGCATGTATCCAGTATCCACCTATGGTCCCCCCTCTTAATTCCCATTACCCCAATCCATAAAGAGCAATGAGCTAAGCCCACCACCAGACTTGCTTATCAGCGATCTCCCACAAAGCGGGGGAAACTCCTTATCGCGCAACCCCTCGGGGAATCCCGACCTGTTTTTAAAAAACTGATAAGCCGCCTTGAACCCCAACATCCAAAGATAATCAATCTATCGTCTATCTTCCCTCACACTCCGCCTCAATCTCCTTACCCGGTGAGCGGATAACACATTGAATTGCGAGATATGCCCCGAATCGCGACCAAATCGTCGAATCGAGCGGCGCGGTTCGCCCCCTTCCCCTCGGGATCGCCCACTCCGAGCGACGATACGGTCGTCTCCAGCGAGCGGGCCTCGCGCCGGAGCTCTGATGTATGTGCACTTTCATCCGATAAGCCCGACACGAACAACACCCGATTGACGTTGGAGTCAGACCCGCTCGCGGAGGAGTAGCACGCGGTCTAGTCACGTCGAGGACGCCACACCCCGTGGGGAGAGTCCAGAATTGGACGACAATGGGGATGATGATGAGAATGGATCAGATGCTCCGGTCTCGCCCGCGCCTCCTACTGTGACGCACCTCTTTATCAACAATGAGCATGTCATGTCCAAGTCGCAGAGCTGGAGCAATGTTCTGGATCCGGTAAGAGGATTTTGTCTAGTTGTTTTTTTTTTTCTTTATTTTTTTCCCTAGAAATTATCCTGCTCCTGTGGTCGCTGACCTCAGATTCAGGTCTCGCAGAGTTTACTATGTAGGGTTCCTGGAAGTACACTGCAGGAAGTTCAGAGGGCTGTTCAGGCAGCACAGGATGCTCAGCCCGCCTGGGCGGCGCTGGGGTTCCAGGTGCGGCGGGAGCGGCTGTTGAAAGTCGTGGATGTACTCAGGCAAATGTCGCCGGAAATAGTAAGACTCGTTCACTCAGTACTTGATGCCAGGACACCCAGTAGCCCTGGAGCTAATTCAGACTGGTCGTAGGTGACATGTCTATCCCGCGAGGTGGGGAAAACTCTCGCCGATGCCGACGCCGAGGTTTTTCGCGGGCTGGACTGCATCCACGCTGCCTGCTCCGTCGGGCCGGAAATGGCGGGCATGTTCCTCGGAGGCGATGCCACCTTGCTGCAGACTTTCTACGAACCGGTGGTTAGTGCTGACTGATGACTGTCTTGAACTCAGGGGATGGCAAGATTTAGTGCTGATTGAAACCTGTAGGGCGTCTGTGTCTCCATTACTCCCTTCAGTTTTCCTTTCATGATCCCCCTCTGGTCGTTACCCTATGCCCTGATCACAGGCAATACCGTGGTATTAAAGCCGTCCGAAAAGACACCATCAACATCCACCTTGCTTGCGGAGGCCTTCCTCAAGGCCGGATTTCCGCCCGGGGTGTTCAACATCCTGCACGGCGGCCCTTCGACCGTCCAGATGCTGATCCACCAGCCCACCGTCCAGGCCATCAGCTTCGTCGGGTCCGAACCGGCCGCGCAACAAGTCCACGACCTTGCACGCGCCGCCGGAAAGCGCATCCAAGCCGAGTGCGGCGGCAAGAATCACGGGGTCATCCTCGAAGACGCCAACATGACGTCCACGCTCTTCGCCATCGCCGGCAGTGCCTTCGGGGCGGCCGGCCAGCGGTGTATGGCGCTCAGCGTGGCCGTCTTCGTGGGTAGCACGCGCGAGTGGATCCCCAAACTGGTCGAGCTGGCCGAGTCGATGGTCGTGGGCTGTGGGGGCGACCAGGAGTCCAAGATCGGGCCGCTGATCGACGAAGCGGCCGTGAAGCGGGTCAGCGGCGTCATCCAACGTGCGGTTCAGGAGCAGGCTCGTGTTCTTCTGGACGGTCGCGAGATCCAGGTCCCCGGCTACCCGGATGGCAATTTCATGGGGCCGACGATCCTGACCAATGTCGAGACTTACATGGAGTGCTACCAGTCGGAGATCTTCGGGCCGGTGCTTATCTGCATGGAGGTTGAGACTTTGGAAGAGGCGATGGAACTCATCAATCAGAATAAATGTAAGTCTGCTTGCTATGCGGCTCGAACTCATGAAGACGGTCAGCTCATACTTGCCCCGTAGATGGCAACGCATGTTCCATCTTCACCACCAGTGGTAAACACGCCAATACATTTCAACGCGGCGTCAATGTTGGGCAGATTGGGGTCAACATCCCGCTAATAGGTATGTTGATGGCGTTTCTGGTGCAGTACTATACTAAGATGTACAGCCCCTTATGGCACTGCTGTGCGGACGAGCAACAAGGATTCGTTCCTAGGAGGTATGCATTTTCCTTTCCTTGAACATGGAGTGGTATGCTGTGCTAACTATCTCAGACCGCCATGCTCCTGGAAAGACGTACTGGCCCTTCTTTACCACGACCAAGACCGTGTCATCACGTTGGGAACAGTAGACTGCACTGTTGGGGCTGAACGGTCAATTATCGCGGAAAGTTGACTTGATCACTTGATCATCAAGTGGACCTCAAGATGAAAAGGAGAATACTGAAGGTAGGCACTAGCTAGGTTAGTTATTAGTCTGGTCTGGTACGCATAGTACCACAGTAGTAGCATATCTAATCACTACTAGCGGAGGAGTCCGAACCTGCATGGATCATGCATTCGATGAATCAAGAGCGACCGAAAAAGGAATGCCATCCGAGATGCCTGCCGTCGCTGAGTCAGAATGTTGGAAGACGTCATCTCATCCCATCCTCCATTGTCCGCTCTGCCAAGACTCCGTATTTAACCCCCGACTATCACCACATTCCATCACAAACACCACTTCTCAATAACTCACAGTCCACAAGTAAAGCAATTGATGTGACTCAGTATCCTTCCCTCACAGACCCTCATCATGCCAGCCCTCAACGAGGTCCGCCAATCCAACGCGACCCTCTCCACCAGCCGGCCCGAGCTGATCGCCGTCTTCGTCGGCGGCACCAGCGGCATCGGCGAAGCAACCGCCAAGCAACTGGCCCAATCCGTGAAGCAGCCCACCATCCACGTCGTGGGACGCAGCGCAGCTTCAGGCTCGCGCGTTCTGGAGGAGCTCCGCGCCGCCAACCCGGACGGCAAGTTCCACTTCATCCAGGCCGACCTCTCCCTGCTGCGGAATGTCGACACCGCCTGCGAGCAGATCAAGGAGAAGGAGAAATCCATCGACCTGCTCTTCCTCTCCACAGGCCATCTGGCCATGTCCAAGAATGGTACTTCCCTACCCAATTCCCCCTTAACCATCCAAAGTCCCAAAACTAAACCCCCATAGAAACCGATGAAGGCCTAGACGATAACCACGTCCTGCGCTACTACGGCCGCATGCGCTTCATCCAGAACCTCCTGCCTTTGCTGGAGAACTCTCCCGGCGCGCCGCGAGTCGTGTCCGTGCTCGCCGCCGGGCAAGAGGGCCACGTGGACGAGCACAACCTCGACCTGCGGCAATCGTGGTCCTTCCGCAAGGCGGCCACCTACGCGGCGACGCTCAACTCGCTGGCCCTGGAGCACCTGGCCGCCACGCACCCGACCGTCGGCTTCGCGCACGTCTTCCCGGGGATCGTGCGCACCCCGCTCATGAAGTCCACCTTCGGGACCTGGGCCGGCGCCGTGATGAGCGTGCTCTCGCGGCCGCTGTCCATGACGCCCGAGGAGAGCGGCCAGCGCAACCTGTTCATCGCCACCTCGGCGGCGTACCCGGCCGCGAAGCCCAGGGATGCGTCGTATGTGGGCACGCCGTTGGCGGAGGGGCTGCGCGCGGCGGTCGCGTCGACGGGGCATGTCGGTGGCGGGTCGTATATCTTGAACTACGATGGGAAAAATGCGACGAAGGAGAAGCTGATGGCCGAATATCGCGAGCGCGGGTTCGCGGGGAAAGTGTGGGAGCACACGTTGGAGACTTTTCGGCGGGCTTTGCAGAAGGATTGAGCGGGTTGACTCTGTTTTAAGTAGTGAATAAGTACGGAGTAGGTTATTCATTAACAAGTATCTCCTCTTGGACTGCGTAGTGGCTTATGCGACAAACCAAAACTTCACTATGAATCTCCACTAAATTGCATGCGAGTTACAACCACGCATACAACTCCAAACCCACCAACCACAGCCCTAACCCAACAACCTCTCTGCATTCCTGAAGTAAACCTCAGCACGCAACTCCTCGTCCATGACATACTCATCCAAATACTCGCGATACCCCGCCACTTTATCCGCATTCGCATATGGAAAATCTGATCCTACCCGTCGTCCCGCCAAGTTAGCATTGCACCCAACAAACCCCTGACCCTCACCCTCCCACCCTTCAAGTTTCGAGGGCCCCCCCGCCCCCCGCATAAACGAAAACGACGTGACAAACGTACCATAAACAACCTTCCCCGGATCCACCGTCCCCCAGACCAAATCCATGACCCCAGGCGTCCCCACCAGCGCCAAATCATAATAAAACGAGCGCACCCCCTCCACCCACTCCGCATACGTCTTCCCATACGTCGTCACATTTTGCTCCCTGGCAGCTCGCGCCGTCACCGCGACCCTGGAAATCAAAAACGGCAACGTCCCCCCCGCATGCGAGAGGATACGCTTCGCGTCCGGAAAATCTCGGGTGACGTTACCCATGATCATATCGATAGCGGAGCGGGTGGTCTCCGCCGGGAAGTCCAGCATCGGCGGCGGGAGGACGGGGTTGATCCACTCGTTGCACGCGGCGGTGGTCGGGTGGATGAAGACGACGGCGCGGCGGGCGTTGAGGGTCTCCCAGAGGGGCCGGAAGGCCGGGTGTCCGAGGTAGTGGTTGTCCGGGCCGTAGCGCGTGAAGAGGGTGACGCCGTCGGCGTGGAGGGTGTCCAGGGCGTAGGTGATCTCCGCGAGGGTGCCGGATGGGTCGTCGAGGGGGGATGGTAGGGAGGCGAAGAAGCCTAGCTGGGTTGGATGGGCGGCGGCGAGGGCGGCGGCGTATTCGTTGGCCTGGCGGGCGAGTTGGCGGATGGTGGTTGTGTTGGGGCCCGCGATGGTGGGACCTGGGGAGGTCAGGGAGAGGTAGGCTTTGCGGACACCGTTGATTTGGAGGTTGTCCAGGGTGGTTTGCAGGGTCCAGTTGGGTGTCGGGAAGCCGGCTGGATCGCCGCCGGCGGCGTCGATTGCTGGAGGTTGGCGTGGGAGTTAGGGTTGATGGTTGGTGGTTGAGGTGGGATTTGTGGGGGGGGGTGGGTTCTGTACTGTACCTTGGCGGTAGAAGTCGGGGACAAAGTGGTGGTGAGTGTCGATTTTGAGGGGGAGAGTCCTGGAATTTGTGGTTGTGGGGGTTTCTGAGCGCTGGGTTAGCAGTCGTATGCTGAGGGCGCCTGTGAGGCCCGCCAGGATGGTGCCTATGCCCAACATGGTGGATGTATGATGTCTTGGGGTGGGGTGAGTAACCAAACAAGCTACTGTCAGTCGCGGGGAAAGCTTGGAATTAATATGTACATTGGATTGCCCAAGTAGGGGATGATTACCCCTCCCGAAGCATGGAGCGGTCTGTACGGAGTACCACTGCTGTTGTGCACTGCTGTTGTGCAGGAGGCGTCATCCCTTGCATGATACCATGTTTGCCCCGCTCGCTGTGAGTGATTACTTTCTGGGGGTCCTGTCAGAGGGAGACGTTGCTGAATTTATTATGGCCCTGATTTAAGAGAGCTAGAACCGCATACTAGAATGTACAGTACTCTTCAAACTTTCGCTGCTGATACTGTCCTTATTAGACCTGATATATTCTTACCTATGCCCTACGCAAAATACGCCCCTTGCTTAGGCACAGAGGTCCAATGAAGATGAGCCAGCTCGAGACGAGTCTCCACACTCCCTTCCTCCGCCTCCAGTCCCTCCTCCGGAAACACCACCTTTTCCCCGCGATATCGAACCGCCCCGTAACGCACGCGACGCCTCCCTACCACCGGCAACAGCCCTTGCAAATCACTCCCCGTCGCCGAGCCACGCAGCACCGGCGCATTAAATGCCTTGGCAATCTCAACCGGGCTCATCGTGACCGGCCGCCCGATCTTCCACCACCCATAGAAGGTCAATGCCACAGGAATCACACAGGCAATAGTCACCAGCACGCCTACCGCCAAGTACTCCGGATGCAGCTTGAAGACCACCTCATCCGAGGTTAGAACCGAGTTCACAGTCTGATTCGTCTGCACGCGCGTAGCGTCCACCCCCTTGTAGTATTCCAGCTTGCTCGAGTCGTTCGCCGCCGCGAGCGCCGTGCGGAACATGATCTCCTGCAGGGTGGAAATGACCGCGGACGTGGGATCGGACCAGGTGCTTTGACACGTGGTGGTCAGATCGGTGTTGTTCGCGTAGTCCTGGGCCAGTGTGCCCGAGGTATCCAGACTCCAGATGTGGTCCGCCTGGTCGGCAGCGGCCTGCGCATTGAGCAGATCCTCCGCGCCCAGGTAGATGCCCCCCAGCGTGCTGCCATTGCGGTGGGTGACTTCGTTGCTGTCGATGTCATACCTCGCGGCTATCGAGTCCCCAGAGAGCCCCAGCTCGTTCAGAGGCCCAGCAAACTCCACCGTATTGTTGACAATCGTAACTGGGTAGTAGAGCTCGGCAATCTGAAACCGGCACCGCTTGACCTGCAACCGACTGACGCAGGGGATCTGGTCCTTCCATACCGCCAAGAAGGTGATATTTGACGGCAGCGTGGCGTCAAACGTGAAGTTGGTCTGGAACATTGTGCGCTCCACGTCGACCATCCCCACGATATCGCCTGAATCGTTACTCGTCAGCGAGCCGTTCTTGGTCTCGTAGGCGGGGCCGAAATCCCAGGGCCGCGTCTCCTGCGCGCAGTCGACCGCGAACCCCGCGGCGCGGATCATCAGCCCCGTGAAATTCCCGCCGCCGCCGCCGCCGCCGCCGCCGCCCCCAGCACCGGTGGTACTGTTGATGTACATGGTCTCGCGACTGTTGTACCCTTCCATCACCTGCTGGAATGCGGGCTTCATCGACCCTAGGGCCGGCGGCGTGGTGTGCTGCATCAGCGTGCCCGTGTACCCCTCGGGGATCTG
Organism: Aspergillus uvarum CBS 121591; assembly: GCF_003184745.1. Taxonomy (NCBI): domain Eukaryota; kingdom Fungi; phylum Ascomycota; class Eurotiomycetes; order Eurotiales; family Aspergillaceae; genus Aspergillus; species Aspergillus uvarum. The sequence continues at coordinate 341,241 of NW_020291299.1, read as the reverse complement.
CCGGGCGATCTTGACGGAGAGGGGCGTCTGGTGCGCGACGGTTTCGGTGACGATGGTCAGGGCGCGCTGGTAGAGCGGGCTGTCGACAGCCACGATGACGGAGGCCACGCTCGCGAAGGTGAGGAGGTTCGCGAACCGGATGTTTCTCGCCGCGTCGTAGAGGCTGTTCGGGAAGCTCCAGTAGCGATGCAGGTCGTCCACGGTGCAGCCGTCGATCGCGCGCAGCCACCAGCTGATGGCGGCGCCTTCGGCCATGGCGAACTTGAGGAGGCCGTTGCTGAGGGCGGCGGAGATGGCTAGCAGGACGGATGGCTGCACAGACCATTTGCTGACGGGCTGGCCGTTGCAGGTCAGTAGGATGGCGATATCGAACCCAATACATAGGAGCACGCCTAGCAGGGACAGGAGGCCTAGGTAGGGGAGTCGCTTCCACACCCCGGTTTGCCATACATGCTGTTGGCCGTCGAGCGTGGAGTATCGGACTTTTCCTCGGTCTTTCGGGTCATTGCTTTCTTGTTGGAGAATCTGCGTCGCTTCCTGTGACCTTGCCATATCTGGGTTGATGATTATGTGGTGGCCAAGAATTCTACACTTTGGTCGTGAGGAGGCGAGACCCTAATATGGCTTACCCCGCGACTGCATCGCCTTCCGTCTCAGCCTTGCGCAGGAATGAACGAGCCTTGGCAATATGCAGAGCGACGATCGAGGGCGCTTAAATGCCTCAGCATACATTGGCAGGCTTCATGGTGCTAGTAAGATTTTCTTTTCCCTAATGAAAGGAGTTGGTAGGCGTTGTGGCACGCCAAGGTTGGACCTCAAGTGCTCTGTGCCCGATTACCATTGAAGGTGGGAATATATTGTGCGGGAGCAACAGTAAGACCTTCCATTCGTTGAATGACATCAGTGGATATTAATGCTCTCGGCAATCTGGTAGGCGTAGCACAAAGACAAGTATCATCCACTAGGCGCAGGGGTACATCTGGTTGACCTGGTCAAGTAATAAGTCAAGGTAGGGAGGGTAGGGCTGGTCGAGAGAGCACGGCAGGGTATGATGCTGGGTGGTATGCTTGTATCTCTACCATCTGGCACAGTTTTGAGCCACGTTTCATCAAATGGGGCTGTGGTTTAGTGGTATAATATTCCCTTAGCATGGGAGAGGTCCGGGGTTCGATTCCCCGCAGCTCCATCTTTTTGATTTTTGCTGCTGGTCCCTGGTCGGTGGCTGTGGAACAAGGTGGATCTGTGGGTAAGACCTGCTCTGCTATCCCTGCTCATTGGTCAGGGATCCGGAATCGAGGCACAGATCAATTAGACCTGGAATGCAGAAAAATAGCTGAGACACCCGGTGCGGAGCTCCTTACAGTACTCTGTACTCAAAGTAACGCGGACGATGCAGTCTTTGAGTCACAACGAATGAAGCCCTGTCCAATCTACATCTACATACAGCCCTTATCATATGGTCTGCCAACTTCCTGCTATCACGCAAAACAATGTGCGGTGCCTAGTTGATAGTAGGGTAAAGAACTACGACCCAAAAAGACAACACGAGGCCAAAAAAGAATAATTGCTCACACTCGGACTCGAACCGAGGATCTCAGCATTACTAGTGCTGCGCTTTACCATCTAAGCCATGCGAGCGGTTCATGTATCTTCTCTTGCAAACCGCCCTTACAACCGGGTTCTTAACCTTGAGTGCTAGTCATTTTGTCCTATCTCAACCATGTTAGGTATCTGAAACTGGCACTGATTGGCTGCACAGTCAGGCTTAATGGCACCATCATCGCTGTATATTTACGACAGACCTGCCGACAGAGGCCAGATGTCTTACAAGAAATGAGGGCGTTTCTTTGACGTGCAAGGCGCGAATCTGGCAATGTACACATTCAAATTAATTTAATGCTTGCACAGTTCCTACGCGCCCAAGACCTACTCTAATAAGTCCGTCATGCCCATCCAGCGTGTGAAGTCTAGCGCTGGAGGTCCATAGCACATGAGGTTTGTTGGCACAGCGAAGTGCACAGCAAGTGATCATACCCACTTGAAATCTCACCAACATCTTTGTCAGAGCAACCTTACTATCTCACCACACGTGGTCGGTCACACAAAGTCCATAATAATCCATCATCTACATACCCGAGTCCAGCCAGTTGCATTAGAACTGGTTTCAGCTGCTGATAACTCGCGAGGATTTGAGCTAGACTGCTTCGGATACGTCGATGATTGTCGGTGGTCTCTGGAAGTTCGAATCGAGATGAAATCCCAATCTGAGAGTGCTAAGGATTGAGTGATGCTTTAGTACAGCAAAAACATCTATTCTGAACTACATCTGTGAAATATGGAGAAGCCCGCACCGCAATCTGCAGATCCCATAATTCACAGAACCCCATCATCTCCCTGTTCAATCCTGCCCCATCAATTCCACCACATTCTTCGCAATCCGTCTCCTCTTCCGATCCAGTACCGTAACAGCAGAAATCCAGGTGAACCCCTCCTTCCAGAATGCCCAGCGCTCCTTCGGCCAGCCCTCCGACCCCTTCCACTTATCATACGCCCGGATCTCCCCGTCCCAGAGACCCCTGCTTCTCATAGATCTCCTTGCCACAATACTCCAGTCACACGGCAGCCGCCGGCACGAACCCATGAAGCGCCCCGACGTCGACAATCTCGAGCACCTCATCGCGCTTCATGTTGTAGAAGTCCTCCTCGTTATCGTCGCAATCCTGGATGGCGTTCTCGATGAGCGGATGGTGGAACTTCTCGTAGGGGGCATGCTTCAAGGTTCGGCGTGGTACCCACGCGCTGTGATTGATCAGAAATCCAAAGTGGTTGGGGCGGGGCAGACGCTGGTAGAACTTGATGGTGAAGACATTCGCGTTCAGGAAGCGTTGTCGCTCGGTCGCGCAGGTGGTCGCGTTGAAGCAGTGAACCACGTCTGTGATCGTCTCAGTTCCTGCCAAAGGGTAAAGGATCGATTGACAGCAAGTCGCTAAGGGGTATAAGTGAGAACCTACAGTCGTAAGTGAACTCGCAAAGGTACATGGAGAACCCCTCCAGCCATTTGAACTCTCCATCGTAGTCGGGGAGCTTATGGGCGAAGGATGGATGACTTGATGAGATCTGTTTAAGTAAAGAGTAAGGAAGGAAGGAGAGGTGGGAGATTAGATATCGAATTTTTAACAAGGGACGCTGGTTTGATGTGTATAATGAAAGAAGCTGGTAAATTTATGACTCATCTATCAAACCCTGGCTAGTACCCGGGACCTTGTCAGTTCTTTGTTTGCTTGCTTGTTGGGGGCTTGTTATAACACAGCCCCCATTTGCGCCCCGCTGCCCTAATTGTGCCAGTAAGCACTACAGCAGCGTATGCACAGAGCTAACATGACAACGCTCTGGATTGGTTTATCAATGATGCCAATTGTTCCTTCATTGCCCTCTGACTATACTCTCACAGAATTCGGGGTCCAGCTTCGGGAACATACAGAGACAAAAGTGAATGATGGCGAACGTAAAAAAGGAAAAAGCAGAGTCCTTGGCAGCGATCCAATATAGACCTCTTTTACCAACTAGCAAGTGCTTGTCAACCCCAACCTCACTATTTCACCACTTGACCCCATAGACAAGATCAGACCGCTCCCGCTATTATGACCTCAGCAATTTCGATCGACAGAGCAAAAATCAACCCCAGCATCCTGGTATACACACGCCTGAATACCAGCTTTAGGCCCCATCCTCATTGCATTTTGTCTTAACGTGAAACAGCTTCACAGCAGACATGAATCGGAATGCCAACAGGATATAGATTATACTGAAGAACTGAAATGTATAAAGTGAAACCAATGTCATGGCGTGTTTAAAGCATCTACATTCACTCATAGATTGTCCAGCGCATTCCTTCAATATCATCTTTTGCTTGATATCTCACAATGTATCAGCGATAATGCCCTACATGGTTAAAGCCTTTGTTCTACACATACTGCTGGCCGGCGCATTCATGGGCTAAGCTGTTCTCGCCAGCCCCTTCACCCACTTCCATTCCAGTGATGTCTTGCCTGTCGAGGCCCGTACTAAACAGCCGGACTACATCACCAATGATTTTGACAAGCGCGGCAGGGTAGCCCCAAAACTGGCAACTGCGGACTTCCCCAGCAAGAGCTACACCTGCCCCAAGAGCGACGCGTACACGGAGGCCACCTACACCTCCGGACAGCTGATGAGGCATACATCGACGCTGCCAAGTATGCCAACGAGGGTAAACAGCTTGGAAAGAGTACGGAGCTACTACCATTATCCATCCTCATCCGAAGATTCTCATGGAAAGGCTTTGAACGCTCGAGCTAATGGCGTTATACAGACAAGTACCCCCATAATTTCGTTAATCATGACAAGCTACCTCTCGAGTGCGGCGCCAGCAAGCAGGAGTTTGCTCTGGACCGCGAGAATCTCGCGCGGGTCTACAGCGGCGGTGATGTCAAGAACCTACCGGATCGGCTCATCTTCGAGTATACTGGAACAGGCAAGACTGCAAGAGCGGTTTCTGTGGCGTGATTCGCCACTATGAGGATGGTTCTGTCAACTGCTCTGCCCTTTGAGCTAGAACTCTGATTGATGGTGTGGATGTGTACTGGTCTGAATTGAATGGGAATGTTGTATGTATTTCTTGGAAAAGAGTGAAGGATTTCATGATAGCGTGTGTCGTTCTGAGTGCACTGGATGTTGGCATGTTGATTCAGGTTGTTGCTTGGCAATCACAACGCGCGAAGGCAGGGGTTTGTTCGACTAGTTTCCGATGCTATATGAACGGCCGTTCCAAGTCACTGCCACCGTTGAAGAGAAACAGGCCCAGAACACCAAGGAGTAGATTCCAGCTTGACTAACTTTGTTAGGCATGTGAGACTAACTTTGTTAGGCATGTGATTTGTAAGCTCATACCGAAGTGAACCAGCTAACCTAGTGACGTGGCTCTATGTTCCGCGTATATCTACAGTCAAAAATACCTTTCTGGATGTCCGACCTTGTAATCAAATTGATACAATTCACATAGTGTCCCCAGAAACCCAACTTTCCTCATCTACGAACCTTATCAGTCCCCAAGTCCCCCGCTCAATCGGATCAACGGCTATTACCATGAGCTCAAACGCGGAGTCAACCAGGGAGATGCTCCGAGTGGAACCCATCACCGACCCGGCCGACTTCGACCGCTTCTTCCAGATCACCGCCCTCGCCTTCGGCCACCAGGTCCAGGACGGCGTGTGGTGTGCCATGAACCCCGGCTGGGACACGCCGGAGGGGCAAAAGAGCGGCAGCGCCCGCTTCGCGGCCCGCTGGTCCTCCACCACCACCGACCAACAAGGCCGTCCCAACACCATTTTCCTCAAGGCCGTGGTCCCACGCTCAGAAGGCAGCGCAGCAGGCGACGAGGAGATTGCTGGTGTGGCTATCTGGGTTCAAGCGTCCCAGCTGGCCGGATACGGGGATGCCCCTGTCGTGGATATCGGCGAGACGATGGACCTAGAGGCCTTGATTCCGGGGAACCCGGCCGAGCAACGGTATCTGCGCCAGGTGGTGTTCATGCTGCAGCGCCGTCGGATCGAGTACGTCCGCGAGATTGCGGGCACGGACTCGCCGGCGGTGCTGGTGTTGGATCTCTGTGCGGTGGACCCTGCGTTCCAGCGGCGGGGGGTCGCAACAAAATTGGTGGAGTGGGGGCTCCACGAGGCGCGGGAGCGCGGGGGGCTGGAGGCTGTGCTGGAGGCGTCGAGCATGGGGCGGCATGTTTACCGGAAGCTGGGGTTCGAGCAGGACGGCGGCGAGTTTGTGTACGAGGTGGATGAGGAGTTTCGGGATCGCCAGCGGCCTTCGAATGTGTTTATGCGCACGGGCAGACCGACGCAGTGAGGGATTCAGAGCTTGGTCTTAAAGATCATTTCGTGGCTGGATTTTACGCTCTACCCGGCTTGTGGATACAGCGTGCTGTGTATATATCATGTGTCTTCAGTATTACTCAATAGAAGGCTCAATTTAGGTCATGTTCCGCGCTGGCACGCAATGGAAGAGTCGTGGATCTAATGTTACAAGAATTCGCTGCACTGGCCCCGGCAGCATGATACTCCCTCTTACCGTCTGTTGACTAACAAGTCTGGTATTTCAAACTCAACGACATCTGCTGTTGTATATCCTGCGTTGTGTTGGCTTTCCAATGGCTTGAAGGCGTCTATTTAGCTAATTTGTTGTTTGGCTACCCTTTGGAGATTCACAGCACCCAATTGACACATAAACCACCCAGAACGCTGTTTCATGAGTCCAGTCCGCGATTCCTGGCCCCTGAACTGCTCCTCTGTGGTGCAAATGCTTCAGAGAAGGTGTGCTTAACTGAAGTGCGCGTTTTTATACTTAGTCATTGTTTTGTATGCAATACCTCTGTTTCACGAGTTGAAGTGATCCTTTATTGAATCAATCTGTATAAGATCAACATATAACTGTGCATGTGTTTGCCTCTGTCTATAGATGAGATACTTTAAGTCAAGCACGCTCCCGTAGCCGTGACTAGAACGCCTTATCCGCAGGGTCGAATCAGATGCATTGGAGCACGGGCAACCATCGGGATCCCAATCGCGATAAGGTCGGATGCATCGTGATGAAGTGAGCTTCTTCGTTTTACTCTATTGAATCCTTGGGTATTTTATTCTCGAGGGAAATGGGGAACCGAGTCGCTTGTACTCAACCGACTAGAACATGTGTGGGGTGGAAGGAAGCTCATCCGGGTTGATGCGACAAGGGTCGGTTTGAAGGAAGGAAACAGCCATATTGAAGATTTAGACACAACATAATAAACAGCGGGCTAGACTAGGTCATAAGTTGTAGGCCAATTTACCCCCGCACCATTGTAACGTGCTGCAAGAGATCTGGTGATGCATGCTTTAGACCTGACATTCAGGTTGGCTGTGCGACTTTACCGATGCTCGATGTGTGACAGACAACCACAACATCGATGTGACATGGTGCGGTGTCACGGTAGCAGTGTCCTGCTGATGAAGCTGCTTTCTAGGGCCTGGACGCATCGACGACTACATCAGGTTGAGCAGAACTTGGTGAAGCATAAAGCAGAACACGGTTAGAATACGGCTTACATTGGCAGTGAACCACTCGCGGTATATAGAACATGCATCGTAGCCATGGGCGTCGTATAGTGAGTTATTTGCTAGGTGTTCAGATTACTGCTCGACACCAAGAGATGCATCAGAACGACACAGAAGGACATCGTAAAAGAGAAAGACTATCAAAATCGACCACTCTAATCTAAAGCAATACCTTTTTGTCCCAATTCTTGGTGAAGGACTCCAGGCGGTACGCATAAGTCGGGGTATGAGAATGAAGTCTTCGGAATGCCAGAGTGTCGGAGCGAGCTCTAGCTCCGCAACGACTACCCGTCCAAGGCTTCAACTTCTCGAGGAAAACCTATATCTGGTGCCTGAAGGTATCTCAAGATCTTGTTCATTCTTCCGACTGTGAGAAATGCATCCTCAACGTCTCGTCAATGAAACGCCAGACCTGCGCCGAATCATGCGTGTTGAGCGATGAAGACATATAGTACGTATTGCGATGGCCCTGCAGAGCATTCAGATCCCGGTAGAAGCCCCCGCGAATCGCGTCCGCCGAGACGGTCAACAAGAATGGGGTGTGGTCGGAGTAACCGACAAACTCCGGTGCCTGGACCGGGATACCCGCATGTCTCAGTTGCAGCACGCTCTGCGTCATGTGCTCTTTGACATCTGCCTCGCTCATATGATCCACGCTGCCGTAGAGAATGGAGGTCAAGTTAGGGGAGTGGGTGGGTCTCATTGCATAGACTGCGGGCTGCGGCGGGATATGGTATGGGGTATCCGTGGCACGATTCAGAACCAGCATACCGACGGGAAGTCCAGGCACATGAGCAACGGAAGTGTAGTAGCAGGTGTTATTGAACTGGCCGAAGAGGTTCCTCTCGGTCGGATCGAGGTCTATGGCGTCCAGATTCTCCAGCTTGGGCTGTATGGCAACGATCAGCTTCTTGACCTGGATTATCTGCTCCCCGGCGGGCGTGTGTGTCTGCAGGTAGACCCAGTTCTCGTCCCCGTCCCCATCCTCGTCTTCACGGTGCGTGGCTGTGACGGTGCTACTGAGTAGTACATCATTCCCCAGCTCTCGCTGTGCTGCACCATAGAGCTCACTGTTATTGTGGCTGGCGGGTTGGAGGAAACCTCCAACCGCATCCCGAATTACACCCAGGCTGAAGTATTTCATCATGTAGAGGGTCAGTTGCTGCAGCAGATCTCCGACACCTTGATTGAACAGCGCAATGATGTCCACCGCCCCGTCCAGGTTGTATTTCCTGATAAACTCGCCAAAGGGGAGAAGGAGGTCTTCTGGGACGGGGTGAGGAAGGTTGAACCCCGTGTTGAGATAGGGATATTTCAGCAACTGCGCCGCGTATGCCCCCAACGCGGGGAGCGTGGTTCCATCCGAGAGGGGCACAGAGGCCCCGGTTCGGAGATCAACACGGCGCATCACACCCTGCCCCAGGGCGGAGACCTTGACCACCGGGACGCGGAGATAGGCAAAGTAGTCGCGAACCCAGGGCTCATCCTCGAAATATAGCACTCCGTAGTCGGCGGCAATTCCTGTCGTCGGCTCGGTGTAGGTGTTGACGTGTCCCCCTAAATGATCTTCCTTCTCGATGACGACGACACTATAATTCATCTGACGCAGGCGAATTGCGGCATACGTTCCTGCAGAGCCACCGCCGATGATGGCGATATCGCGGGTGATGCTCTGTTGCGATTTGGGCCAGGAGAAATTGGATCCTGTCCATGCACTGGGAAGAGCATTAATGGTCTGCAGCCACAACGAGGCTGATAAGAAAACAAGTGACCAAGAAAACTGCGAGGCCCACATCTTTTCGTGCAAGTAAGGCACTAATGTTCTTCTTACACAACTGGGAAGGAGGTGTTCGTGGTAGTGGGGATGGAAGCATATGTAATCCTTATAAAGCGGAGTGATGCTCTTGTGCTACCAACCACGGCCAATACCTGGTACGATACCGTGTGATGCAGACTGTTCGAACACGACCGCCAGATGACCTGTTTCTGCACATCATCTTATGGAATAAATCAAGTCTTCTCCTTCCACCTTGCCCGGGAAGGAGTACAGGAAAGGTTTTATTGCCTGTGACGTTACATGATTACTGTAACTCGAACTCTGGTGCTCCAGGTCTTGGACGTACATGCATTTAAAGCTTCCGCTAGACAAATCATCAGGCTTGGTCTGGAAAAAGGCACATATTGAACCTCCCGAGCTGACAATCATGAACGCCTATCCGGGGACACAAGTGGTCATTGTTGAACCGAATCCCCTGGCTCTTGTCTTCGAATGCAAGTCTACGATTTCTGATGAAAGATATCCAATGCCTCTGCAAGATGAGCCTTTAGATCCAAGTTCCAGATCCAATGCATCCGCTCGTCCAGATCCTGCCGAATCTTGTCCACATCATCCTCCACCCCGGGCTTCTGACACTGGTACAACAGACCCGCGTCCCGACTCGTGCGGACCAGCCTCTGCGTCCGCGGTCTGCGCACCGCATCATACGCCGCAAATGCGCGGCTCAGCTGACTCCGGCCCCGAACCTCTTTCAGCAACCGCGACAGGACGAAGACATCCTCAATCGCCATCCCGGCCCCAGCCCCCTGATGCGGGGTGCTGGCATGGGCCGCATCCCCAATAACGCATATCTGCCCATCTTTGTGGTACGTCCGCGCCGGGGGATGGTCGAACATGGCCCAGATATCGGAATTGCGCATCAGCGGCAGGATGGCCTGCACATCTGGGCCCCAGCCCGCAAAGTCCTGCAGCATGTGCTCCTTATTTCCCGGCAGCACCCACTGCGCGCCATGCTCCCAGACCCCGTTCGTCTTGGTGCGGAACGCCACCACATTCATCGTCTCTCCCTTCTCGATGGGAAAGGTCAAGACATGCCCGTCATACCCCCAGTGGAAATGGTTGTTGCGCGCCGTGTACTCGCCTAGCGCGGTGACCGCCTCCTCCATGGGGATCAGCCCCCGGTAGGCGTATTTTCCTGTGAAGACCGGCTCGGCCTCCGCCTCGCCCGCTAGCAAGATCTGGCGGACGCGGGACCTGATCCCGTCGCATCCGATCACCGCATCCACCGTCGCGGCAGTGCCATCCGCGAACCGTACCGTCACGCTGGCATCGGGGTTCTCGTCTAATGAGACGAGTCGCTTCCCGAAGGAGACATGGCTCTCTTGCGCTTCTTGTGGGAGAAGCTCGGTCATGCCCTCGAGGAACCGCGCGCGATGGACGCTGCTCCGGGCCACCGAGGCGCGCGTCTCGTGGATATGGTCCCCAGCCTTGAGGGTGTTGGTCGGGCGCCGTTGGCCGTCCATTCCCATCCGGTAGCTGGACCAGAGTCTTCTCTCGCGTGCGCCTTCGTCCGGTTGCACGGTGGCGTGCTTGTTGTAGGTGGCCATCATCTCCGGGTCGATGAGGGCCATCGCGCGGAGGGAGTTGGACCCGAAGGCGATCCCAGCGCCGATCTCGGAAAATGCGGGCGCGGCCTCGTACAAGTGCGGCTGGAGGATGTCACGCGAAGTGTGTTTTAAGAGAGCCAGGAGAAGCGTCAGGCCTGCGATGCCGCCGCCGATGATGGCGATGCGCACGGGGCCGTCGGTGGAGGGAGAGGTTGCCATGGCTATCTTGTCGATGGAGTCTGCTGAATCAAGGCGATCAGTGATGGTAAGCTCTTCCGTCACAAAAGATTCTGAGGGACCAGCTGGAGGGGTGTAAAACCCCTGAGTCAAGGCGGGAGGGGCATCAGACGCTGTGACAGGGCTTTGGGGGGCAGCAAGCCCCGTGGTGCAGCACTAAGCTTTTAGCCGGTCAGGCTAAGAAAAGCCTTACAGAGGCTAAGGAGCCTTAGCGGCTTTTTTGGCGGAACCAAAGCTTGTCATGAAGCCATTTGATGTGAGGTTCTGGACAGTTGGAGGAGAGAAAGAAGGCATCGCTGCTCTGATGGAAGTGCTCCAGCCCTAAAAGCACCATATCTTTATCCATCCTCCTTTCCACGCAAGTGAGCTCGCGCATCAAATCTTTCTTGCAAAATCGTCATGAACATGTCACAGGCTCTTAGACAGGGACTGAGATAAGGCAGGGATCCAGATCCTGTAAGTGCCCTCGCCAACCAGAGTGGGGTTCCCCACTTCAGCTCGTGCTTATTTAAGACTATTCGGGGCATGAGCCCAACCCACATTCAACATGACACACCCGTTCCGACCGTCCCTAGTCTAGCTCGTAGAGACTAAGTATGACCAGTACTAGACTCCACCTGCTGCGCGATTTCGGTGGTGACCTCAATTTCTCCCACGTATTTCTCAATCAAGGCCGAATTACTGCTGCCGGCACGGAGTCGAGGCCGAACCGGCCCCGAGCTAATGTGATTGGGGATAGATGGTTGCGACAGCTCGTAGGACCCATGCAGGTTATTGAGGTAAGAAGACGACCCTCGACCGGCACCAGGAAGAGATTTGCGGTGCTGTCCACTCCACTCCTTCCCATGGCGAATCAGGCGGACGATGGGCATCAGACTCGGGAGACACGCCACCACCACTCCTAGGCTGCTTTCGATCGCCGTCCACAGATGGGAACATGTATCGGACCCTACGATAATAAGTTATCAAAATTTCTGCGATCGATGCGGGAGGTAGGCAACCGAAAATCAGAAAAAGAGGGAGCTTGTCTCACACGTGATGTCCGCGTTGCTGATGGCGATCAGATTTTCGAGCCGTACAACCGAGATGATACACACACTGCACGACCAAATGATTCATTAGGACCTCATACTAATGCAAAAAAACGGTAACTTCATTGAGAGAGGGGCAGCAGACATAACACCCAGAGTAAAAAATGACCGACAATCCGATTTTCTTTCCTTGCGCGATTTGAAGCTTCCAAATCTCGCGGGTTGGCAGGGCGAGAAGGAGTATATCAGTACATAGATTTGTCGCGGCTAATGTGACCACGAAGGGAACGAATTTAATGCATCGCCCGTTGGTAGTTCTCTTCTGCCATGCGTGGTGAATTGGTGTGCATTGGAAGATGGCCGTCGTCTGGAAGGCCAGGTACCAAGCGAAGAGAAAGACGATGATGGAGCGACAGGCAATGACCATGGATCGGATTGGGAATATGTGTTGGTAGAAAAGGGCAATGGAAAGCTTGATTATGGGTAGGCAAGTGTTCCAGAGTAATTGCATCAAATACAGGTTCTATGTGCTCATTCAGTAACAGTCAAAACAAAGGAAGGAAAGAGACCACATACCAAGGCGTATTCTTGTACGGTCGCAGTTGTCAAGGAGTCAACGTGCTCACCTACGCCGGCATGAAGACCTTGATATTTTTGTTAGAAAGCTCTTGCCGCTAGAAATGAGAGGTGTTGACTCACTTTGAAAGAGAAGGGTTTTCACTCCCAAGGATAGTACCTGTATCCATGTTAATCAATCTCTGCTATACTCTATGATCTTCAGGAGAGAATCACATACCAAAGCAACGACTATCAGGTAGTCTTCCAGGAATGGTTCCAGTGCTTGCAAGTTTCGAGCCCAGAATCGCAACAACACAGCGGTAACTGACAAAAACACAAGAATACTGTTAATCACCACTATCCGGAGCTGCCTCGCGTTGTAGACTCCGGTCAGGGTTAGTGCCATGGTGAACAAACATTGAAGTGAACGTGGCAATTGACTATTATCGGAGGGAATCTTGTATGTTCATGGTGTATATTTAAGAGGAAGCAACCCTTGGCCAGCGTCAAGAAGTTTTTCTTTTAAATTTTTTGAATCAAGTCATTTCCAACAAATCCATGGGCCAACTCTCCTTGCAGGGATGCCATAGTCTCGTTTACAATGATACACTCATCGACTCTGGAAGAATACACTGAGATTAGCAAGGCAAGTATTAGCCAGCCCGCATATAGTGACCGGTGCTAGCATTCACTAATGCAGCCCAGTGCAAGGATCAATATGCCTAACAGTAAGCACTAATCATATGCAATCTAAATTAGCAGGCAGTGGTCCCAATGTCCCGCAATCGCAAGACAACTCCTTAGTCAATGTCTGATTCCTTTCCTTTTCTTTTTTTCTATCCCTCTCTTCATCTTTCCTCTCTGCAAAAGCTAGCATAGAAGGGACCCCCTTCGTTACCACCCATCATGGCCCAGTACTCCCTCGATGTCAAGCCTCACTTAGAGCCAGGGACTGTGAATGAATCAAATCATGATCTGAAAATGCATAATGGGCTAGTTCTGATACCCCAACCGTCTCGAGACCCTGAAGATCCACTGGTATGCTCTTTGTTACCTGGTTTCCGTAGATAGTTGCTTACACATGCGCTGACCGCACCACAGAATTGGACAAAGGCTCGAAAGCTGAGGAACCTTGTCATCCTCTGTATGGCTGGGTTTGCGGGCACAGCACTGGACCTGGCGAATCAGTTGGCTCAGAAAGAGGAGGCCCAGAATTGGGACAAGGCAGTTATAGAAGTCACCTACACCTTGTCCGCCTCCATCGCCGGTATCGCCTACGGACCACTTCTGATCAACCCCCTTGCCCATGCCTTCGGCCGTACCGCTATCATCTTCTGGTGTCTTCTCTTCGCCATGGCATGTGCCATCTGGTCAGCTAACATGACCGGTCGAGACGACTATGAACGTTTCGTGGCGTCCCGCCTGTTCGATGGGATTTTTGGATCCATCCCGTCCATCCTGGGAGTCGGGTCTGTGTACGAGATGTTCTTTCTGCATGAGCGCGGCAAGGCCTACGCGGCCTTCCATGTCTCTTTTCTCTTCGGGACAGTGGCTGGTCCCACCTTTGGCGGCTTTATCGTACAGCATACAGATTGGCCGTGGGTATTCTGGTGGGTGGTAATCGCACAGGGTCTTGTGCTTGTGCTGGGTGCGTTGCATTTCCTTCTACGTTCCTAATGTATAGAATGGGAATGAGGACTGATTTCCGACTGTGCAGCGTTTTGCTTCCTCGAGGATACCAGTTATCCACGCGATGGGACGACAGTGCCCACCCGGAAGCCTACATCCTTCTGGGCTAATCGGATGACTACCTTGCTTCCACACAAGACTGGAATTGGTCGTTCTGAGCTAGTATAATTCTTCACCTGTTGTCTCTGAGACTGCATTCGCTAACAAAACACCTCGTAGGGACGTATTGCATGTCTCCCCTTCCGCATCGGCCTGTCCCCCATCGGCCTGATGATCGGCCTGTTCCAATTCGCCTCCTTCGGCTGGTTCGTGGCCACCCACAGTCTCATCACCGTCTGGCTTGAGAAACCCGTGACCGTCGGCGGATGGGGGTTTACACCCCAGCGGAATGCCTTCTGTATGTATTCTCAAGACTTCACCCTCACCTCCCCCTTTCCTAACACCAAACGAAACTAGTCATCTTCTCCCTGTGGGCCGGCCTCCTGACTGCCGAGCTCTGGGGCTACCTCTGCAACGACCACATCGCGCTCTGGGTCTGCCGCACCCGCAACAAAGGGGTCTGGAAGCCCGAATGCCGGCTCCACACGCTCTGGATCCCGTCGCTCGTCATCCTGCCCATCGGCCTGGGCATCGTCGGCGCCGCCCTGCAGTACCACCTGCACTACATGGTGCTAGCGCTGGGCGCTTACCTTATCACGTTCGCCTCAATGAGCTCCGTGCCAGCCACGGTGACGTACGCGATCGAGTGCGTCGCCGCGCAGCCCACCGAGGTGGCCGCATTCATGGGCGCAAATCGCCTTTCCTTGGGACTGGTGATCCCCTTCTTCATTAACCAATGGGTAGCTCGGGTCGGGTTTGGATGGGTTTACGGGATGATGGCCTTCTTTTCGATCTTCGCGTTCACCTTCGTGGTGGGACTGATGGTCTTTGGGGACCGATTGCGGGAGCGCACGCTGAGCAGTTTGGCGTCGCGGGAGATTGGGACAAAGATTATGAATGATTTTGAAGAAGAGGTGTAACAGTGTGAGAACCTCATAGGCGGTTTGATCAGAGGTTGAAACACAAAGTGATTCAAGTTTGCCACCTGTCGGACGCATCTCCGCCCCGTCATCAGTGCACGGTATAAACTAGCCGATATTATACCCTCGGAAGACCACCCCCGCATCCTGGGCCGTCCAGAACGCCCTGACAGCCCCTTGGATGAGCCTACCCTACGCCCTCGAGCAGCAGACCAATTCTGGAATCTACGACAGCCACATGTCTCTTTCCGCCTGGTTCATCATTCGACGCAGGCCACCAGGACGGGCAACATGGCGAATTTGACCGCCTTGCCGGTAACTGAGAGCGTGGCTTGCAACTGCGTGAGAATGGAGATGGCAATCGCGCGCGCAGGTGTGTCATGGACTCCGAGTGCCGAGTACCAGACCGTGCTGCCGTGTCGAACAATCTCTAGGGTCGGTTCGCTACTACTCACGACATCGCTGTCGTGGTCGGAGACTCCTACCGGTCCGTGGAGATAAACCTGCCCACTGATCTGACGAGGATTAGTCCCTGGAGACTCGGAGTGAAATCCAACTCCGCTATAAAGGTGGCTCTGATTGCTGCCATCGCTTCTCTGTGTGCCCAGGGAGAAGTCTCATTTATTGGAAGAGGTGCACGAGTCCAGAACTTCAGCAGTCGAAGGGCGCCGTTCCGGGGCGCACAAAGTACTTCCAATTATTCCCGCTAACCAAATACCGGGAGCGAATTTCATTCTTAGTATTTTGAAACAGGGGAAGTAGAGAAAAAAGGGAGAGAGGAAGAGCGCGCCGCCAGAGGAGGGGGAGAAGGGGAACAAAAAACGACATGCGGGCAAAGGGCACTGATTAGGGCATGAGACAAGCCCACTCGATCCCGCAGAGATACTGTACATTCCAAAAGCATCCGTCCCGCATAATTTGATAATACTTATATAACCTGGTTACATCACTCTGGCTCTTGAACAGAGCACTATACTATATGCTTGCAAAGTGCCTATCGCATCGGAACGTACTGTACCACGGGGTGGTGCTGCGATGAGCGTACCGCTCAGTCAAAGAACCTGGTCCGTTGTCTGACATTCTCGAGGACGTAGGAGACTTAGTTCCGCCCCACACAAATCCGTACATCCACTCGTATGCATGATCAGTTCATACCTCCTGTCCAAATTAGGGCTACATCCAGTCTCGGTGCTTCGCTATCAACCCCTCAACTTCACAGTGGGCTCTGATTATAGATGTTCTCGTATTTCCAGCCATCTCCCTGACTTGACATATTAGTGCTTGACGGATGGCTCCCTTGCCACTTCAGCTGTTCGGCATGAGACAGTTTCTTTTTCATCTGCTCGGATTATTGATCACTCGATCAACACTTGGCCCCCGTCTCCCTGCAGTCACGTTCTTGGACCCAGCCGTTGTCACTTGAGTGCCAGCATATGCCGGCTAGGTGCCGATGAACCCTTGGTGCCGCTGGAGCCTGAGGCCTCAACATTGAAGGTGGTCACAACCATATTGAAAGTTCCACCCAAGAATTCACATATAGCTGGATTCATTCATCACTCATCCACGTCCTCCATAAATTCACTGCTCTAGAATGTAGCGCTTACTGTGTTGGCGGTAAGAGTGAAACTTAATACTAGATCCTTCAATCAGGCGCCTGCTGTGGTACAAGGCTGGTTGTAGTACGACAATATAATCCGTTTCATTGACGCTTGCCTCCTGGGTGGGAACTGTGGTTTGGAGAGGATTCACTCAGCACTGCTCAGGCTCAGTCTAATTCACCTGTCATAATCTGTCGAATATCTGATAGCATCTCTACAACCAATGTATACCTCTCCCACCACCAACTCACCCAGACCTCCGACGGCTACAGCAGCACTGCTTACACCAAAGACCTTTTGAACAACCTTCAGTGTCCTTAATTGACCTGTTTATTCCTGAATATCTGTTCTTCCTACAACTACTAAAACTCTATCAAATGGAATAAACACCACATCCGAGCGGACAAGGCAGGAACCGGGGGGGATCTGCGTTCACCCGCCGAAAGCCACAAGCTCGATGCGGCCACCACATGGCCGCGAAATACTGCAACGACTTCGTCATGGTACATCCTTTCGCTAATAGCAATGGAAGAAGGTACCGCTTGATCCTAAACCCCATCTTATTGAGGTATGCTGGAATTGTGGTCTCTTTGGGCGAGCACGATGAGAGTTGGCGTCAGGATCCGTATTTTCAGTCACAATCTGGCGAGCATATGGAGGGCTCGAGAGAGCTAGCAGCCCTGGTGCTTAAGAAGTCGATCCCGCAATACCGAACACTGAAGCAAAAGACTTTTACCGGAAAAAGAGAGATTCCTGGAAGGCGGACGCTTTGAGCCCTTAGTGTTGGCTTGGCTATTGGCTGTGGTAAGTCTTGTGCATTGAAATCACTTTTATTAGGGTTTGAGTATCTCATCCATCATCACCCGTACGTTACTTCCTCAGGTGCTTCGCAATTGAGTCATCTAAGTTGCTGACATCAGTGAATATGCCCGGACACAGATACCAGAGTCCAGGCAGGATGATCGTTGTCTCGGTTGCGTGTTGAGATAGCCTGCACATACTCTTTCCGCCGCAATGTGTGGTACACCACCATCGCTGATAGCTTTGCCGTGCGCAACGGTCTTACTACCATGTCATCAACACGACCACCTCGACCCACGCAAGAAAGGGACAGAAGGACGTACACAGAAAGGGGTAGCGAGAGAAGCGTGAGACCCGCCTTGAGTGGACCCAGAGATCCAGGAGACCTTTTCACCGCAGATGCAGTAATCAGGTACTAAGATATAGTACGGCAAACAGGAAGAGAATGTTGATTAAGGAGCAGCAGTGCTCGAAGCTGTTGATTTGATCATGAAGTATCACATGGCTAGATACAATAGCCTGGCTCTCCAGCTAGATAACGTCTCCATCGAATTAAATTGAATACGCGCCACCCAGGCAGCACCCTCCGAACCCCGATTTCCGTCTACTCATCGTCGCGGATATCCACGACTGTGCGCTTCCACTTGCGCGCCGGGACCCGACGCTTGAACAGAATGTCGATCTCGCGGAAAGACCGGTCCTTCATCTCGGGAATCCACTGCCAGGCCATGGCGGTACAGATGAAGGCGGTGCCGGCCCAGACGTAGCCACTCTTGGCGCCCAGGTTCCACTTATCCGTGTTGAGCATGTAGCTGGACAGGAAGATGCAGGGGATATTGATGAAGTAGTAGGCGCCCCGTCCCACACCGGTGGTCAGGGGTCGCAGGCGGACGGACGAGGTCTCGCCGATGATGACCCACGAGGACGGGGCGGGCCCCAAGCAGAACAGCACGGAGACGATCAAACCCAGGGATGCTTGCGCATTGCTAGCCGCCGTACTCACGCCACATGAGCCTGCAATACCGAGCGCGATCAGGAAGATACAGTTGATCGATTGGCCGTAGACATAGATGGTGCGCCGGCCGAGGTAGGTAGTGAGGATCCATGAGAGCATGACCATGATCAACTGGAGGGCCGAGGTGATGAGTCCCAGGGCAAATGCGGTGGTTTCGCCCATGCCGGCCTCTGTACACTGGTGTTAGTCTGCGATGAGGTTGCAGGGAGGATGACGGGACTCACGTTTGAAGAAGTATACGGCTTGGTTCGCAATGAGATTGCCTGTTAGATTCTGAGATGCGTACACACCACAGACGATGAGTGTGCGATAGAGATCGGTTCCCCGGACCAGTTCCACGAGAGTGGGCTTCTTGACAGTCTTCTCCAGCTCGATCGTGCGACGCATCATGGCAACAGCGTCCGCGGGGTTTTCCTCTATGCTCGCGCGGCCAAGGCGCTTGACCGCCTTCTCGGCATCGGCCAGACGGCCCTGGCGGACGAGCCACCAGGGGGATTCCGGGGCAAAGTAGAGGAGGATAGCGAGAGGAGTGGGGAACATCCACTGAAGTGCAATGGGAACTCTGAGAGAGATTATGAGTAAAGTAATCCCTTGATGTTATAGGTAGGCGCAGACGAACCTGTAGGCCGAGGAGTCATTCTTGGATTGGTAGTGGTAGGTGATACCGCCGACGATGATGGAGCCAATGGCCCAGAACATCTGCAGCATCTGCGTTGCGGGCGCTCGCAATCTCATAGGCACAATCTCGGCGCAGTAGGCGGGTGCATTGGCGATGAAGATGCCCCACGGGATGCCTTCCAGGATCTGAGCGGCGAAGAACATGCCCTGGCTGTTGCCGAAATAGAAGATGAAGATGAAGGCGTTCAAGGCCATGAGACCGCCGATGGTTGCCCATCGATAACCAATCCAACTTGTGATGGGACCTGCCACAAAGACACCGATGAAGGCCCCCAGTGGTCCGCTACACTGGAAGGCTGACTGCCATGAAGCTTCGATGATATAAAGGCCGGTGACGTCGCTCTTGACACCAAAATCGTCGGCGAATTTCTGGGTCGCGATGAACTGTCCCATCAGGAAAACACAGTAGGACTCCATGATCTATGGCATCGCATCGCAGTGTTAGAGACGATCTGCCTATTGGGGTGGTTGGAGTTATTGGGGGCCAGAGCTCACAATGGTGCATGACATGACGAAGGCCCACGCGCTGGCCGCGGGATACGCCTTGACAGCCTCGAGCACAGTCATGCGATGCTCGACCTCCTCAGCACCGATGGCACCGGCTCGGTCGTAATCGACCTTCTCGCTGGCATCGTAGACAGGTTCGTCCTTGGAGGTGGGCTGGTCCTCGACCTCCATCGCCGAGGTTTCCTTCTCTGGGTTGTCGCTAGTCATGTTGCCGATCTCGGAGAGGAAAGGGGTGGATGAAAGAGAGACAGACAGGAGTGGGGGGAGGGAGGGAGATCTGGGGGATCTTGGGGGATCTCAGATCTTTATAGCTGTGATACACCGCTTGAGCTTGTAAGTGCTGGTACTCGGTGGTAATCTGTGGTAATCACTGGTAATCACTGGTAATACATGGGAACGGTGAGATTAGCCTAATCGAGCTCAAGCTTACTGCGGAGTCCCCGGACTTGGACCTCCGCAACCCAACATCTCCACTCCGGAGGGTCTGTTTTCCGAGCACGTGGACCGTGGCAGGGTGGTATTTGCCTCGCTTCGCTCTCTCATTGCACCGAAGGTGCCCCTAGTACCCTAGCGTGTGCGTGTTACGGGTGCAACGTTGATTCTGGTAGTACTCCGGTGGGGTCGGGTGGAGATGGCCCGGTCCCCCGCAACTGCGGGGGAGTTTGCACTCTATCTAACTTTTCCTGTCAGCTTTTCCTGCCCAGTCTCCCCTTCGCCCCCACTTTGCTGATTTCCAGTCCAATGAGACAGGACGGTTAATATCGATATCATTCACTATTATACCGTCACTTGACATGGAAATGCACCAGATCAGTGAACTGGCTCAATGTGAATGGTGGATGATTACCTCCTGTACGGTAAAGACAGGAATGTGGCTGTAAGACAACCTTCGTATTGAACAGTATAGCAAGGCTCTCAATTGCACGCCCGTGAGCTGACCTTCCCCTGCATATCACGTGCAGTCAGGGGCATCCGAGAGTGGCGGGTGGCATGATTCCATTGTTGCTGTTCGATCATCATTATAGTAGGGAAGTTGTCTCTGAGAGTCTCAAAGAGCAAGAGCTCTAGCCTCGGGTTGCTGAGAATAAGGACCTTGTCCAAGTACTTTTGTTGGCACCGTACATCCACTCGGTGGCACGCATTATCATGACCGACAGGTCTCTCAATATCACCCCTTCCGGTCCCCGGCGAGTCGGTCACCTCGCTAAACGCCTTCGTAGCTCTACATCGTCTGCGTGGTCGCGTGCGGTCTGGTAATCCAGTTCGTGCCGAGCTTTCTGGCGGCGGCGATCGCCACCGCGCTGCAGGCGTCCCGTCTTGGGTCGCCTTTCCCGCGATGATATACACGATGTTGTGGCTGCTCCCGGCAGAGATCCATGCCAGCAACAAAGGTACTGCCGTCCTTGGTGGGCGTTGGCGCCGAGATGCATGGAGTAAGGTTGCTGCAGCCCTTTGAAGGGCCGTCAGGGCTGGCTCTGGGGTTGTGCTTGTGCTTGTGCTTGGCACGGTTTCTGGGAGGAAAATGGTCACGGAGGGGGAGTTGAGGGAGAGAAAGTGTTCCTACGGAGACAGTCAGCGTTCATCGCCCGGCCAGGGAGGCTCACAACATGCTCGTGGCAGATGCTGGACTGTCATTGATCTAACTAGGGTTTGTTACTCGGACGGGTCGTCCTGCGGGTGGATAATTAATACGAGGAGCAATTCTCAGTGATCAGTTGGCCTTACAGACTATTGCTGCGATCGTAGTAAGACAAACGGTCTACTATTAGTATTACTCGTTCAAAGGCTATGTAGTCCCTACAATACATCACAACCGATGAATAGATCTAATTCTGTCCAGAAGTTCCAATGGCCAGATTAGGTGAGATCGTTCCGAGCCTTGACCTGGATTAGAGAAAAGTTCTGTTATCTCATGTCACAATCTGCAGGTCAGTCGACATTAATGTTGGTATTATTTCTCGGAGGTGTTTAGTTCTCAAACTACCATACACGTCGAAACGTCGGTGATTTATCTTTTACACATCCTTAATCGAGAAACAGCCAGAAGAGGCGAAAAGTAATAACTATATACTGCTGTGTCTGAGTGTAAGAGGGTACCGTACTGTAGAAGTGAATCCTTAAGCTCAGGCTGATCAGCTATGTGTGAAATTACCTGCTCTGCTTCCCTCAAGGTCGGTCACGTTGTCAGGCCAAGCGGGGAACCCTGTTAATACAACGTGGCTACCTCCACCACCCACTTGTACGTCTGAGACATATTGAGGCTTAGTACAATGTAGGTTACTTAGGACTCTGGCTTATATTGCCTCACTGTAATGCATGCATTAGCCCACAAATGTTTGAGGACGGTGCATGTGCGCACTGCAGGCCAGCTGAGTCATCATAAATACCAATGCCTAACACCATCCCCCCCGTTTCTGACTTGGACTGTTGGGACTTGTAGCAGGGATTTAGTATTCAGACAACCCCACAAGGTGAATTTGGCCAGTCTGTGGCAAGATGTTTTGCATCCTCGGAAACAAAAAAAGAAGAAAGAAGCCACAGGCCATAAAGATGAATCCAAGGGCTGGAGAAGCAGCAGTGTCACTTTCTCAACAACAGTATTTCTACAATATTGCTCTATTTTAACCTACCCTCCGCCTTGGAATATACAGTGGTGTCAGTCCCTATAACAACCCTAAAACCTCCCTCAAAATAAAACAAGCGTTCTTGTCCGGATCTGAAAGTTATCTCCGTCCTTCTGAGCATCTTCATCATGGATAGATCCCCACGACGCCCGATGCGGGGTACGCTACCACTGCACGCCGACCATCGCTCGGGACAGTGCCCACATGGTGGTCCACTATCCCCACATTGGAGCCGACCAGTGCGCGACCGGAAGGAATTCTCTCGGGCGGCTCATACCCTACCCTACCTCACCCCGCCTCGCACGCTGTAGATGATACACGAACAAACACTCAAACAACTACACTCCCATTGAGGTGGAGACTTTCCTAATTTCCAGGCAGTGGGCAGGGGACTTTCAAGCGGACTGTCCAGTTTGAAAAGCAATGAACAATACGTGAAGAGCCTCGACCGTGCCTCCCCGATCCCAGAATACCACGACATCGGAGTGGCGCCCACGGCCTCCAACAGGCCCAAGTGAAGCAGAAGTCCGATGCCGCTGGGCGACCTATGAACAACATTATCAGCCTATAGATATCACAATAATGGTCAGTCAACCGGTCTGCTGGGAGACCCCGGTTTTCTGAAAGACGCATGTACTGGCTTTCTAACATCCATGATAGTGATGGATACTGCGCGATATGGTAGGAATGTGAATGTGAAGTCAGAAGAGGGATTTAAGGCCCAGCGACAGCGACAGCTCAATACTGTGCCGGTCGCAAATCACCCAGGAGGTGAAATTCCCGGAGCTGGGGGGCGGGAGACACAGTTCCTTAATTGTTCCACTCCATTAAGATCTATCTGCTTTGGGGACTTTCCCCATGAGTTTGGTTAAATGTCCCAGACCTGCCGTTGCGAATGAACTTGCCCCAGCCAACTGCATACCTGCTGAGAACTCTACGCTGGCAATGGATATACTGAGACTTCTAGAGAGACTTCCCACATATAGTGGCGTGCAAGTCCTTCGCTTTCTCGCCACGTCCTGTTTGTTGTGGGTAAGGTACCCTCTCGGCCCCGCTTGACATAGGTGACTTTGCTCTCGATTCTGATATGCTTGATCTCCCTGGCACAGAGCTTGCCGTGCATCAAGATTTTTTACAACATCTATATTCATCCATTCGCGCGGTATCCGGGGCCGCATCTCTATGCAGCATCATCCATCCCGCTGGTCATTGCATCAATTGCGCGGAAGATGGCACCTTTTTGTTCAGGACGCACACGGGAAGTATGGTCCCGTAGTGAGGATCGGACCATGGGAGCTTTCCTACACGTCCGCCGCAGCATGGCAGGACATTTATGGGCGTCGCAAAGGTAACCCACAGATGGCCCGCGACAGGGCCCTCTTCAACAAGATGTCGGTAGATTCTGGTACAATAACAATGGCGGATGACGACAATCAGGCGCGGCTCCGTCGATCCCTTGCCCCGGCTTTCTCCCCGAAGGCGCTCGTAGAGTAGGAATCTATCTTGATGAGCAATATCAATATGCTACTTGATCAGCTGCAAAGCCGTTCCGAGGCTGGGCTTGTCACGGATCTACGGGCGTGGTATAATTGTACAACTTTTGATCTGCTGGGTGACTTTGCTTTCGGCAGCCCGTTCGGGTGCCTCAAGGCACCGGGGTTTCACGAGTGGGTGCAGTTGGTTGTGGACTACTTCTATGTTGCAATCACACTCCAGGCAGTTCACAGATTCTGGCCGCTAGACAAGCTACTGGCCTTGTCGCTCCCAGCTTTCCTCTCTGAGAGAAAGAACCGAAACAACGAAAGGGCCCCAGAAAAAGCTCTCAGTCATCTGGCTACAACTGTCGATCGTCCGGACTTCATTCACTACATGCCGAATGCCATGAGGAGCGGCAGTATGACAAACGAGGAAATCGAGAAGCAGTCGACAGTAATCATTCTCGCTGGTAGCGAAACCACCTCAATTGCACTGACCTACGCGACCTATTTTCTCGTCACCCAACAAGCCAGTCTGAGACAATTGCGTGCGGAGCTGCTTCAGCACTTCTAGAGCGAGTCTGAAATTACCATGCTCGCGGTAAATCAATTGAGCAGCCTGCAGGCAGTGCTACAGGAGACATTGCGCCTGCGGCCTCCAATCGCCAATGGCTTCCCACGACGAACTCCGGCTGAGGGAGCAGTAATCGATGGACGATTCGTGCCGGCAGGTGTAATTTACAACCCTCTTTCCGCCTGTTTCCGCCCGTCCTGAGTCTGTCCTCTGAATATTCCTGCTGACCGACTGACTATGGAATTTCACGTCGTAGACGACTGTCAACGTCCACCATTGATCGGCCTACCACTCTGCGACCCACTTCGCTCTTCCGAATTCCACCCAGAGCGCTGGATGGGCGAACCACGCTTCGCTGATGACTGCCGCGACTGCTTCCATTATAATTGCAACTCCTTAGATACTACCGTCAGTACTACCAGGCTAGGTACGTAGATCAACAAAAGACTCAGCCAATCAGCGGTCATCATTTTCAACACTTCCTGGTCCTCTGCTAAGTATTCAGTGATTTACCGCCCCATCCCTTCTCTCTTATTCTGCCGGCGGAATTCATTGCTGTTACTGGGTTAAGGCAAGGCGGAAAGCTTTCTCCGCAGATTCTGCCTGCCGCTTCCGCCCGGGAGACCCCTGGCAGCAAGAGCAAGGGCGATTCCAGGCCAATTATCCAGCCCAGAGATCAGATCTTCCATCTGAAACTATAGTTGCTGTGGATTTAAAAGTTAACCGATATTTGAGACCATCAACACCATAGACGAACTAACCCCGCATTATGCCATTGACGACCTAGAAGCAGTACTGCATGGCCTCGAGAATATGATTGCAACACTCATGGTATAACGTGCCCATAAGTCACCCCGTTTTTAGGGCCTTGCTTCAGCTTCCCTGGAATGTGAGACATTCCTAACCACTGGTGGTTCAGTCCCTGTCAATCATTTAAGATTCGGGTATGTGCACATCATCCTACCCTTGGGATCAACCGACCTCAATTTTCATCCACCATCCCATTGCAATATGACCTTTTTGTTAGTTTGAGGTCTCAACATCTCCACGGAGGCACATGATCATCCCCGACTGATATAAAGGGATGCAAATATCCAGCATCATCAACCATCTCTCAACAATCAACAGTCACACTCAATTGCTCTTCAGATAAAAACAACACCACACCACCCCCGAAATCACAAATCACTCCCATCAATAAACCTCAAAATGAAGCTCTCCATCTTCTCCGTCCTCACCCTCGGCCTCGCCGCGGGCATTCTAGCTGCACCGACACAGGTGGAGCGCGACCTGCCGACCATCACGGGCGTGCTCTCCGGCATCGGCACCAAGGTCGACGCGTTGGGCTCGGCCATCCAAGCCTACAGCGGCGGCGACGTGACCAAGGTGCAGCAGGCCTCGGACAACCTGGTCACGGCGATTAACAACGGCAACAATCAGGTTAGCAGCACGGGGGCACTCAGCTCCGGCGACGCGCTGGGGCTACCGGGCCCCGTCAACGATCTTAAGAACAAGATCGCCACCGTCATTACCAAGCTCGACGGCAAGAAGTCCCTGATCGTCCAGGCTGGCAAGGGCGCCCAGACCTACAATGACCTGACCCAGCAGAAGGCCGCCGCCAAGAAGCTGTCCGACACCATCGTCTCCAAGGTGCCCCAGGAGCTGCAGGGCCTGGCTGGCACCGTTGCCGGCGGCATCTCCGACGCCATTGAGACGGGCGTCAAGGACTTTGCCGATCAGGCTCCCAAGAGCAAGCGTGGAGCGGAGGCGGTTGCTATTGCGGTATGAGGGGTACGTGGGGGATTTGAATCGGTGGATTAGTCTGTGACTGTTTTCCGGCCTGGTGCCATGCGAAGGGATGTGTCTTTGGAGCGGTTGTGTGTAAGAGGATGTTGTGGAGAGTTGGATTGAGTTTAGTTGAATTGAACATTGCTTACACACGGTTCTTGATTGTAGCTTCAGGGTAGCCCACTCTTGATGTAGCATCGTAAAGTTCCTCTTGACTATACCTGCAGTAAATCATAGGGTACTCCACTGACTACTCATTCCGCACGGAACACGGCACTATGCAACGTCCTATCCAACCCTACCTGCGACCCCCGCGATTATTCAACAGAGGTCCGAGCAGCACAACGCATCAAGCTGAAGTCCCTGCATCTTCAACACTCTCCTCCTTCTTCACAGTCTCGGGTCACTGATCAATACTTTTATACTGGTTGTAGGTAAGTCTAAGTGACAGATACCCGAAGAATTTATTTCGGCTTTGAGGTCAGCCGGGGCGCTTGCAATGCCAAATCGGCGTTCGACGTTACATAGACGAGCAATTCCATTGAACGCATCAATTGCTTCATCTTGAGGACGTTGATAATAGTGGCCGTTACATAATCCGTTTACATAGAGCCCGAGGCGCCTGGCATAAAGGCAGGATCACCTCACCCAAGACCTTTTCAATGTTGTTATCGAGTTTCTTCTTTCCCGTCACAACCACCTGAAGGCTAACGGGTTGTTTTATGAAATTCATGTTCTTCTTGTGCGAACAACTCGAGTCAAAGCTTCCTCATGGGTTGGCTTAACCAATGCGTGCGACGTAGATAGTATGGCTTTATAGACCTAGTGGCTCGAGCAGGAACCGGCGTCCATTCTGTGCTAGATTTGCAGTGGAGTGGTTCGAGGCACGCACACAGCCTGTCTTTGAATGCATTTATGACAAAGGCTACGGACCAGCGCAATGCACGCAGGGTCACTTGTTCATTCGCGAATTTCATCTGGCCGACGGCCGAGTCTTCTCTCTCGGCTTTGAATCTTCATGATATCGGGGTTGGTGCTTCGCTTGTGGTTTATGTAGGAGTTTTCCAAGAGCCCGAACACATCTGACATACAAATCCATTGATCTGTGACTAATAGCAGGCCCTCTCACTCTCGATCCAAGGCTACTGGGGCCTTTTGTGATTCAGTGCTTCTCTAAGCTGCCGTCAACCTCAGCATCCCAGTTATCTAAGCAATGGAGTCAAGGTCACGGCGCCGGAACAAAAGGCTAACCAGCTCACTGACCTGTGTCTAGGAGTAGAATGAGGTCTAGACCTGAAGGCGTTGCGATGCTGTGCAATTACGATGAATAAACATTCCTGATCAGGTGACATTTACAGCGACTCATTTAGGGACATCGAAGGTGGACAGCACCTTCCCCAACCCAACTTCGGCAACTCTGGCCATCAACTCTCTTCGCCATGTTTCAAGTCTCCTTATCAGCTCTTGTCAATGTTCACATCTGTGTTCCCACGAACACCTCAGCACACATTCACTCCTTTATCCATTTACTATACCCAGTCAGCCCATAACAAATACCCCAACAGTAGCCCCTGACGGATGGAACGTCTACCGACTGAGCTACTGTACTATATAGGCCACTACAGCCGCGAAGAAAGCCACCCCTTGAGGAACTTGTGGGCTCTATCTTTATGCTCCTGACGCTTCCACTACGTGTTTGATACCCTTCTATACTCGGAGATTCGCATCGATCATGACGGTGATCGCATCCCTCTTCACGACGTCAATTTGATCATGCGGCTCTGGCACAACGCACAGTTGGCCCGCAAGGTGCACCACCTTCACATCTGCTGGCAGGAGTGTGGCATGAGTGGCTCGAGCGGAGATGAAAAAGAGCCGGAAACTGTGGCATTCATCGACGCCGCTCTGGATGAGATCTTTGGCTCCGACGCGCCCCTCGATCGCACCCGAGACGAATGGGAACATCATCTACTGGCTCGCTGCCAGAAGGCCTGGGCGGGGGTTCTTCTGGTTCGGCTATCCCATCTGCAACGCCTGGTCGTGAGTTACGAACAGTCCGACCTGATCGCAGATATCCTGCGCCAGGCGGCGCAGCGGCAGCAGCCCTTCCATCGCACCTCGCCGTTCCCGCATCTCGTTGAAATTAACGCATATGCTCAGGGACGCTTATATTGGATTGATTCGGATCTCCTTACCTCCTTCTTCTATTTCCCCGCGGTCCGGCGAGTCAATGCCTTCGCCGTAGCCGAGACCTCCGCTGCACCTGAATCGCTAGCCGTGCTTCATGAGTCGCGTCCCGTGCAAAGCATAGCGGTTGCGAATGTCGTTCACTTCCCCGGGATGCTCGACTGGCTCGCGGCGAGCTTGGATCTCGAACACATCGCCTTGAAGATCGCGGTCCATCCGGCCGATCACTACTGGAATTTACCTCCCACAAAGAGATTTCATGCCCCAACGTTCCGGCAAGCGCTTCTTCCTTTTGCCGAAACGCTTCGACTGCCCGCATCGCTGGAGTCTCTGAACCAAATCCAGCTGTACGTGATCTATATTGATGAGGACCGACTGGCTGTTTTGAGAACGGAGTGCGAGTCGGCCGGTATCGATCTGAAGGTGGAGGAGCAGCAAGAGGAAGCTTGGGAGCACAATTGAGTATCCTCGGGCAACGAAAGCCCTTTCGATTGATACTGAAGTCTCCATGCCTGTCGCGTGATGTTGGTGGAGCCTTTTGTTCTGTATTGAGATGATGGATGAGTTTTGGTAGTGCTTGCGTCGAGTCTTAGTCCTATGCTTTCAGTTCAGTGCTCGGTCTTTCAGATGCCAGTTGTCAGCAATCGAGACACAAGGAAGGTAAACTCGTTTTTCGTGGCTCGAAGAAAAGCAGGGATAATGCTTAGGTCTGCTAACAATACGGGACAGTTGGTGGACTAGCTAACTGTATATCTATGGACGTGTTGACATCCCGCAGGAGACATTAGTGAGAGAGTGGGATAGGTAGTTCAGATTCTGCTCTCACTCCACAAATAAATTAGAAACATGACGAAAGGACACAGGTATAGGTTGATATTTACCAGCAACTGGCCTTCACACCAAAAGAAGGCTACTCGAGAAGAGAGATGTGCAACATAGGCAGCGGAGCACTGAAATAGCCGGCGCGAGAGGCAAGAATACGTATGGTGCCTGGGGCAACCACCGTGCCGGGCCGACCAGGGATGGCAGTCACGTGGGCGCCACAGTGTGTTTCTTCCACCGAGACTCGAATCTCCATCTTTATCTTCATCGCCTGCAGCATCGCCATTACCTGGTCTTTCTCCAGTATATCACCGACAGTACACCCGCACCTTCCACCCATCGGTGCACTGGGAGACGACTCGATCCATCCCCACTAAACAGGATATCTCGCAAAGATGAGGTACAGTAGGTAGTACCTAACAATCTGGCTTCCACCCCTCATTCGTCAGCTCCGTTTTCATGTCATGTACTGTACAACGGCGGGGTAATCACTACCTAGTAGTGTGGGGCAAGCCGAATAACAGATAAGATACCAGAGACGCACGATAAGACTCGAAGTACGAGTAGCATGCCCTGCATGCCCCGGCGATGGACCGGTCGGCCAGAGTGTGAGGATAGTGTGACCAATGGTCCAACAACCACCAGGAAACTCCCGACAATCGAGAAATAAAACCCAGAGAAACCAACAAATTGGCAAAGGTCATCTTCTGTCACGTTTTCTCAGCTTACGAGACGCTAGCAAGTATAGATAAGTACGGGAACTACGATGGACCTCTAACCATAGCGATGACTGCCAAGCTGAATGGTGATCGAGGCCTCACACGCACCCAATTGACAGAGAGCTCACAGCTACGTGATTGTGGATCCTCTCCAATCTCGTACTTCACTCTGGTGCAATCGGCCATTCAGTATGAACTGTACTATTCTCACTTCAAGCCGCAGAAGCCTCCTGCGGAAACCGCAGCCGGTTAGCCTCATCGACCGCCCTGCGCACTCCCGCCACATTCTCCAACACGGTCGGCAGATCCGAATGCACACAAATACTGAATGGGGTCCCCTCGAATCCAAACCGAAACTCATTCCCCTCGATGTCCTTGCTGGTATCCATCAACGCGGCGGACCGCGCCCGCGCGTAGCAGAGCTCCGGCGTCGGGACGCGGGACTGCGCGACCGGCAGCAGCCGCCCGTCGGGCGAGTAGTCAATATCCACGTACATCTCCCCCTGGAACGGAATGCCCAGCTCCTGGCACATCGCCGCCTGCTGGGGGTTTTGGGAGCCATAGACGGGCACCTGGAAGGTCGCGCAAGCCTCCAGCACCGCCCGCATGATCGTCGCGTCGCGCTGCATGTAGAAGAACAGGTCCCCGTGCGGCTTGATGTGCGCGAGAGGCACGCCCTCGGCGTCCAGCATCGCCTTGAGCGCGCCTACCTGGTACAGCACCGAGGCGTACATGTCCCCGGGGTCGACCTCGATCCGGCGGCGCCCGAAGCCAAATAGGTCTTGCTGGCCTGGGTGCGCGCCGGCCTTGACGCCGTGCTGCTTGCACAGCCGGATGGTCTTGAGCATGATAGTCGGATCGCCCGCGTGGAAGCCGCAGGCGATGTTGGCGGCGTCGATGAACGGCATCAGCTCCTCGTCGGGCCCCTGGTGGCGACGGTTGGTTAATGGTGCATTTGACAGTTACGACAGTGACAGAGCTACTGACCATCTTCCAGCGACCGAAGCCTTCGCCCATGTCTGCATTGATTTCATACTTGCGTGCTAACCCGGACATGGTGGATAGTGGTGGTTGGGGCTGGGTTGATTTGCGAAGGACAGACCGGCGGCGGGGTTGGTGTTTAAGTAACGTGTAACTATAGTGTAACTTACTTTACGCTACTATACTTGATCGTCATTGTGCTTTTGCCCTAACTGTACTTCAGCAGCACCACTTGTGCGTATATTCCTAAACACGTGGATTGTACTAATGTAACTACACAACTAGTATAGTGGCTATCTCGACTGACGTAGCGTGATACTGCAATTCAAGCGTTTGTTCTTGTATGTATGGATCAGTACTGTACGGTCGGTCGGGGGTTTGCTGCGGGGTTCGGTGGTTCAGAAGCATTAACGTCCCTTTTTCTCCCACTATGACTGTTAACTTCAAAAGGCTTCTCGTTTGTTTTATTCCCAGGTGAAAGGTGGGAATCCTCTGCTAGTCAAATTCCTGCACGCACAAGAGCCAGCTCACAGAACGACGACTCTCTGTACCAGTTACCTACCGCCCAAGCTCCCCCAAAGCAACATAGCAGTGCTTTGGCTGGCGAAAGAGCCCGTCAACCGCCGCGTACGTCGCCAGGGTCTCGGGACACGGCCGGAGCTCGAAATGCCACACCAGCAGCGCGAGCGTCATGCGCAGCTGCAGCTGGGCCAACGGACGCCCAAAGCAGCCGCGCAGTCCGGCCCCGAAGGCCAGGGTGGGGCCCGCGTTCGGATCGAAGGTCGTTGGGCCGTCGTCACCGGCGGGAGCGACCAGCCATCGCTCCGGGACGAATCGGTCCAGATCATCGCCCACCCACTCGTTATCGGGAGATTGCCGCGTGTGGTTCTGTTTAGTGGCAGGGGTTGTCATCGCCGCCCGGGACAAAGCGCTACTACGCTTGTCGTCGGCTATCGGCCACGCCGGGGAGGTGAACCCCGGCCCGCTGCTGAGGGCCCAGACGCAGGTGCCCTTGGGGATGGCGTAGCCCAGGAGCTCGGTGTCCCGGATAGCAATGCGGTCGATCATGAACGCGGTCGGAGCAAACCGCAGCATCTCCTCGACGGTGGCGTGGAGGTAGGGGATGGTTCGGGTGGATAGTTCGAGGGCGCTGGGCGGGCGTCCTTCCTGGAGCGCTTCGGGGAACCCCGCGCGTAGGCATTCGCGGAGCTGGCTCTGCACCTCAGGGTGACCCGATAGGAGCTTGACGCCCCAGGCTAAGGTAAACACGGTGCTATGGGAGGCGCCGAAGATGGATCCGTAGAGCTGGTGGGAGGGTACAGTTAGCAATCAGGCTATGTTTCGAGTTGGTCGTAACCCACCTCATCTTCCATCGCTGGGGACAGGTAATCCGGCTTCCGGGCTTCCTGCTTTGCCAGCTCCCTCTCATGCCGAATCATGAATTCCACCGATGACTGCGGCTGATCGGGCAGATCCGCGGCCGAGCCGTCGTGTGCATTGACAGTTGTGGAGACTGCAGTCTCGAGCCATTCCCGCGTGACCCGGCTTTTGACCCGGAGGGCGTTGGCCAGTCGGGGTCGCATGGACATCATCCACCATGACAGTCGTGGGAACAGTGATGTCCCACTCTTCTCAATGGCTTCACTGAGCACCCCGTGCGCACGGATGAATTCGTGGGGACTTGACTCGGGGAATGTGATGACCTGCCGCCCACTGTTCACTGTCGGCCTGCCACCGGGGTTGCCGCTCCGGAGAAGCTCGATTTGCGATGAGATTCCGTCCTTCGGAAAGTCGCGTCCGAATGATATCTCCAACAGCGTATCAAGGACCATGCGCTGAAAATCCTGTTGGGGCGCAAAGCATGCCGAAGACTCCTGGGCCACCCGCGCCTTGATCCTCCACAGCCCGACCAGCCGCAGGATAGACACGTGAATCGCAGGCGCAGCGGTGTCCTGAAGGAAGGGCGTGGTCACCAGATGCTTCACCAGATTGCGGTGTCTTTTCCACTCGGAGCCAGTACTCATGGTGATATGGTGGGTCGGAGACAGACCGGAGAAGATGTCCTGCACCATGGGTGTACGGTCAAAGTCCCGACTGCGGTAGAGCAGTAGGTCGAGGGCCTCTCGTGGATCACTGAGGACCACAATGGGCTTGCCCAGCGGGTCCAGAAACAGCTGTATCAGAGGAGATTGCAGATGCCGCGTCTGCTGCAGAAGCCAGGACTGGATGTCCTGCGTACGCGTTATTACCTTCTGAAGCTCAGGAAGATCCCCAAGTAGCCTCCGGGCAGACGCTGCATTGTGCGGGATATCGCGGATTGGCCGAGGTAGCAGAAGGCGGATGTAGATCTGGTGTAGAGCCAGAAGCAACAGGCCTACAATTACACCGTTGATCACGACATCCGAGTTGAAGTCCATCTTGATGAGAGGTGGAAGACGTTGAAGTTAGAAATTGGTGAACTGCCTGCATGCTTTTATGACAAACCCGATAGCATCAGGTACTGCCGACCGGCCTCCTTGTGACAAGTTTACTGGGGGTGTCACAACCTTTGCAGACTCGATCGATCGGCAGTCATGCAGGAGAGGGGCCCGGGACATTTCTTTCGTTTGTTTTCTTGTTTTTCTTTCATGCACGCGTCTGCATGACAGATCACACGGCTTATAGCCCAAACCTCTCGCATTCTTACCCAATGCTTTCTAGTCTCTGACGCCGAAATTTGAGGCCGCAACATTTTCAATTGCAGACTTTCTCATTCATAAGACCAGCTACTCGGCCTGAAGTTGCTTATCACGCCCTAATAGTCTTGCGACGACAGAGCCATTTACGAGGTAGCTACTGAGACACATAAAAGTCAATTCCTCAATGCACCACCACCGACCACAGAAGTCTGGCCCCACATTGAGCATGTAGTGTACCCTTAAAAAGAGGAGGTTCCTTTCCTTGCAGCCTTCCTTCTCGCCTCGCCAGCGCGACACTGATTGTGCACCTGCAACGCCACTCGAATGAAATCGCGCGTCCAGATTGTGAATAATCCCTGTAACGCGATCGAAATACCAGACAACCCCAACTTCACATTCCGCGACAGGCACACGGCGCCTGGCGTGACCTGCGCCTGCGAAGCCAGACTCCCCCACCCGGAAGCCCCCGGATCAAGCATCATGCGTCCCGTCACTACGGCCTCACAGTCCCCGGATACCGGCAGCAGGCGGTGCAGCGTCCAGTGCAGATAGCCAAACGTCACGTGTCGGGTCAAAACCCAGATGACAATGAAGATGATAAGGGAATTCCGCAGGCTCTTCTGATACTTCAAACATCGTTGGATTTGCACAAACTGATCGGTGGGTCAGCACATTTCTCGATCTTGCGGTTTGCTCCGCTAAATACTCCGTGCTCAGCTGGAACGTACGGCGAGAAGGAAGTCTGCCAGATCTGCGGTGAGGAGAATGCCATAGAGCAGAATGTACGCCCGGCTGTTGCAACAGGCGACCACCACCGTGCAGGTCAGAACATGGTGGAGGAACTTGTCGATAAAGTCATCTTTTATCGGTTCGATGACCATGATCAGGCACTGGTGTAGATAGAAGGCGATGCGCAGGAGGAAGAAACATTGCATGGGGTGGGTGATTTGGGATTGTGGCCAGTCCTGGAATAGTTGCTGGGGATTGAGGAGGCCTGGAGTGTTGTACCAAAGGCCCTGAATAGGGTTAGAGTCAGTGGCGTACCGTGTAATCCTGGCTGTGAAACCGGGGTGAGAAACGCACCAGGGCATATAGCATCATGATACCGCGCGAGGTGGCCTTCCAGCCCAGGGCAGCGAGATGGGAGGAGTCCTGGGGTCCGAAGCCATATTTGCGTAGAGTCAGCTGTAGGAGGTGGTCTGTTACGAGCGGACGAGCGAGCGTGAATCCGAAGCAGAAGACCGCTAGAAAGCCCCAATCGTCTAATACATCTCGGGGATGTACAGTGCCCTTCTCGGACCCCCAGCACCGAACTGGCGCCTGAAGAGCTGCGACGAAAGCATGCTTATCGGCCAATACGTGCGCGACCAGGACCAGTAGCGAGAATTCTCATGCGATGATTGTTAACATTCATCGTTGTCATTCGAGTTGACCGGTAGGGATGGGATTGCGCGCTTACCGAGCTGATGTGACGCAATGAATTGTCGCACATTCACCTGATCGGAAACCGTCATAGTCACGAGATCTTACTACCCAGGCAAATTGACTGAAGTGTGTCTCTGGCACTTCGCTTCGTAGATTGCGGTGCTCACTGAGAACGGAATAAGCCCAAGTGGTCGCACGGTAGAAGATAACTGTCCGGTGATTCCAGCACGAAGTCGGAATTGTACCTGCAGCCTCCATGGCGAGGATGATCATCCTCGACTCTAAAAGAGGAGGTAGTCGACAAGTGCCTGCAGATTCACAATGGCTCCCCTGTCCTTGACAGCTCCATCTGCCTATACCCTTTACGTACTGAGACCATGCTAATGATTGTGGCCCGGAATGCCCCCACTTTTACCGCGTAAAGAAAGAGACGAGTCACACTCGCGGAAGGAAAATAGTATACATCTCACACAAGCGAAAAGAAAAGGCAACTAGAGCATCCGATCGACATGTTCGAGTTTGGTCGGCTTCCCCGTAAACCCATGCTTGACACATGTTCATTCTCGAAGCGGAACATGGTTTGTGCGCTATCGCCCTCATTTCGGTCTATCTACCCTTTCCAGTAACTGGACCTCACTGAGACGCAAGAACTCCTTCTGAGGAGTGAGCCAACCCGGATGGAAGACGGCGCAAATCCCCACCAGGAGCACCATCATCACAGCATCCAAGGCGATCAAATAATTCTCATGCAGGAGAAGATACCCACCCGGCCCTTGCCCGAGCTCGACGGTGCGATAGATACATCGGATGTAGATGCAGACGGTCGCTGCGGTTAGAACCCCGCGCCAGAGGCTGATGGATGCGCCCGATACAGATAGGCGAAATTGATGGACTCGATAGAAAACGTCACAGGCACAGAAAATGAAGATCGTGATGGAGAAGAGCTGAAATACTACCCCGGCGAGCATGATGTTGGATCCGTGGTCAAGGTTGCCGTTGGCCTTTTTGGAGTCCGCGGAAGCGATGCCACCCCCAACAGCTTGGATGACAATGGAAATAAGATCGCAGGCACTGAAGATCCAGAGATAGCTGCGCGGACTAAGGAAGGAGGATCTCCGACCCATGATCTGCACAAAACACCCGAGCAGGATGTAGATACCGGCGGTGAAGAAGGTGGGCGCTGGAGGATGAATCAGTAATAAGTTTTCTGCACTAGGCTTTCTTGAACGAGTAGAGGCGTCACTCACCAATGATCAGAGTGGAGAACTGGACCAAGAATGCATTCAGGTTGTACGGGCATCGCGTGGTCCAGATCCTGGCGGCCCATCCCAAGACTTCAGCTATTACGACGATAAATAGTTAGGGCCAGCCAGGCAACCGGGGCAGGACCTGTTCCTGTGCGTCTTGGTGCAGTACATAC
Organism: Aspergillus uvarum CBS 121591; assembly: GCF_003184745.1. Classification (NCBI taxonomy): domain Eukaryota; kingdom Fungi; phylum Ascomycota; class Eurotiomycetes; order Eurotiales; family Aspergillaceae; genus Aspergillus; species Aspergillus uvarum. The sequence goes on along the minus strand of NW_020291299.1, from coordinate 304,895 downwards.
TCAAACAACCGACCACAAAAGTTATGGTCCACCAGAACCGTCGGTATGTCACTATCTGAATGACGTGCACTCCTGCCAGAAGACCAAACAAGGTACAGAAAACCACGCCCGGGGCGAAGGCTGGTAGGTAGCCGTACGGGGTGCCATATCCATCAATAAGAGCATGGCAGCCAGTCGTCAGATCAGTAACAGAGTCCGCCATTGCTGAATAGGTTAGTCAAGGCAGGTCAACAAGTGACGATGAAACCAACGCTACAGGTTCTCTCATGTATGTGTCCTCACAGCGGTGATTTAAAGAGCCAGCACGACGTAAGGGGCTCGAACCCTATTCCCAATTGAGTATGATCGACCTCGTTTCCATCTCAGATCTACGCCCATCCTCAATACAACCTGCATGTGCATGCAAGTGCCCCTTGGTGACTCCCGAGTGTCTTTCTTTACAGATCGGAGCCTCGGAGGATCTCGGCACGATTGAGGCTTGCAAGACAGTTCAATCTGTCACAAAGGCATAGGTACCATCATCCTGCAGGTATGTGATGTATTTATCCAGAGTGGATCTCGAGAAAGCTCCTAGCCTACTATCATTTGACTGTTCTCACCACTTGCATGACAATTCATCATGGAGCAGCAGCCTACAGCCTGCTTCCTAGCATGCAATGCTTGTTCGGACATCTCAACAGCATTATAAGGACCCGATTCTGGCGGAACACCGACCAGGGAAAACAATCAATGATACGACCACCTGCGCAAGATTGTTATAGATTTTTGCTTCCATGGAGCAAGACCCTACCCAATTTGGTCCGATCAGTCATGCCAGTCATCGGTACTGCCCTCGCCCCTCGAACGAGCCCCTAACCGGTCTCATTGTCGACCTGGCCCCGTGCTTCTACGTCGTCACGACCTATTTAAGCTATACAATCATTCATCTTATCGGTTTGATCCGGGACTTCTTCGGAATCTACTTCAAGGACGAGAAATACCGCCATCTCCGCCCATGGAACGGATACGCACCCTGGTTCACTGCTCGGGAGAGCGTCTATACGCGGCGTATGAAGGTGCGACTAGCGGACTGTCTGGACCGTCCCACCACGGGTGTCCCCGGACGGTATATCACGCTGCTTGATCGAGTGACCCACGACAACAATAAATCCTTCGAGCTCACCGGCGCCAGCACTCAGACCTTGAACCTGGGATCCTACAACTACCTTGGCTTTGCTCAGTCCAGGGGACCCTGCGCGGATCGGGTCGAAGAGACGATTCGCGCGTACGGCATCAGCGCAGGGGGTGCCCGGGCTGACGTGGGAGGCCTGGATCTCCACGTCGAGGTCGAGCAGCTGGTAGCGGAGTTCGTTCGCAAGGAATCCGCCATGGTCTTTTCCGCTGGATTTGGCACCAACGCAACCATCTTCCCCGCATTGGTCGGGCCGGGCTGCCTGATCCTCTCGGATGAGCTCAACCATGCCTCCCTACGGTTCGGGGCTCGCCTATCGGGCGCATCGATTGTGGCGTTCCGGCATAACGACATGCAGGCCCTGGAGGGAAGGTTGCGGGAGGCGATCTCACAGGGACAGCCGGCCACCGCGACCGCCACCAGTAGTGGCTATCAACCCTGGAAGAAGATTCTGGTCGTGGTCGAGGGGCTGTATTCAATGGAGGGCACATTCTGCAATCTTCCAGCCATCATTGCGTTGAAGTGCCGGTATAAGTTCCACCTCTTTGTAGATGAGGCACATTCAATCGGCGCACTGGGTCCGGAGGGTCGGGGCATCTGCGACTATTTTGGCATTGATCCGCGGGAGGTTGACATCCTAATGGGAACTCTCACGAAATCCTTTGGCGCCATCGGAGGATATATCGCAGCAGATGGAGAGATCGTGCGCAAGCTTCGCGCCGTGAATGCGGGCGTGCTGTACAGTGAAGCTATAGCCCCGGCTCTGTTGGCGCAGATCTCCGCTTCGTTTCGCATCCTGACTGGTGAGTCACTGCCGGGCCAGAAGGAAGAACGACTGCAGCGGCTGGCCTTCAATTCGCGTTACCTGCGCCTTGGCCTCAAGCGGCTTGGGTTCATTGTCTATGGGAATGACGATTCCCCTGTCATCCCGTTGATTTTGTATAATCCGGGTAAGATGACCGCATTCTCACGAATGATGCTTGCCCGTGGGATTTCGGTGGTGGTGGTCCCATTCCCCGCCGTTCCACTCGAGCTGTGTCGAGTGCGTTTCTGTGTCTCTGCAGCGCATAACCTGGAGGACCTCAACCGCGTTCTGGCGGCGTGTGATGAGATTGGGGACATTCTAAGGTTGAAGTTCGCCAGTGGCGTTGCGGGTGGTTTGGGTTGTAGAACCAAGCAGTCGGCGTATGGAAACTCAATCCCACCGAGGTGGAAACTAGAGGACGTAGTTCGCTGCGGGGTACAGGACGTACAGCATCCCTTGTATTGAGGAAAGGGCTTTGAAGAGAGCAGCAGCTGTATGTGCAGACAATGTGACCAGATCGTCGGATGGTGGATCGTTGAGGATCGACGGATCACCTACTCGATCCGTTCAATGCTCGTATTTGTGCAAGACAGGTCATATTATGAGGGATGCAGCAGAATTGGACCCATCAAAAAACTAATTTTGTCCGCCATGTACTGTAGAGTACTCAGTACTACATCTAGTATTGTACCTAGTAGCCCGATGTTCTAGAATTTGCAACATTGGTTGGGAATATCAAGGTCTCCGAATAGCTCCGCCGCCTCTACTCAGCACACTCGGTTTATATCTTTAGCATTGCGACCCTCGACGCCAATGGCACACATATTACGACGCAGTTAGATCGACATACACAGCGCATCCGACGTTGGATCCTACCCGTCAGCATCACCATCTCTGTCTATTGTCTGTTATTCCATCAGTCTGTTTGACGTCATGGGTTGGCATTACCGTGGAGCCCTTCTCATTCTCGCCAATGGACTGATACTTGCGTCTACTATTGTCTTCACCATGGGCTTTTTCCGTCCCATAGCCCCCTCAGCAGTGAGAAGAGCACCGGTAGATAGGAGCGTTCCTTCACGAAGTGCCCCCTTTGAGAGAGTGGTGTTTATGATGATCGATGCGCTCCGCAGGTGGGTTTCGAACCAGATGCCGGCGGCGACGTTTTTCAAAATCAATACCAGATACTAAGCCAAAGGTTACAGCGACTTTGTTTACAGCCCACAGTCAGAATTTGCATTCACGCAGGAGTAGGCATAGATCGGTCCCCCACTCCGTAAACCAACAATTGAATTCTCCGAGCTGACATGATATCCAAGACTGATCCGCTCCGGTGCAGCCATACCTTTCACTATGAAAACCGACTCTCCAAGCCTGACTAGGGCATGTATAAAGGCCATGACCGTTGGCTCAGCCTCCATGTTCTTGGACGTCTTTCACAACGCTGATGACGGACCCGGCATACCCGAAACCATGGATACGTGGTTAGCGCGATTGAAAGCTGCTGGAAGGGGACAACTAGTCTTTTATGGTGACGACACGTGGGTACAGCTATTTCCCGAGGTCTTCGATCGAGGATGTCCTATCTCACCGTTGTTTGTGCCGGTGAGTTTCGAAGTCCCAGGAGCCCACCTCTTCTTCCGCGAACAGAAGAGGAAAAGGACCCATCGGTTGACCGGTGCAACGCTGAAGCCTGCATAGGATATTCACTCGTCAGACCTGAATGTGTCCACTAATGTCATGAGAGAGCTTCAACGCGATGATTGGAGCGCACTGGTCCTTCACTTTCCCGGCATTGACCACGTTGGCCACATGGGCGGCGCGGACAGTGAATTCATGGCATCAAAGCAACGTCAAATGGATGTTATCATCAGAGAGATTTATGAAGCTCTCGAAACCGAGGCACATCTAGACTCCACAATCTTCGTGGCTGGGGGCGACCATGGCATGGATCGGTGGGGGGGTCATGGCGGTGCATCGGATCCTGAAGTATCGGCTGCGATGATATTCATCTCCCCGCAATTCAAGTTACTCAATCGGACATATGAATCACCTGCGGTGCCGACGGGTGGTGCCTTTGACTACTACACTGTCATCCGCCAGGTCGATGTTGTACCTACCATGGCAGGGCTGCTGGGTGTTTCCATACCTTCCGCTAGCATTGGAGTCTTTGTTCATGAACTTCTTGACCTATGGAGCAATATCAAAGATCAAGCCAATCTTGTTCTTGAGAATCTCGATCATCTCCAAGCGTTATGCTGCAGGCCTGATACCGGGATGGATGTTTGCCAGACCGACTTTGACAAGCATCATGTACCACAGGAGCCGCTCAATGAAAAGAGCCTAGCAGAGCTTTCCCTGGTAACAAATCCTTTCCGTTGGCAGGCGCATGACATTCATGACTGATATGACTACGAGATTGTGTAGATGAGCAAACACTTTCAGAATGCATTGGACAATGCGACAGGCGGAAATATCCAAGTCTCTGTTCTCCATTACGGGATTGCAATCGCCATGATCGCACTCCTACTTGCCTGGGCTACTTGTGAGTCAATCTCGCCGGTGGAATGGGACTTCTTGGTGTTGAATTGCTTTCAAGTTGGCCACGGCGTTGCTTTACTGGTTCCATATCTGGTGGAGACCGAGCATCATTTTTGGTTTTGGAGCTCTACCGTATGGATGGGCTGGGTAGTCTTCACTACCGGCTGCCATTCCTACGCCGTAGGCCTCCGTAGTTTTACCCCCTTTGTCTTGCATTTACTGTCGCAGCAGTGGAATATCCATGACTGGAGCTCATCCGAAAAGGTATACAGCATTCAAGGTCTCTTCGATGGACGTCCCCTTTGTCTCTGGCTTCTGATTGCAGTGACCTTCCTCCACACCTCCTACACATTCGCAGCGCAGCGCAGGCAGAACGTCACTCGTGATGCTGAAGACAACCCACTTCTTGGACTCGCTCACCGAGCAGTACTGCTAGTCATCTTTGTATCTAAGTTCGCATCCGCGGCGCGAATCCGCCCGGGTCTCATTGATCGCGCTCCCGAACGGCTGCAGGGCATTATTCTGGAGCAACTTCCCCTTACGCAGATCGCACAATTTGTTTTTGTGAGTCTGGCTATAGGGCTTGGCTACGTTGTCCTGCGCTCTCGCATCCGGGACGCCTCGCCGAAGAGCGAAAAGGGTGAGTCAGCAAGGGCACTTTGTCCTATCGGGGATTGTTTGGATTGCCGCTAACATAGGCGATTCCCAGCGACCAAACTTCTCCCTGTGCTGGAAGTCCTGAACCTATACTTGACCATGCAGACCATCCCAGCCAGTATCCCGCTACTTCTCGTTTACCGACTTCAGCTCGAGTGGCTTGGTGCGTATTGGTCTTGTCCTGGGCCGATTGTTATATCCTTGAAAACAGATGTCTCTGACTCCGCTTCATTATACAGTGTCCTCCGCGGCGCACCTCGGGGCCTTTCAAGTTTGCTTCTCCGTCGTCCTATTCACCCACAGCGCATTCTTCGCCTTTGGCAATGCGAACACGATCGCCGCGCTGCGATACACCGAGGGATTTAACGGACTTCAAGCCCACCACTGGCTGCTCAGCCCTGTGCATACGTTCTGCAGCAATTACGCTGGTCCAATCTGGTGGAGTGGGAATGGATTACGACTGTTGATTGCGACCGGCCAAAGAGAACGCAGCATTTATACTGGCCTCTTCGAGCACTTGGGACTCCGGACCGTCTTCGTGGCGTATGGCCTTCTCGGCGCCATGGGAGCATGCTACCTCCTGAGGGAGGAGGCCATCGTTTGGACCGTCATGGCGCCTAAGTTTCTGTATACAGTTCTGTGGACGGTGCCCTTTCACCTGTTGTTTAATATGAGCATGCCGGCTGTGCTATGGATGGTTGCCCAATCGTGAGAAAAAGAATGCACGGTGGAACAGGTTGGCCTTTAACGGTCGGTGCCACTAATGTATGCGAATAACATCGTGGCAGGAGGTCTTTGCTTGAGTGCGCCTTTATCGTGAAATAGTACGTATATCAAGTACCTCACACTTGACGAGACATCCTTTTCCATTATCTTCTACGTCACAGGGGCCGTGTGTTTAATGATCCATTTTGTGGGTGATCCTGTCGAGATGGGTGCGTGGTTCTCTTTATGGTTCCTTGGAATAAGAATAAGCATCCTAGAAAACGTCATTATGTCCCTTACTTTACCTAGTGACGCTTGACTTCACACTGATAGCGCGGCCCTCATAGATGGATAAGGCAACCATGATATTGGAACACGGCCTTCTTTGTACAATGCTTCTGGAGGACTTGGCAAGCTGGAGGCGGTGGTTGGAGGTGTTCGAAATAGGCCCGATTCCGCCTCCAACATTGCAGCACCTCCAAACCACTTCCACACCACTTCCGAACGCCAAGACTAATCCAATGCTTCGCTAGGGGGATGATGACGCAGATATCCCTGACTGCGGGTGGAGAGATCGATTTATCAGTCAGGTCGATGACACGAGGGCCATTGAGGTGCACTGTACAAGCCGCGTGGCAGGGCTTCTTTCTACAGGAGGGGGATCATGCTTGCAAAAGCCGAATCGCCTTACATATATACTGATGGTTATGATGATTCAGATCTGCAAATCATCTCGGCCATAGTACCGTGGAGTACTGTGTACCAGTAGGTATTCGGGAGGAGCCTCCAGCGGAGATCTCCGTTCTGATAGGTTTCAATATTTGAAATCAACTATCGGAAATGAAGTATTGGCTTTAGCCGCTTCCCCTGTCAGCTGAGGTGACATTTGGATTCATATATACTTGATAAACCCGTGGGGGGCTAGTATTTCTGTTGCTCTGCCAACAGCGGTTTTGCAACTACGCAAATTAGAGCTTTTATGTTGCCACGCCCGAAACCCGTAGAGTGTTATTCTGTGGGAGCTTATATTCTCACCTGTCAACTTAGAAGGTGAACTACCGATTTTAGTTCTGTGTATTATAACAGGTCAGACTGTGGCCTTCAAGCTGGATGCCTGCTGACTCTTGACCGTGTATTCTACCGAGGTCCGCCCCCTCCCCCCCCGGTAAGTCCAGGATTCACTCATTTTATCCAACCGTCTAGGACGGTATTGGCGAGCCCGAAAGAACTCAAATCCACACAGGATGTTGTGCAGCCGTCCTTGCCGTTACTCCTATTGTTGAAAATATGACGTTCACATTCACTGTCACCTTTCCCCTCTATCAACCCACCCAGAATCGACTGGAGCGAAAGACACAGAGGACGTTTGTCGCCTGTCTCGAGCTGTCTAAAATTGACAAGGAAATAACTCTTTCGCGATGGATGAATGCTCTTTCATCAAGCTCTGTGAACTGTTGGGTGGCTGTTTTGTTGGAGGGAAATACGAATCCTACCTAAATTGATGTTGGCATTCAATAGGCGGCAGTGAACACCGTCCGAGCTGGCCGACATCATCCGCGTGATGGTGATCTCCTGCACACTGCTTCTCAGTAAGTAACTTGACTATACTACCTAGCCTAGATGGAGGGTCTGGTTCCAGCTGAAAGCCTCTATTTACAATTGAGGATACCAAAGACTCTCCCGGGCGTCCTCGCGGCAAGCCGATTGCCCATAGCAACTTTCGTGACAAGCAGGCCATCGATTCCGCCAACTATGCGTACCTCTCAGCCAGAACAGGGAATTCGAGCTGCAGGGCCAATTTGCATCGTGTCCAGGAGCTGGATCTCCCCTGGTATGTTACCCTGGCCGTGTCCGTCCGGATTACAATAGATCGGGATGGTGCTGGGCAAGACGGGGGAAGGCTACTTTCGCCTGGCCGTCATGCTCGTACAGGCAGATAGTAATCAGACACCCTAATGTAACCTTTCTGTGCCCGGAGTGCAGAATATGTATCTAAAGAAGTAACCTCCCCCCCCCGGGTGGCTGCCATAATGGCGAACCTCCTCGGTAGGATCATCCAGTATGCGACGACATCCTCACCCTAAAGGCCGCCACATACATATGTAACAGATCCCTTGACGATATCATCGAGGGCAACTTGTTCTTGCCGGATATTCATCGTATCCATTGCGACCCGACTATCCTGGAGCTGCTGAACATCATCAAGCACAGGGGTGAGGAAACTATGCTGAAGGCCCATGCGGTCGACTATCCCACCTCAACTGCAGGTTTCACGTACGTTCACTAGAGGCTGAGCGCCCCTAATCTTCGATGCCGAGGCGCTAGTGAGTCCGTCGACGGGGCAGGCCGAGCTTTGGTATTCGTTTTGACGACGATGCAATACACAGTGGGTGTTCAGGTTCAGACACCAACCAGGGGGCTAGGGCTGTCATCGGCTCGCTAGCGAGTATAGTCCGACCTGCTACATCGACCCTAATCTAAGTCTTGGTAAATGAAGTAGTCTCGACCTCTCCCTCGCCCCTCGAGCTGTCCTTCATTGTAAAACACATTCAACCCCTCCATCGCTTGAGCAGAAGAACCGCGGTGCCAGCAACACCCAGGATCGCGACCCACCGAACCATCGCGCGTCGGATGTACTCCCGCCCGGTGCGCGCAATCGCATCCGCATCGTTGATCCGCGGGAAGGGAATGCCGGCGGGGACCTCCTTGCCCAGCGCGCGACACAGCGGTTCCCACCCGTCACGCACGTCGACAAACACCACCCGGTCGGCGGGGACGTTCGCCTCCAGCCAGGCGATATGCCGCTTGTAGACGCCGCGGTGGATCAGTATGTCGCGCACTTGCTGAGCGGAGGTCAGGCTGCAGTTGTCCGCATAGAGTCGGCACCACTGCCGGCGCAGGAGCCAGGTGAAGTCCACGAAGTGCCGCATGCCGGGCAAGGGAAGGAGGAGCAGCTTGAGAAATCCCAGGCGGGTGAAGTTGTGCACCTGCGCGATGCTCTTCTCCCAGGCCACGGGGTCGCGCACCGTGCAGATGACCTTGGCGTCCGGGTAGAGCGCCAACAGCTCGGGCAGGAGCTGACAGCCTGGGGCGTCGGTGATGGCCGCGTAGCCATCGAGTTGATGCCCCAGGAGGCGTTGGCATTCCCGCCGCTGCGGCGACTTCTCCCCGCCGGCCAGCCAGCACCGGAGGATGCGGATCCAGGCCTTCAGCTCGCCGGGGCCGCCGCGCGTGAGTTGCGTGCCGCCGTGGTAGACAGGGCCGTCGAGGAGGATGGTTAAGGCCGCGCTGAAGGAGGCAGTCCCCGTGCGAGGCAGGCCTGCTCCGATGACTTGGAGTTGTGTCCCTGGTTGGGGAGCTGAGGCAGTTTGACCCATTGTGTTCGGGTTGGACCTGAAGGAAGGGTGAGGGTACAAGTTGGGGTAAAACTATGCGGGTGCTGTGACTGATGTCTCCACTTATAGAATCCTCAACCCCGACGACTTCTGACGCAAGGGGGAATGGCGGGCTAGCCGGGGTCGCAGGTGATATGCCAGCCAGGTTTTTAATGGTCTTTTCAGATGACAGAGGCCAGGATGTGACTCGTCTGTAACTCCAGTGTGACACATGCCGGGGTTGCAATGTCTACCTGTACCTCACCATAATTACATACAAGTCCAGTCGGTGTAGCCTGCGCACTTTGGAACTCCACTGCATGCAAACGAGTCTCTGTCCCTGCTTTTCTTTCGCTACCGGTCATTCAATCGCGGGGTCAAGCACGATAGATACAAAGTATGTATTGTTGGCGTTACGCAGGTACAGTACTCTTGATCTACAACTTACGACCCAAGGGCAGTGCCTCGCAGGCTTCTTCCGAACCCCTCGGCGGTTTCAATGCCCTATGGAGCCGAATAAATCCACAGCAAAAGGTATAATACCACCTAGTATTCAAAAATCCCAGTCACTTTCACGCGCACTCGCCACGGCCCATACCTGCCCCGCGGAAGCAGTTTGTCTCGCACGAATCGGACATCCTCCTTCGTTGTCTGGTAGAGTTCCAGATCGAATCGACGAATCACTGTAGCCAAGACATTGTACAATTCCGCGTAGGCTAGGCTGTTGTGCCACGAGAGGTAAGATGTTAGCCGCGAATGACACCGTCCAAGACATAGTAGAATGAGAAAATCGTACTTCATTCCTAGGCAGGCCCGATTGCCACGGCCAAATGTCACCAGATAGCGCAACAGACCTTCCGGTCGCTCCGCGGCGAGGATCCAACGCTCCGGGTAGAATTTGTCCGGATCTGGGAATAGGGTGGGATCTTTGTGCACGAAGTATGCGATCGTGCTGACAGGTGTCTATTTGATCAACGTGAGTCCCTAGTCGATACGGAGCCAGGGAGATGGAGCAATAACTTACACCCGGTGGGATGACGCAGTCCTTATACCTCATGGCCTCCTTCGGCGAGATCCTCTGCTGTCGCATCACGATTCCGGAAAAGCGTAAAGCCTCGTGAATTACTGCTGTCTGTGCCACATAAACACCCCAATCAGAGAAGGGCCTTTCCGCGAATGACCAGAAAGAAAAGAGCAAAGACCGCATCATCAGAGAGATAGTACATTTACATACCAAGTATGGCAATTTCTCAAGTTGGCGCCATGTCACCGGGTGGTGCGGAGTGGGCATGATCTGTTTTAGTTCCGTGCGGAGTTTGCTCAATACCGCTGGATCATTCAGAATATGGAAGATGGCCACCGACAGCGTGGTCGCCGTCGTCTCGGTGCCAGCGGCAAACAGTACCAATCCTTCATCCTCGAGGCGTTTGAGCGTCCGTTCTTCGGGGGGAACGTCCGGATCCGTAAGAGCATGAAACATGGTGGTCGTTTTGGAGCCACCGCCGGCACCCGGGGATGCGCTTCTCGAGTCTAGCGCGGCCAAAGACTGCGCTCGCACGCCCTCCAACAGATCATAGACGCGGGCTCGAGCGGGGAAGACCCGCGCCATGAACCACTTGGGAATCTGGCGCAGGAGAGCGCCCATCACGGGGAAGAATCGGTGCAGGTGGATCTGGTCTGTCCCCTCCTGGACCACCTTGACGATGCCCTTGCCTATGTTATTCTCCTCCTGGAGCTCGTAGCTGTTTCCGTACGCATACTGCGTGATGAGGTCGCCGGTCAGCCCCTGCAGTCGGTCAATGAGGTCCAAGACTTTGTCCTCGCTGTAGGCAGTGCGGAGGGCATTCAGGAACTTCTGCAGCGATTGCTGGATGGTCGGCTCAATCCCCTCGATCGAGCGTCGCGAAAAGAATGAGGTGAGGATCCGTCGGCGCATGCGATGCGTGTGGTGGCCGACGGTGGAGACCATCGCACCGGGGGCACTGAAGATGTGGACGGACTTTGGGTCCTTGTCCCGCATCCCGGTGGCCGGGGCATAGATCTCGTCGTAGAAATAGGGATCCTTGATGTGCACCTCCCGAGGATTGATCCGCACGATGGGTCCTATCATGACGAGATGTCGTGTTAGGCAGAGAGGATTCGTGCACGGTGGGCGGAAATCCGATTTATCCCACCGAATGGAGATTCACGTTACCGTATCTTTGGTGCATCCTTTCGATTTCCCAGACGAACATGCCATTGCGGATGACATCGTAGTAGAACTCATACAGATGGGAAGTCGCGGCCAGCTTTGGGCCAGGAACATGATGTAGCGGATCGAAGTACAGGCGATAGATACTGCGCAGAACGAAGCCAACGAGTATCAGGATCAGGGCACTCAGCACCACGTGCTCTTGGATAAGCGGTAAGGTACCAATCATTGACACTGGTTGCATTCTACGTTGCTTGGTGAGCCAGAAAGGAGAGAAGACCGATCATTCTAAGAATCACTTGCCATGCAAGACACCAGGTATTATATTTGGCCTATCCTTCAAAGACATTTCGACCCGTGGCGGGTGGTACGGGGGCATTGCGCATCCCACCGCTTCCAGCCGTCAAGGGTACGGTGTCGACCGGAGAGAATATTAATAGGATAAGGTGTGTCACATTCAACCAGGCGGTGCCAAGACCTGCCAGGTCTAAGTAAGGGGAGCAAAATTTGTGGTGTCAGATTCTGCATGAGTGTCAATCACTTAGGGCTCGGTGTGACATGAGACCCCCTGGAAAGTCTCCGCATTGCCAAACCCGGAAGATTGACATCCACCACAATCCTGCCAAGGGTTCAAATCTGGGCCGCTGTCTCTGACACATTCATTCTGATCACGCGTATGATAGAGTGTCGATCGACTGCTTCAAAATACCCATAAGCCATCAGGAGTCTGTCCTATGGCATTAACTTCATACCCTCCATCGCCACGAATTTCACAATCCGCAGTGAACTCCAGCAAAATGTTCAAGATCCAACAAGAATGTTTGATTGGGGTTTGATATCACACTATTGCTTACTCTACGTTGTCAAGTCATTTGGATCAAATCTTTGAAGCAACTTTCCACGTCCTTCGGTCTCCAAACACTATTTCAAACCTTCCGTGAGTTGTAAACGTCATGGCGAGCGAGGGTGGATTCAGCATCCATCTGCAGATCGATCAAGAACCTTGCCTGCTCTATTGGAGCCGTGTCCAGGCTAGCCCAGTACCTAAACATGAAATGCATTTGAGGCTAGCTGAGGAATCGTATTTACAGATGGGATGCTTTTCAGAATGAAAAATTATTTGCCGATTAAACTTTCATTAGTGCCTTGAACCTCGGTGACTACGTGTTGCGCTGGTGATTTGGCGCTGCGTCAAAACGAGCTAACCTATAGCTAGGGTATTCCATTAGTCTTGTCAAACTGATCTCTATAGCCTAAGCATCTCCTCACTCTTCAGTCCCCGTAAGCGTACAATTCATTTAAGGTGTGGCTAGGCCTCTGCATCGCTTTTCCCAAGGTTTAGCGGGCCATCTATATTACCACTCCCAGTTTCCCAAAAACTCTTCGAGGCACTTATTCGGCACGATGCGTGACAATCCGGTGGCCATGCTGATTGAGGCAAAGAACCAATGCTTGTTCGAGAGTTTTGCAAACTCGCATCATCCCACCTATGGGCTCGGTACAATGACCGGCAACATCTACGATACCGCATGGATCTCGCTGGTGAAAAAGCCGATCGAGGGAGGCACGCCAATCTGGGCATTTCCCGCCGCGTTCTCAACTCTTCTGCGGCTCCAAAGGCCTGATGGTGGTTGGGGGAATTCCGACTCCGGATTAGATACCATAGCCAACACCATGGCGGCTCTTCTTACCTTGCAAAGGCACACCGCAGATTCAGGGGAGGTCGACGCGCAGAAACTCAACTCTCGAATCTTCCAAGCAAAACAGTTTCTCGATACGGCGTTAAAGGGTCTCGATGACTTATTAGTCACATGTATTCTACCCGTGAGCCTGGAACTGCGGCTCCCGGCCATGCTGGACCTGCTGGAGGCAGAGGGACACACATTTGACTTCGACCGGACCAACCTGACCAAGCTGCAGGCGAAGAAACTGTCCAGGATCGATCTGAGCCTCATCTTCAGTGGCCCACAGTCCTCGCTTTTGCACTCGTTGGAGGCTCTGGTCGGAAGGGTTGACTTCGGCGGGCTAGCAAAGCACAGGGTGCTCGGCGGCATGCTGGGCTCGCCATCTGCGACAGCGGCATATCTGATGTATAGCCCTGTGTGGGATGACGAGGCCGAGGATTATATCCGGAGCGCGATCTCGAACGGCGCTGGTTTGGGATCGGGGCTAGTGGCAGCTGGATATCCGACCACAGTATTTGAGTGGGCGTGGGTATGTCGTTCTCCCCTACTATCATGAGTATTGCTTGGAACGAAATACTGATTCAGCCAAGGTGACCACGAATCTGCTTCGCAACGGAATTGAACCGAAGTTCGATCTACAACAGACCGGCGAGCTGATTGAGGCAGAAATCAAGCAGCATGGACTCGTAGGCTTCGGTGGAGTATCCTGCCCCATATTCAAGGGTAGACTATCGCCACTGTGCCCTTTGCTAATATTTCTGCTTGTAAATAGTCCCCAAGGCATGCCCTGATGCTGATGACACTGCGAAGGCCTTGGTAGCTCTCATGCTCCAAGGCAAACGCTACTCGCCACAAGTGATGATTGATCGCTTCGAGCGTGAAGATCATTTCGCAACATACTTATATGAGACACATAAGAGCATCAGCACCAATGCCAACATCCTCAGCGCTCTGGTGCTGCTCTCCACCGACGACCGCTTTCAGGCCCAGATTGAGAAGTGTGTTCGCTACCTATGCGAAGAATGGTTCAAGTGCGATCGAATGCCTAGGGATAAATGGGTACGTCAAGCGACTGGTTGAGATACGAAGCCTGGGTTATGGTTAACTGGAACTGCTTATAGAACATCTCGTCATACTACCCCACGATGCTGATTTGCGAAGCCCTGATGTCCTACCTTCACCGCTGGAGTGCTGGCAACCTAGCTGCATTGCCTGATGATTTGATGAGATTCCAAATCCCAATCACGCTGTTCCAGGCTCTCATCCGAACGCTCCGCACTCAGAATCAGGACGGTTCCTGGGGAAGCACAGGCTCTGCTGAAGAGACGGCATATGCTCTCCTTATACTGAAAAGTGCGACACCTTTTAGTTATACTGAGAAGATCGCCAGCGAGCTTAACGATGCCGTCAGACGAGGCATCGAGTTTATCCTTTCCAGAGACGTCCGCTCCTCGACCGACGACCAGCTGTGGTTGGACAAGACTTTGTATGCCATTCCAACGGTGTCAGACTCGTACGTCATGGCGGCCGTGACGGCCGGGGAGACAGAGACCGCTGGTGACAAAGTGGCCGTAATGCCATCCATGCTCATTGATATGCCAGCTGCCACGGTTCGCAAAATGGCCGAATTCTTCGCGCGATTGCCGTCGCAGAGGAAAACGCCAAAGTGGGTGGTCGAAGCTTCGGTTATCGAGGCTCTCCTATTCAGCCACAAGCTGAAGCACCTAGATGTCTTCTCCACTGGGAAAGCTCTTGGAGAGAAATACATCAAATTCGCTGCCTGCTTTTGGACCCTGGCCAATAACTCCCGCCCTGAGTATCTCTTGAGTACCCGCATTGTCTATAGCATGGTCGAACTCTCCGTTGGGATCTTCCAGGAAGACGATCTGATGGAAAAGGATCTGATGGCTCTACCTGACTCAGCCTCTGGAGCCATAGCCGACTATATTGAGCAGTTGTGTCACAGCATAACTGGTCTTTGTCGAGATCACCCTTCTCAGGGGAGGCCCACCTCTGAACGGAATGGAGAGTCCAGAGGTGTACTCAGCAATGTCCAACGCAACATCGCTACCTGGTTCCGCTTTGTGCTGGATGAGAACCTCGTCACCGCCAAGCCAAGTCCTGCTGATCGACTCGATCTGCAACAGGAAGTCAGAATGGCGACAATCGCTGCCACACACCAAGCCAAAGGGCATCGATCGCTCAACAACAATACCACTAACAGTCATACCAAAAAGCATCTAGACAGCCTCGAGTGCGCCACCCCTGTCGGTAACGGCCAGTCCTTCTTCACCTGGCTACACACCTCTGCCGTGCACGACGTCAAGAGTGCAGTGGTTTCCAAGTCCTTGGTTTGTAAGCTTGGATCCGCAGAAAAGGGGGACGTCTTTCCCACTGCCCGAGAAAAGTACCTGGCCGAGAAGCTGTGGCGGCAGATCTCGGTGGAGGGCAGGCTGTGGAATGACCTGGGCAGTATCGAACGTGACCGCCACGCCACGAACCTCAACTCCGTCGACTTTCCGGAGTTCTCGTCGCGTCAAAGCCTGGAGGCAGACGGAGATGTGCGGAGGCAGCTACGGCTGCTGGCGGAGTACGAACACGGCTGTACGGTGCGATGCCTCAAGGACTTGCTGCAGATCTTGGAGACTTCCGGTGCTCGCAGACTGTCGCTGTATCTGCAGATGTACTACCTATGTTGTGAGATCTATTCGGAGACATGTGTGATGTATCAATTTGGGTCTACCACGGCGATTTGAAGGGTTAGAAGAAGAGATCAGGTAGTTGATCCCAACATTGCTATTGTGCTGGCTCCTGAAGCCGATTAGGTTTGTGATATATCTTGCTAGAGTAGTAGATCATGTGAAGTACAAGCAATATGCGCCTTACTTGTGATTTTGTGGGTCCTATGCGCTATGACAGATGTCACAGCTGTCAAAGATCGGTCAGGGGTATGACATGTAAAATTGTGAGGCAGCAATCTCTCCAGCATTACTTCATTTTCGCCCTGCCCCATCAAATGCTTGCGGGAACTATCCACTAGCTAGTGATTTGAGTTGCTGATCATTGGTGACAGGGCT
The DNA here is from genome assembly GCF_003184745.1 of Aspergillus uvarum CBS 121591. Taxonomy (NCBI): domain Eukaryota; kingdom Fungi; phylum Ascomycota; class Eurotiomycetes; order Eurotiales; family Aspergillaceae; genus Aspergillus; species Aspergillus uvarum. Next base: position 288,692 of record NW_020291299.1, on the reverse strand, counting down.
CTGACGGTAGATGCTACCCGATATCGGTTCAGTATTCCCTTACCAGGACTCGCATCGTACTCAGCCTCTGTGAAGATCCCCGAATGGGGGACCATGAATTGAACATCGCATTGCTGTATGCCTACACTATGGAATGTGGCGTGAACCCTGAAGTAGCAGACTCCGATCACGCGCCCTTAGGTACTGTTTGAGTAGCAAAAGTGAAAATACACATGTCGATCAAGGTGACACTGCCGTATGCACCGGGGGTGATCGGGAGCAAAAGGAAGTATAAAGGACTACTGTAACCCCCCCGGAAGTGCCTTTCTACACAGATCATTCCATCACAGTCCAAGCCTCCTATTCTATTCTTCCACTGCTCGTCATAGCACTCTACCACCAACAACACTTCGATACCTCCATTCATCATGCAGTTCTCCTCGGTTGTCACCTTTGCTCTGCTGTGCGCTGCAGCCACTGCGTCCTCCCTCAACGCCGGCGCCAATCAGTTGGACAAGCGGCTCTTTTGCAACGACCCAACATGCAACACCCAGGTATGTCTTTCGAAGTCTCTTTGCGTCGCACGAATGTTCTGGTCACAAGCCCATACTGATGCGCCATATTTAGTGTCAGAATGCCAATGCCCTTAGTGGACAATGCGGTGGGACAGAGGACCTGTAAGATCTTTCTTCCCAAACCTCTTCCATACCTTCTTGTCAAGCAAGTGTGCTAATGCTCGAACCTTGCAGCCGCTGCATCTGCACCTACACGCGGCCGCTAGCTGACGCAAAAGATGCTGCTGCCCCTGCTGCCCCGGCCGGTGCTGGTGCCCCTGCCGCCGGTCCCTGAAGGATCTTATTTTTTGGCGACAAGACTTTGGGCGTGGCCACTGCATGACACGCCTGGTTCATCTTCTACCATCTTGATCACTCATTTGTGTTAATTAATAATTAATATCTTATTCCCATCACTGCTTCTAGTCGTAAAGCCTGTAGAGCCGTGTCAAGCAGGCTGTGGTCATGCTGTAAGAAGGGGAGATAACTTGGTAGATTCCCACCACCTACATCAGCTCCATGGAGTCGTGCTGGGCCAGCATGACCATCTGAAGTTGCTAAACTATCGCATATCTCATTCTCGTCCCACATGTCCCTTACAGCTTCGCTTTACCCAGCATATCTGTAATCTCCTCCACCGCATTACCAAAATCCTTGACCCCCAGGTCACACTTGACCTCTTCACACAGCTTTCGCCGGGCAGTCGACTTCAACTTCTCGATAAACTCCAAGCCAGTCGCCTGCTCCAGCACATCCAGCTCGACCTCAAAATCCGCCAAGGGTTTATCACCGCTAATCGCCCCATTGGGCAGCACGAACGCGCCCACCGCCACCTTGCCCCCAAGCAGACCGTCCCCACCACCACCACCACCATGGTGCTCTTCCTCCTCCTCCCCAAGAATCAACTTAAAGAAGTGCGTGGGCACCGCCACCTTCGGCGTCGGCGACCCAATAACCTCATAACTAACCCGCCATTTCCCATCCTCATCCCTCCGCGGCAGATACAGGGGGCCCGTAATCACCCGGACGGACGGGTAGCGGGTGGTCAGGTTCTTGCAGAAGGCCTCGAAGTCCTTCCAGTAGTGGCGGTTGAACCCCACCCCGACCTGCGGACACATGTTGGACATGCGGAAGGTCTCGTCAACGGCCTGCTGCGACCAGCGCGCCGGGTCGGCGGGCGCCTGGTGGCCGCGGTCGTACCCGCTACCGCTGTAGTCCTTGATCTTGGCCCGGAACGCGGCGGGGATACTGGGGTCCTCGCGGAAATTGTCGCGGCGCTTGCCCGGCGCGTTGGCGAGCGAGGCCGGCGTCATGTGCTCCGCGACCCAGATGGGATTGCGCGTGCGCCGGTCGTACGCCCCATACAGGCAGACGGTGCTGAGCTCGTCGTTCACTGGGCCGGGGTGGCCGTATTTCAGGATTCCGGTCGGGTTGACGGGGGGGTTGGGGGGTGAGAGGAGTTTGGGACTCAGCGGTATCGTGCTGGTGGGGAGGGCTTTGGGGAGGATTACCAGGCCTGGCGTTTGATCTGGTTGAAGGGAGGTGATGCCGTCCTGGAGGGCGTGCTGTGGCTTTTCGGTCTGCTGGTCGACGAGTTTGGTCAGCCCCGCGGCGACGACGGCGCTGGGGATGGCGATTGTCGCGATGTTGGCGAGCTTGGATTTGGACATTGTGGGCGGAAGATGCTACACTCGCGGGAAACGGCGCAAAAGACGGACGCTCCTATATGCTCTTTATATCTGTGGTTGGAAATTGTTCTGTCACAGTGGCCATTTTCAGAAGGATGTCATTCGAGTGGGCCTCCCTCCCAATGGTGATGACATGACATCCCCGGATGTAACCCTAACCATGTCTTCAGAGCATTTCCTGCTTCGATTACAGAGGATAATTCAGTCTTTCTCCGTTTGACACACCCAACTCCCATGGTGTAGGCAAGACTAATTATGTGCATTCTTTTCACTTGTTGCTTGCATTTGTGGTGTATGTTTCGAATGTAAGCTGGGGCAAAGGTTTTGGTTCACGTTTGCCATGGCACAGAATATGTATTCGTTCACGCGGTAATGTTTGATTCCGCACCGTGCCACGAAACAAACCAAATACAGTGGGCTGCATAAGATGTGACAATAGGAGTAGAAGTGTAAAGAGCCTCTTTTTGTAGGGGTTCTAGAAAAAAAAAAAAAAAAAAAAAAAAAGAAAAAGAAAAAGAAAAAGAAAAAAAGAAAAACCATAACCAACTCCTCTTACCACAGGAGAGAACAATGCTTACAAAAGGCCCCGAGTATGTAATCTTAATTCGAAACAAAACCATGATAAAAGACGACCGCGACAGCAAATGACCTATCTCATGAGAATCCCCCCTCTAATCAGTAGTCAAGCACAGAAGCGTTTATACTCCGTGCTGAGCCGATCAGCCGTGACACACCCCCAGGTAATACCATTCGAGTCCCTCAACACCGCCGCCCCAACCTCATAGTCGCAGAGGCTCTTGTCATCCCGCACGGCCTTGATATTATTGGACATTACCTTCCCAGAAATCTGTTGATTCTTGCCCTGCACCGCCTGACAATACATGAGCGCACCACCAAACTGCGGCGTCAGGCGAACCGGTTGGCGGCTCTTGAACTGGGACAGGGGCGTCTTCGGCGTGACGAGCCCGGTCAGGAGCTTCTGCATATCGCGGTTCAGCGGACACAGGTGCATGTGGATCTGGTTGTGGGTGATGGAGTGCACGGAGTTGATCACCAGGGCCTGCGTCGCGGGGTTCGAGACCTTCGCCGTCTGACCGAAGTCCCACCCCTCCTCGGCCAGCTGGGGATGCTCGATCTCGAGGGCGAGAATGTCTGCGACGGGGACCGTGACGGTCGCCAGATCGCCGCCCGGCGTCTTCACCCAGTAGGCCGCGCCGGGCGCCGGGTTGGCGTATTGCTGCACGCAGGTGCCTGTTTGCAGACACGTGCAGAGCGAATGGAACCACACCCCGCAGGAGGAGCAGACATGGTTCGTGTCGGCCTGGCAGTGGTGCGTGCAGTCATTGAGGTGGAGTTGCGTGAGGAGGTTGCCCGGGCATGGCGACCCGGGGGGCTGCGAGCTGACGGGACACTGCGTGCTGCATTTCTGGTCCCCCTTAAAGCACTCGCAGTGGACCAGAGAGGCTTTGTCGCCTTTCCGAATCTGGCCGTTGGTGCAAGGGGGGAGTTTGGTGCCTGCTTGCGCCCAAGCTTCTATAGTAAAGGTGTTGAGGAGGACGGACAGAGCGAGACTCAAGTAAATAGCCGGCGAGATCATTTTTGTTTGTATGCCAGGTATGTATATAGCCCTGCTATCGACTGAAAAAGAATCTGGTAAGCGCGGATTGAGCGACAAGGTCATGTTAATGGTTCTTTAATACACATATTGCTCCATTGTCGTATAGTTCCCTAGCTCCATGATCTAGGCCAAGCAACCGAACCAAGGGCATGACCCAATGTCTTTCTCCGCAATTACGATGGACACGAACATCTACGGTCGGTGAACTCTAGCGATGTGAGGATGGCATAAGCGTATGGGATTATAGAATTGATTAGCAGGTAAGACAAGCAGTGGACCGTCTTTGATAGCTTGGTTGTCTACCGGATATAGGCTGAGAGTAAGAATAGGAAAGCACATACGACCACAGGGTGTGGAAAACAGGGCTTCCCGTCCGCTCAGCCGTACTTAAGCCACACGCCGGGAGGTTAGTAGTTGGGTGGGTGACCACCAGCGAATCCCTTCTGTTGTATGTTTTTGTCAAATTACCGTAGAAATCGATTCTGATTCGATGCCGGCCATTATAAATGTTGAGAGACTTGGGCCAACAAACAAAAAAGCATACACGGACATCTTTTAGCAGGCAATTCTCATGATAATAACCAAGACTTTTGGCCCCTCAAGACGCCAGAAATTGCTATAAAGTCCTTATACTGTTAAGCAATCAAGCCAGGCTCTGAGGATTAAAAGACCTTTAGAACCGCTTACAAAAGTTGTCAAGGAGCGGAGAACGTGCATGAGTTATGGATGAAATCTGACTCCGTGAGGCTAACGTCATCCGAGGCATTATGTAAGAATCACCGAGATGGGCGGTGAGCGGTAGCCGGAGGCCACAGGGCCAACATAAGCATAGCCAGTAACCCCAAGGCGGCAAACACAGAGTTGAAGTTTTATAATCTCATTGTTGCAGTAAGACTTAGTGAGAAACTTTGATTCTTTTGCCGGGTGGCCGTTATAAGGCCAAGACCAGCGCTTCCCATTGAAGAAGGCGAGTCCGTTTTGTTGCATCTCCTGTAGAAACGAAACATGAGAAGAGAGGCGTTGAAATATAGCAATGTTTCCTTAACGAAGCATGATTTAGAACAAGTCTTTTCTAGATTTGAAGGAACATAGGTGGATTAATCACCAGAGAAAAAGAGTAAGCAGAACGTCGGACGGGACGAAATCATAGTCTTCAACCTAACGTGGATCGGCTATCAACAACTTGACATCCTCTGTGTCACACCACTGACGAAAATCTCTTATTGGTACCGGATGGTTCTCAATCCAGACCCCTGGCCAGAACTCAGGACATTCCGTGTTGATAGTGAGATCGAACTTGCGAAGGTAGCGTTTGAGAGTATGATCGCGGCGTAACTGCTTGTGGCGCTTGGACTTGCGCATGACCTTCCTCAGAGCCAGGGCATCTGCCCAGCATAGAAAAGGCAGAGGTCCCGCTGAAATTGCTCCTGTGTCGATCTCAAATGCGACGTTCTCCATGCGATGATAGTCTTCTTCCGGCGTCCACTCAGCTCCAGTTTTGACCATCTGGTCTTTGGGAAGATTATGCCAGTAGGGGCCCCAAAGGCACTCGGGGTCCCAGAAGCGGACGATTGAGGTTGGCGGTTGTTGAAGGAGCATCCGCCGCCAGCTTGCCTCGGGGCGCAGATATGCTCTTTCTTTCTCGTCCGAGGCAATATGAGGGCAATACCATGCACCATGTCTCACCCGCGAGCTTAGTCCTGTAAAGATGAATTCGAACCATATCCTATCCACTACAAGAGGATTCTTCCTTGATTTGCGACGGGTCCCTGTGCTATCTGTGTCGATGGGAACGTAAAACAGGGCTTGCTGGATCCTTCGAGAGCTTTGATGCAGGCATTCTATGTAGCACAGACCCGAGCTGAAATCAGCAATGTGTGCATGTCCAGACCCAAAAGAATAGCTTCCAAAATTTCGGGAACAAGGAATACATCGGGCGTTCTTATCGGGCGGGGCATCTCATTTCCGGAGTTGTTGGAACGTTTGCTTCTCCTAAGAGTAGGCATGGCTGGTGATCGAGAAACAGAGGTGTGCGTGTGCGACACCGGTTACTGATTGAACAACTTGGAAAACTGCAAGTCCTGCAAGATAGTTTGCGAGAATTCGACGGGCTTTGGAGATTACTTACAGTTTAGCTTGACTTACCAAGTCAGCAATGCTTTGACCCCCCGGGTCGGAAAATTGACTCACCCTGCTTTAGCATTTAAGGTGCAAGCATCATTACCGCGTCCTTGTTTCGTCACTACATTGAGAAGGCGGAAGAGAATTCCGATGGGGGGGAATTACGGCAGTTGAACTGTACATCATTTCATGTCGTTCCATGACCACAACGTCTTGGAGAACATGTATCATTCCTACTATTCCTGCCTCATTGCCTCCCTCCCCGAAGCGGGTCGAGCTAATTGTACCGAACCTAGAACATGTTTCAATCACGTTTTGCCAACAACAAGGAGTTTATATCCATACACCTATACCACAAGATCCGGGGAAGGGAATCGGCAAGACTACCCCTGTGGGCCCGCTCACTGCCCATCAGCAGTATGTACATAGCCTGTCGGATAGCCTCGAATAGGGATCGTCTTCACGCTCTCATCGACCTGGATGTTCGTCAAGCCATAGCATGAAGAGGCCGGCACGCCTTCCAAAGGGCAAGACGAAGGCGATGCTGTGTCGAGGCAAGACCTGACCGAGTAGATCATACGGGAAATGCGCGTCATGTCCGAAATATCAATTTGCAGACTCTAGGGAGGCTGCTTATTTGCCAAATACATTGCTTTCCTGGCAAAACCACTAACCAGCAGGATATGGACAAGCGGTCAGCCTCCATCTGCTCGACTGACCCTCCCCTGATTGTTACCATTGAAGCCCAGACACTAAACTCTGTCAAAATCAACAAAGAAATAGAGTGGGTCGATTGGGCGCCACTGTTGGTTAGATCGACAAGATGGCGCATCTAGTGCTTATGCTCGGATAACCAACACTGGTACTAGTTTCGCGCCATCTCGAGCGGAATGACATTTGCTCTTACGACAAAGACCCACCATCTAGTTGAGCCAGGCTAGATGACCCAACCTTTTCTATTATTCCTTGACATGCAACTGAAGCTAAGATCTCACCGACTTGGAAATACCACCCAGTGTACCCGGGTAGAGATTTCGTCGTTCGCGCTACGGGCGTACATCTAGCTATGTGAACTGTACGCTCTGCCACAACTTGCTTCCTGTCTTTGTCCCTCAGCGTCTTGTCTTTCCTGGCCTGGCTTGAGGCTCTGTAATCATGGCAGTCACTTTGCCTTTCCTTGCTTCTCTCATCACTGATCTTCTGGTAAGCATTCTTCCACCAAGACCGGTCGAGTTTGACTTGAACCCTATCTAACCGAACCACCAAGTTCCCTATGTTTTCCGCCATCAAGCGACTAATACGCTCCAAACAGCCATCACAGGCATTCTGTTCCGCTTGTTACAAAATCCGACCGTCCTCGACCGTGTGACAAGCGAGGTGCGCGGTGCATTTGCCTCAGCAGGTCAAATGAACGTCCAGACGCTTCTGAAGCTGCCTATCCTCGGCGCTGCCATCAAGGAGGGTATTCGACTCATATCGCCTGTGCCGCTTGGGTTGACCCGTCTTGTTCCCGAGGGTGGGCACACCATCGCGGGGGATTTCTTCCTAGAGGGGGTAAGGAGCCCTAACCCTCCCCAAATCATAACCAAACCGTGCGTTCAATTGAACCACCAAGCGGAAGGACTAATTCGTATCGCAAAATGTAGACCGTCGTCTCCTACATGCAATGTGTCGCCAAAGTGTGCCCGCACAATTACAGCGACCCTAAGGGCTTTCACATCAACCGCTGGTTACGGCCGGAAGGTAAATTCGGGAAAGACCGTCGACGCGCGACCCAGCCATTTCTCCAGGCCCGCGCGATTGCATCGGGCAAAATCTGGCGCGGATGGGGATTGTTCTCATCCTGGGGAAATTGCTGTCTTGTTGTGATCTCCAGGCGCAGGGTAGCCTCGATTGGTGGGAGGATCAGGAGACATACGCGGTGTGGGCCAAGGCGCCGGCTGCCGGTCACGTTGCTGGTTCGGAAGGGACTGAATTAAAGTGCCGTGATATGAAGTAGACATAGGAATATCCCCGATTGGGCATCAGCCATGTGTAGCTGAGAGCGCCATTGCCGTTTAAGGTCGGGATCAATAGCATGCTTGGTAGGCTTTTCGAGTGCTTGGTCACTGCCGCGCAAGCTAGACCAGAAGCCCTTTAGAGGGCGTAAACTGTAAGACAGGGGCACGCATCGAATGTTATTCATTTCTGCAATATGAATTTGGGAATTATTATCTTGCAAATATTCCACTCTACTGCACCTTCCCCCTAGAATCCACCGACCAGATCTCCTCAATAACCCCATTCCGATGCGCATAGTAGAAGTCATGCAAATTGATAGTCGGATCAATATGACTGGGAACCATCTCCACCCGATCGCCAATCTGCAAATCGGTGGTGCCTGCCTCCCAGCTCAAAGCCCCATGCTCATCCCCAAGATTAAGATGGACGTATTTCGCATCCTTGCACTCCGCCAGCCCACTATCGGTCGTCAACGACTTCAACCCGGCATCGATAGTGACCTGCCTCTCCCCCTGCCGACTGATCACCGTCGACAAGATCGTCAGACTGTTTGCATAGAACCTGCCCACCGCGTTGCGGTAGTCCGTATCCATGAAGATAAACGACCCCGGCTGCAACTCCGTGACCCCAGGTACAGAGGCACAGAATTCGGCCGTGCCCGTGCCCCCCGTCGTGACCACCTCAATATTGAATCCTTCCTTGCGCAGCGTCTCAGCAGTGCCCGTCAAGATAGCCATCGAGGCCAGACACTCCCTCTTCCTTTCCTCCCGGCTGTGCAAATGCTGCAAGTGGCCCTCATACCCCTGCACGCCGATCAACTTCAGATTCTTGAGATTATCCGCAATATGTCTCGCCAACTCCAGCGCAGCATCCGTATTCGCCACCCCCGTGCGGTGCAGCCCGACATCCAGATCGATAAGCACCGCCAACGGCGTTTTCACCTCGGCTTTGCCGAGCGCCGCATCGATGGCCGTCGCCCCCACCGCGCTGTCCACCACGATCCGGATCCCCGGGTGCCTTTGCACCAATTCCACCAACCGCTGTACCTTGGGGCCCCCAATGATCTCACACGTGATCAGGATGTCGTCGAAGCCGGCGGCGGTGATCGCTTCCGCTTCGGAGACTTTGGCCACGCAGCAGCCCTTGGCGCCGGCGGCCACCAGTTTCCGGGCCAGGGCGGCGCTCTTGGTAGTTTTCAGATGCGGTCGGATGTTGCGCCCTGTGGGCAGGAGGGTGGAGAAGAGTTTGTGGATGTTGGATTCCATGAGGTCCAGGTCGACGATCATGGACGGGGTGTCGAGGGTGGAGAGGGGGTCGCCGATTTTAGGGTTGTACATTTTGGTGGTTGCGGGGTGTGTCGTGTATAGGGAGAGGGGTTATTAGGTTGGTGGAGGAATTGGTGATCAGGTGTAAGGAAAATAGGTGGGAAAGTGGGAGAGCCTGAAGGGGGGTTTACATTATTTATGAGGGAATTTGGGGAGCGATGCATCTTGCCCCTCGTTTCGGGGATTAGGCTTATCTGCATTGCAGGAACAGCCGTGCACGGCCGCCAAGGACAGAGAGGGGGGAAAGGGGGAAAGGGTCCCTGGCTGATAAGATATCGCGATAAGCCGATAGTGTAGTGTCCAGCAGATGATAAACTGTAGGGTGAGTGTCATCACCCTTGATCTCAATCTTGCATAAGCCCTATGAAGGTCATTTTGCTCGCAGCTCAAGTACAATTATAACAGACATAAGATAAAAGTGTCCCCCCTCTCAAAGAAAAGACGCCAATGCTTTGATTGTTCATGTGTGAGGCATGGTGTAGCAGTATCTTGGACCAGATGCGGGGAAGCATACCAGAGGCACGGGTGGGGCCGATCATGCCTATTTCCGGGTCAACCGGACACACCCCTGTACTTGCTCAGTTGAACAATCCGGATCGAAACAACCCGCATGCGGCAGGTTACTAGGATCGCAATTCTTGGTATTCATATAACTGCTTAGGACAAAGCAGAGCTTCAGAATATTAGATAGAGTGTGCCGAGAATATTACTCACACGCTGCGTAGAATTCTGAGGTCATGTTATTTATTGTGTGATGCCCATGATATACATCGATGCACAGACGTGGATGTCGGTATTGAGCCGCTGAGAATGACATATTATTGCAGATACGTAGGCATAGCTACAGCAGTCTTGGATTCACATAAGCAACTGCTGTATCTTTCATCAAGTGCTACAGACCCTGGAGCCACCCACTATCCCCACGTGTTCTCCGGGAACGTGTCTTGGGTCCCGGGCCTTCCCGCTTGCCCAACGTAGATTTGGGTGCGGCAAATGTCATCGCTTCAAGAAACCCCCTCGCAGACCTGTGAGCAATGCATACCAAACAATAGACAATCTCCTCAAGTGGTCAGAGCACGGCAGATGCTTTACTGAATCTCTTACTACCAACACAATTTCATAAAACTCATGCATTACAGCTGACTGTAGCCTCATCCCAAAGCTTCTTTTCCTTCGTTTCTTAAGCACAGCCAAAACATAAAGTAAGCCACTCTGGATGTTTTCCTGTGACTATAAGTTTTATTCGCAATACTAAATATAAGAGATCATTTACTCAATCTTGCTATGTAGATATAGTCATAATTCGGGCCGCACTGGAGTGTGTGTTTCCTTTCTGCAATGGGACGTTTTCTGTTTATAGTCTTACAAGGCCCTCCCAAGAAGATCGTGGGTCCGTTTCCGTGTAAGCGAAGGATGGGGGTCGGGAAATCCTCTCAAGACAGTGGGATTGAGTATGCACTCGACTAAGTACAAAGTTCAGAAGTAAAGATGCCTGTAGCGGGATCAGGGGCGCTGCGTCGAAGCACAGCCACACGCTGGTCGGCCTTGTCGGTTTCCGTAAGGGGCCCACATTCACCCACGGCGGCCCATCACGCTATGGAGAAGATAACCCATAACCTCAGAGGAACCTCCGGCCAATTTCCGTCATTTCAATAATCCGCCACACGCCATCTTCCTCTTCCCAGCGATACCGTTTCATCAAGAGACTTCCGTGCGCTACGCCCACCACCTTTACGGTGCAATCCCCTTCCTCCATGACTTCTTTGTAGGTTATCTGGTTCTTAGGGCTGGTCCAGTAGTTCACATAGAATTACTTGCTGAAACCCTCCTGGTCGAAGCCTTTGGTCTTGTAGCGGATATTTTGAGACATATTCTTTGACATCGTCAAGGTCTTGGCTAGTGAATGCTTCACCATACTCTTCGAATAGTACTTTGAAGGATAGATGAGACATTATGGGATGAGGGTGATGATGATAGAGACGTCGCCGGGCGTTAGACAAGCAAGATAGTGATTGATTTATCACTGTTCAACTAGGACTTCCTTGGACACAGGTCTTGAATGTAGAGAGAAAGCTGAAGACTTCCTCCCATTGCTGGGTGTTTTCCATGTTGTTTATAGGTTGCAGATAGTTGCCACCGATACGTTGACGTAAGAAGATAAACAGGAGGGTATACCAAGGCTGAAGCTTCGGGAGGAGGGGCAGCTGAGCGTGCCGATTTACGCAATACGTCAGGTTGGCGAGCTGAATATCACTCCACTCCATGAGCAGTGTACACTGTTTACAGGAAATATTACCGATGATCAGCATTACGGAAGTGCGATCGGAAGATATCAGCCAGCCACAGAGTAGAATATCTAACATGTGGGTCCCTACTTGTACCTCATGTTTCGGTTCTCGAATCTCAACAAACCCAGATATCCAGATGCACTAATCTGCATAGTATATTGGTCCAGCTCGTTGAAATAGCGGAATGTCACTCCCTTGTCCTAGATTAGTGTAAACCTTCACAGGCACCAAGTCCCGTGATTACCAACTGCTCAGGCGAAAGCCTGTCTTCATCTGGACAGATCCAGCCGCTGTGATGGTCTTTGCATGTACAGCCGTATAATGTTCTATTACACTTTTCAAAGCATTCGCCCTCACGCTTCCTCCATGTCTGATCATTTGCAATTCTCAAACACAATCTGAGACAGAAAAAGGCATCCCTATGCTATTGAACCGCCCTTACCCTCACCACTGTCGGCTTCTTGTCCCAGAACCACCAAATTGCCTGCTCCTCCCACCGCGGCAGCTCCATCCCCGGTGGCACGGAAAGATCATATCTCCACAATAGTCGTGCAAGCACCAATCTGAGCTCCAACCAGGCCAAACTCTGGCCAGGGCAATTATGCTTACCCAACGAGAACGGATGGAACGCGATCCGGCTGTCCCCGCGGAACCGCTCCTCACCCAACCACCTCCCCGGTGCAAATGCCTCCGGGCTGGTGTAGTTGCGCGACGAACGATAGCTCGCAAACGGGGGGATAGACACGATCATTCCCTCCGGCACAAAATGGCCCGCCACAGTTGCTCCCCCACGGGGCACCTGCCTCCGCATCGCATCCGGGATCGTCGGACACAGCCGCATTCCTTCATTCAGCACTGCGTCCTGAGACGGGACCGACTTCAGCCGTGTAGCTGTGATGTCGCTCTCTTTCTCGAAAGTCCGCCTTAGCTCATCTACCAATGTACCAAGCACATCAGGCTCTCGCAGGAGGTGATTCACCACCCCAGTGATAACAGTGGTGATCGACTCACTCCCCGCGGCAACGAGCAGCATCGCGTTGACCTCCATCTCCTCCTGCGTCATCGCCTGCGAAGCTATCATTGTACCTACTAGATCTGTTTTCTTTGCAGATGAATGGTTAGCAACCCGCTCCGCAACCTTCTTCTCAGTAACCCTCCACATCTCCATGACAGACTTCAACGCCTCAGGCGGCGTGATGGCCATCAGAGCTCGATACAGAAGCGGATAAAACTTCAACGACCCCACGACAATGGCAGCCTTGAACTGGCTGACAGTCTGCACCCACGGATGATACCGTAGGCCATCGAGGCACCCGAACGACGATCCCCAGGTGAGATCGCCTATCACGTCAAAGGCGAGGTAGTTGATCCATTGAACAATGTCCACGTCCGCGCATGCGCTGCTGCTATTAGTGACCTGTGCATCAAGCTTGGTGAACAACCCATCGATGTATTTCTGCACGATGGGTTCCTGCTGCATGGCTGACTGCTCGGAGAACCCCGGGGCGAAGATTTTGCGGAGTCGCGTATGCTCGGTCTCGGAGCAAGCGATGAGATTCGCGGCGGTTTTGCCGGGGGGTTGGTCTTTGTATTGATGCGGGCGGACGAATTCGCGGTCCGCTGGGGTGGAGTGGGACGAGGATGAGTCGGTGCGGGAGGGGGTGTAGATGTCGCGCCAGGCGGCCGGATCGAGGAAGGATAATTCGTCCGGGGCGACGCGGACGACGTCGCCGTATTTCTCGTGGAGGGCGCGGATGCAATGGGGCAGTTGACCACGGATGTTGGTTAGGATGAAGGGGAAGCGGAAAGCGCGCCAGAGGAGTGGGCCAGGGTAGCGGGATAATGGGTGGAGGTAGAAATTGTACAGGATCCGCGTTGAAATATACTGGGCTGGTTGTTAGAGCTGGGGTCTTTGTCTTTGGGTGAGGACGACTTGCGAGGATGGTTGGAAAAATGAGGATGGTGAGGGAAGTCATTGTAGCGATTTGTGGGAGGTGGTGGTGGGAGGGTAAGTCGTACATGACAAGTGACAGGCATAGAGGGCGTAAGTAGTGAGCGGAGGTGTAGTTTATATATGATAGGATCAGACATGCAATGGTAGGCTTTTTACACAAGTCCCTTGGTCATGTTAGGGCTGACTCGATCATGATGACCACCGCAAAGACGGGGGGCTATGTGCTGTCTGTGGCTAGCAAGGGGGCTTCCTATTGGCCGGTTCGTATCGGCGACTGGCTCCACTGCACTACTAGTAAACTTGTATTGTTCATACAGTATCGGGGCTTCGATGATTTCACATTCAACAGCACAGCTTACTTCAGTGCATCGCATAGCACAAGCTCTTTCGCCATAGAACGTATCCATCCCGGAGAGTGGCCATCAGAGCGTTGTCTGCACAGCTCAGCGAAGCAATGTGCCAGCGTACCGTAAAAAGGATGAACGGGGTTCATCATAGACCACATGTAGTAAAGACTTTAGAGTGGCTGTCATGCTTACTTTTTTCATAACAGTGGGTCTGTTTGGTACGAGGTATGGTATTTGTGGGAGAACCCGTGAGTTGAATGCGTTTCTTACCAAGAAAGTATGGTCCTATGAAGTATATTATAACAACAGACCTGTTGTGGAGGTCAAGAGTTGATGTTTGATTGTCGTTTATTGCAGCTTATGACTTAAGCTTCCTGACGTTCATACCTAACTCGCCATGGCTTGAGACTCCAAGCAGAGCATGACAAGGTGCCGAGCGTCTTGCATGGCATTGCATGGTAATAAAACATTCTCAATTCTAGATTTAAGACAAAAGTGATTTTATTCAATAACGTATGGTATTGCAGAATTCAAAGCATGCCTGCGTACGTACGAAAGGCGATCGAGGAAGTTAGGGTGTAGAGCCTTCAAGGCTCACTCTATGCCCAGCTCCGCCATCCGAGCCGTATTAAAGCGAGACACCAACCGTAGTGCGTCAGCAATGAACGATTTCGAAACCTTCTCCGCAGAGATGACAACCTCCTCTGGTCCATCAGGCTCAAGCCGAGCACGGTTATAGCGGAACCGGAACGTGGTCTCGGGGATTACTTGTCCGGAGTGGCGTTCGATCACCCCAAAGGGGGGCTTAGCATTCCCGAAGCCTGACCCCACGTCCATCTGGTACTGACCCATATGCAAGACCACGTCATGCTCATCAATTTCCAAATTACTGGGAACGGTGATCGTGCTGTAGCCAGCATGCCCGGTGTAGTTGATGAAGTGTATCGCCGGCACTGTAAAATGTTTCTGGTGAATGTCGTAGATCGTGAGCCCCGTGCTGACTTTTCTGATGGTGCAGTCCGTGTCTACAGCCAACCACGATGCCAGGGCAACAGCTTCTGCGTGAGACATAATTGGATTAGTCACAATGGTTTAACTAGAGAATCTCAAAAGGATGAGAGAGATGAGTGAAGAGACTGGTCCCCTTACCGGAGTACAGTTCTGCATTTTATATCTTCTCGTCACGGCACGTCTATCAGCATGGAGAGTGGGATTCAATATCGAGTCACTAGCACTTTTGTTTGGAGAGAGAGGTTCTCAAAGGTGAATAAAGTGCAATTACCGAGAAATGTGCTCCCAACACAAAAATTTAATATAAAGTTTTCATTATTCATTGTGCGTCAGCGCATCGCTCAAAGCAAGGATCATGGTTTTGTGACAAGCACCCGGGAATATGACCATGCAAAGCCTTACTGATTATTTCGAAAGCTAAGCTGGCGACGTTCCCCTGTTGATCCCATGTCTGCAGCAAACGTTCTTGGCGCGCAGTGAGTCGCCGATTATAAATGCATTATACTCTCTACCGTTAAGAATGTACGCGATGCCTTTTTGGAGCCAATCGATGGGTAAGATTCAAGCGCAGGCTGACTTGGAATTGTCTGACGGCTGTTCGTTGTATCGTAACACGTGGGCTACTTATGAGAAAGGGACAGATGGAGACGTTCAAAGTAAGTCTGCGTCAATTACACGGGCCTAAGATGAAATCCGAGTTGAATGAACGGCCATTGGCTGCAGACACAGCGGGCCATGATATAAATACTGCGGGCATCCTTAGTTCAAGAGACCAGTGTGAAACGGATGAAGACAGCTTCTAAGATTCGTTCCAAGGCCGACACTGTTTTTCCCTTTTCTCATGGGAAATTCCTTAAGCGAACAGCCTAGATGACAGACGAGCGAAGGTCGCCGCGGTCAGATTGTACGTATAAAAAGATGTACCCGCCTCAAGGATACCACTGTTCTTTTGCTATCTCTGAACGCGAATCACTGGATTTGGTACTGACAGAATCGAGAGCGTCATCAGACACTCTCATTAGTTTTTATCCGATGTGCTTATCTCTTTCGTTATATGATATCGGACCGTCAGATGCTTAATGAACTGTGTTATATGCATTGGTCTTCCGGTTCCTTGATTGCAAAATGCAACTAGTTAGGTGATGATACTGAACCTGTTTTATCGCAACAAGTGCCCACCACGAATCTCGCAAGCAAAGTCAAAATAGTCGCATTATCATGGATTCGAACGATTCACATTTAGAGGGAAATGACTTCTATCCAGCCTTCTTGGCGGTCAGCAACATATCCTCCTCCTTATACTGAAGCATACTATAGCCCCACGGACAAATCTCTGCAAACGGCGGAAATGATGAGATGGGCCCTCCGTCAATCAGTCTTTGCGGAACACCGCCCAGACATTTTAGTCTAAAGCAATTTGACAAGACACTAGTCATTAGGCTCGTAGAGCTGGCCCCGCTTCTCTTCATGCTCCCTTGCTTCTTAGTGGGTGCACTGACACCTTGGCCCCCAGCCGGCAGATTCAGCACACGGGAAGTACTCCGCACAGGACGGGAAACTGTGTGGCGCGCCTCCATCAATCACGGCTGAGGAACTTCACCACATGGTTTGCAATTTACGGATATTCACTAATCCACCATTCTCTAATCACTTGTCACCGGCCCCACTGCTCTTCATGTCCTAGTAGGTGCTTTAAGTGCTACCAGTCAAGTATTCCCTATATTGACCGGTGGGGTTGGAAAACACATATAAAGGAGTTGTACTCGGCGAGTTGAGAGTAGAGCACGGTCAAGCATTATTGACAATCTCCACTATGGCATTGACCACTGTTCTCAGTCTTTTGGCCGTTGCGGCCCAGCTCGCCACAGCTGTGGGTGTTTCCGGTGCGGCAGAGGGCTTCGCGAAGGGTGTCACTGGTGGTGGCAGTGCGACTGCGGTTTACCCTACCACGACTGACGAGCTGGTCTCGTACCTCGGTGACTCCTCGGCGCGAGTGATCGTTTTGCAGCAAACGTATGTGACATCTACCTAGCCCTAAATACCTTCCCCTCAACGAGATTCATGGTGTCGGAGGGCATGGCGGCACCCGATTGGCTCCGTCGGCCCACCGCCCGCTGAGGGCTGGGGATAGCCTCATCTCGGACATATGAGCTTATTCATGTTCGCGTCTATCGACAGAGTCATGAGCTAAACAATATAGATTTGATTTCACTGGCACCGAAGGCACCACCACTGCCACCGGATGTGCCCCATGGACTACTGCGAGCGGTTGTCAGCTCGCTATCAACCAGAATGACTGGTGCACAAACTATGAGCCTGATGCTCCAAGTGTCTCCGTGACCTAGTACGTGTCTATCATATAGCCAATTCGCAATCGCCAAATGCTAACGATATGTTAGCGACAACGCTGGTGTGTTGGGTATCACCGTCGCATCGGACAAGACTCTTATCGGCGTTGGATCCTCCGGCATTATCAAGGGCAAGGGTCTTCGCATTGTCAGCGGTGCCAGCAACATTATCATCCAGTCAGTCTCAAGATTACAAGGCTGTAGCTGTCTTCTAACAATGTCTAGGAATATTGCAATCACAGATATCAACGAGAAATATGTATGGGGTGGTGATGCCATCACCCTCAACAACGCCGATATGGTGTGGATCGACCATGTCACGGTTCGTCACCCACTGCCTCCATCTCCGTCATGTCTTCATCCGCGTTCTGTTTCTTCCAAGAGAATTCGGTCTATTTTTCTTCCAGCATGGCTAACAAGCAAGTAGACCGCCCGCATCGGCCGTCAGCATGTCGTCCTCGGCACCAGCGCCGACAACCGCGTCACCATCTCCAACTCGTACTTCAACGGCGTCACCAGCTACAGCGCAACGTGTGACGGCTACGCATACTGGGGTTTATATTTCGACGGCTCGTCTGATCTGGTCACTCTCCAAAAGAACTATATATATCATTTCAGCGGCCGGAGCCCGAAGGTCCAGGGCAACACGCTTCTGCACGCCGTAAGCGAAGATTTGCCTCAATTGAATACCTGTGCAGAACCAGAAAGACGACTAACAAGCCGCTACTAGGTAAACAACTACTGGTATGACTCCGATGGCCACTCGTTCGAGATTGGTAGTGGGGGTTACGTGCTGGCCGAAGGCAACGTCTTCCAGAACATCGACACTCCCGTCGAATCGCCGGTATCGGGACAGCTATTCACCTCCCCGGACTCGACAACCAACGCCGTTTGCTCAACCTACCTTGGCCGCTCGTGCCAGATCAATGGGTTTGGAAGCTCGGGCACCTTCTCGCAGTCGGACACTGCTTTCTTGGTTAACTTCGAAGGCAAGAACATTGCGACTGCGTCGGCGTACACGGCAATCCAGACTACCGTGCCGAGTAATGCGGGACAGGGCAATCTCTGAGCAATTAGCCAGCCCTGGGGTATATCTCAAAGTATCTCTCGAGCTGTTTTGTAAAGAGAGAGCAGCAAGATAGCTAGGTAGGAATAGTACATATGCACATTTGGCATTATCATCTGGAAGGCCAGTAATTAAATCCTACATACAACACTGCTTCCTCCTCACAGCTGACACGCGGCAATAACACGAAGCCTTGACCGGAACATCGGCCGTTGCAACGGCGATATCCCGCGCCGACTGCATAAACACCGCCTCGTCACTTTTTCCCTGCCGAGCAAAGCACTCATAAGCCCAGGCCTTACTCGAAAGACATTCGACGTCCATATCATCGCGCAATTTTGACTTAGTAAAGCAATTCTTGCCTACCATGGTCAAATCCAACGACGGACATGTCGTTGCTGTTGCAAGCATGGCCTCATTTGTTACCCAGTCACAGAACGTCGGGTACGCCTGAACCAAGGCCGCGGCACTTGCCTTCCACGAAGGACTAATGCAAGAGCTTAAGCATCGATATAATGCCCCCAAGGTTCGAACCAGGTAACATCATTTCTCGTTATTATTTCCTCTCTTTCCTTTTTGTCCTGACATGATCAATCCGCCTTTCAGCATTATTCTTCCAACCTGGATTCGCACTCCCCTGATTGAGAAACTCACCAAACCTTTGGAGTTCAATGAATCCGTCCTTGATGCAGACACTGTCGCGAGTGCAATTGTTAAACAGCTTTACTCGGGTTACGGGGGGCAAGTCATCATTCCTGCCAGGCTTAACATAATGGCCGGAATTAGAGGCTTCCCTTCCTGGCTTCAGGAGTTCTTTCGCGGCGGCATGGCGAAGACATTAGAACCCGCAGGGTGCTAGCGGTTGCTGGAACGCATATGGACCATATACCCTAGTGCTTGGGTGGTGCAGAACTGCTCTGCTCTATCTCCAGCAACAGATAGTAAGTAGGCTGTCGCAACGCCCTTGGCTTGGAGGGGCTATCATGGGACAATAAATGACCTATTTGGAATTTTTCATGGTGGTGTTTTTATAGACGTGCAGGTTATAGATACACTCTGAACCGGCTCAAAATCCCACACTACCTTCATGTGATTTCTTGTTCTGCTATAGCAAACGACATTAAGAATGCACACGATCCCTACCTGCCGATATGGGTAACCAGTGCTTATAATATAGGCGACACCCCTTTCTTTACAGAACCAGGAAGAAGGCGTTGTCATCGAACTGAGAAAAAACCAGGGAAAACACCACTGCTACAGAAACTCCGTTAGGCATGTTCTCGGATTACTCAAGATAATCAAAAGTCTTCTTCCCGCCTTAGCATCGATGTGGCAAGTGGAGGACACGCTGAACATGAAATGACGTTTTGGATCCGATAATGGACAACTTGGAAGGAGATCGAGCGGGGCATTTCCGTGCCGGCCAAATCTATTGCCCGATGGCCGCAATCGTCCGCCGTACCGTACTCTGTAGATTCGGTGGTAAGACTCAAAAGCCCGCCTTGGCGGTCGGTACTTAAGTTAAAAGACAACCGTAGTTCCGATTACTAAACGGAGCAGATCAAATGGGGCGCCGCAACACGAAGTCACGAGACCGGACACGAGGCCAGTCACCGGAACCTCTCGCCACCCCACGTGCGCTCCATACCTTATCCTGTATCGATTGCTCATTTCCCTTCAGGTGGCAGTAGTCACTGTTCCGAGTCTTTTGTGTAATCTCAAAGCCATTCCATCCGATATCGTCATGACGAGAAAGGGTCTCAGTGCAGCGGAAATCAAGCCGTGGTCCTCGGGTCGTGTTTTGACGGGGAGGCAAAGAGAACGCAAGCGACTGGTCAACCGTGCTCGCGGCCATAGGTCCAGAGATCGTCTTCAACAATCCACAGAAGCTATAGAAAGGGGAATATCCCGGATTGAAGAAGAGCTTCTGAAGTATCTTGGTGAGTAATTGTTACGAAAGAAGATTGCACAGTACAGATGCTAAACTATACATAGGATCAGAGTTCGACACAGCAGCATCAGTCAACCCACGGGTCTTCCATACACATGAAGATTATAACGCAAATACAGCGCCTCTAAAAATACTACCGGAATGCACCAAGACCAATTCGACGTGCCAGTCCATGAGAATCGGATCTCTTCATTCCTCGGTGGCTAGTCAAAAAGAAATTATGTGTCCGTTGACCGAGAAACCAAACATGATTGCCAGCTTCAATACAAGTGGCTTAAGCATTAGCTCTCATATGAGTTATCTATGGCGGGCTAGCATGGTCCTTGGTACGATTCATCTTCTACATCCAACACAAGTTTGCTTTGACGATGCGATCAATCAACATGCATTGATATGTGGGGTCATAGACGGCTGGCATACTATTATGCGCAAACAACCTTGCTGTCCCGTTTGGAACATCCTTTGTCGGATTGACATGAGCATCAAAATACGCAGTGGAACTGAGACCCGGCTTGCCATGCTACGTGGAATACATCTTCTTCTTCTTGTAAGTGCTTACCTCCGTCAGTGAGCCAAGATATCAAAATAACAGTGACAGTGCTTTGTCTCTCCCCATCTTTATTACACTCTGCCGGAATGGTACCGCCCAAAGTAAGTCAGACTTTGATAGATATAGAATCTGTATGGCTTATTAAAAAAGGGAACGCGGAGGGTTAGATTCGCAGGATATTGTTTCTGATTACTTTGCATGGTTAGTTTACCTGCACCCACGCTAATCTCCTTGTTTTCTTTCTTTTACTCTTTTTACCTCAGGCTTCGTACCCTTTTCATTTCAATGTAATCGGACCTTGCCGGGGATGTCATCCGCTGATATGTAGTCTGCTTATACGTGTTCAATTTCACTGACTTATCAGGCCTGAACTACGTGACTCGCTCGCTTCCACTCGACAGCCGGAGTTGAATGATACTTTCTGGCAATTCTTTGCCAAATGCTTCCGCTTCATATGGCCCCATGGAGTTGTTAACGCGATCGATGTGGATTTCTGTTCCGGTACCTACAAACTTTCCGGCTCATTTCATGATGGCACGCAGGAAGTCAGTCGCTATGCATTAGATCCTGAGTTTTTCGGTTTTTATCCTGAGCTGAAGGGAATATTGCCCATTTATGCCGATTCACGATGAGGATACCATGCGGCTTTTTGCAGAGATACTTGCAGCATTTGTGCGGGGCAATATTCTGAGACAAAGATTACTCTGAAGATGGGGCTTCTGCTACCAAGTGCAAATCAAGCATGCATTTAGTCTCGTGAGTGACCGGTTGATTGTGCGGAAGACCAGTGCGGCCACTCGGCAAATAAAAATTCTGCCGGCAAAATCACATGCGGGAGAATGAAATATACGTATACTACCTACCTAACTACCCTAAATAAGAAAAATGACAAACAGTATCTTATAAATAAGAACCTTTATAACAATACTTTCGGCCTCTAAAGAC
Organism: Aspergillus uvarum CBS 121591; assembly: GCF_003184745.1. Taxonomy (NCBI): domain Eukaryota; kingdom Fungi; phylum Ascomycota; class Eurotiomycetes; order Eurotiales; family Aspergillaceae; genus Aspergillus; species Aspergillus uvarum. The sequence goes on along the minus strand of NW_020291299.1, from coordinate 266,946 downwards.
TCTAAATCCTATATTGTCTCCACCCCCACTGTGATTTGGAACTGTGGAGTAACACTGTGACCGGAGTTCTCGGCAAACAAAGAAGAATCGGGGAACTGGATGAGCAATATCACTATTGCTTTCACGGAGATTTCGACAGAAACAGTCAAATAGCAGAAGCTCAGGTATTTCCCCGCACCGTCCCGGTGTCATGGGCTCGCATGGCGGGACCGGTTGGGTGCGATTTAATTGCCTCCAATTGGTCTCTAAGTGTTGCCGGGAGTGGAGGACATAGAACATCCAAAATAGTACCGAATTTTGAATATCTGATAATCAATAATTTACAAATGTCCCAATGGAGCGAGAAGTACAGCAACCCAACGAAGCCTGTGAGCTTATTTAAAGTCATACTGGATTCTTCCATACGATATCCATCGAAGTACGCGATGAACCTGCCAATGAAAGCTTGTTAAATCTCGTTAATATGGACTTATTTCTTGATGTTGTGATTATTGGCGCTGGCATGTCTGGCATCAATTTTGCGCATCGCCTCCAGCAGTCTAATCCTACTCTCTCCTTTGTTGTCTTAGACGCACGGAACTCAATTGGCGGAACCTGGGATTTCTTCAAGTATCCTGGCATACGATCTGACTCCGACCTATACACATACGGCTTTTCATGGTATCCGTGGACAGAAGACCGCGCGATCGCCGATGCAGCGAGCATCAAACATTACCTGAATAAAGCGATCGAGTACACTGGCCTGGCGTCTCATATCAAGTTGCGTCATAAGGTGACGAAGGCAGATTTCAGCAAGGAGAGCGCAAAATGGACGTTAACAGTTGAGGAGGATGGTCGGATAAAAGTTAGCATCCTATATCTCCACCGTTTGAATCGGTATTTTGCAAGCACTATGTCTTTTCGCCTTCCACCAGCTTCTATTTCCGCCTTTTCGTCTCCATATGACTCTTTGTTCAAGCACACGGGATATGAGAAATGGTACTAAACATTCATTAGTCCATGATCTCTCGATACACCATATTTGGTACTGGATATTACGACTACGAACAGCCTCTGAGTACGACAATCCCAGAGCTCAGTCAATTCAAGGGACAGATAGTACATCCTCAGTTCTGGCCTGATGATCTAAACTACAAGGATAAAAGAATTGTGATCATTGGGTCAGGTGCGACAGCAGTAACACTACTTCCCAACCTTGCCAAACAAGCAAAACAAGCCATCATGCTGCAGCGCAGTCCAGGATATATCGTGTCAATGGATAACAGAGCCTCACCGTTGCTGAAGTGGCTTCTTCCGAAGGCGCTTGTCTGTGGAGTGCTAAGGTTCTGGTTCCTGACTTCGCTTTTTCTTCAGTTCCAATTCTGCCGCAAATTCCCAGAGTTTTCCAAGCGGAAGCTGAAAGACAACATGAGGCGCCAGCTCCCCCCAGACATTGATATCCAACCACATTTTTCGCCAAAGTACAATCCTTGGGAACAGCGGCTCTGTCTCTGTCCCGATGGAGACTTCTTCGCTTGTCTGCGAGCCGGTACGGCCTCGGTAGTGACAAGCCGCATCCGTGGATTCCGGGAAAATAGCCTTCTACTGGAGAAAGGAAACAGAATCGATGATGTTGACATCATTGTGACTGCGACTGGGCTCAAGCTGGTCTTTGCGGGGAAGGTTCAGATCTCAGTGGATGGTACCAGCCTCGATACCTCAAAAAAGCTTCTTTGGAGAGGTTGTATGTTAGAGGATACACCAAATGCTTGCTTCCTCATGGGTTATACTAATGCTTCGTGGACCCTTGGAGCCGATGCATCGGCTGTTCTCTTCTGCCGTCTGCTGTCCGATATGCAACGGTCACAACAAGCAACTGTGACACCCTGTTTCCAGGGAGATACGAAAGAAAGGACCTCGATGAAAACAGCCTCATATTTGAACCTAAACAGTACCTACGTGGCAAAGGCCACAGCCGCCTTGCCAAAGATAGGTGACAGAGGCCCGTGGAGGATGCGGCGTAATTACTATCTTGACTATTGTATTGCACGATGGGGTAATCTTTCTAATAGTCTCTCTTTTGGCAAGGACGATGTCACTCAGAAGAAGAACTTATAAATCTTCTTCCTCAACCAAATCGATGCTTGTCGGGAGCAGAGAATACTACCATGCATAATCCTGTTGTGAAAAATCCCTCATGCTGCTACTCTCCTTTTCAATTCCCAATCCGTAGCTGCTGATATGGAATTCACTCTGTGCATAAATTGAATTATCCCCTCTAATAGTTTTCATACTACTATCACTTTCACGGAATTGAATCAAGTTCCTTTGGATGCTGTATTATGTACAGTACCAGACTCCTCAAACTGATTTTTACTTTTCTTCCTCTATAATCGTGATGGAATTCTTTTTTCTTTTTCTTTTTTACTGGACAGCAGATGGCCTTGGCTTTTCTCGACCTCTTATTGATCTTGAATGTTGGCCTTCAGCTTTCCTGAAACCAATTTGGCTAATACTTTCCTGGCCCCTTTCTTTCCTCTCTTGAAATATCCATGGCCAGAGAGCCATATGAGCCGACCATGGGGCCGAAATAACTCTTTGGATAACCTGAGGGAGCCGACAAACTCTCATCTCCCTGTAGTAAGGTTTGATATTTTTAGCTCAGCGAGGGAATACGCTACTCTCTAATGGACAAATCTAGGCCCACGCAATCACTAGAAACAAAGGATGTCTACCACTTATCTTGCTAAATGGGCATGCGCTTTTCGCGTATTTCACATGCCTTTAAATACTCACTCTCAGCCTGATGAAAGAACCAGGGTGTATAATATTTGCAAAATTCTTTTGTTACATTCTTTCCTGACAGTGTTTTGGAACATTGGGCGTGTATGCTCTATGCTGAGAACAGAAGCTTTTGAGAAAGGACAAAAACGTCAAAGATGACATCCATAGAGCCTTCTCTCTTGCGTGCTAGAGAATGCGAAGGGAACACACAAATATCCAGCTGCGAAAAGCCTACCAGCAAAGTGCTTACAGATGGCGTGCCAGTTGCCATAACATGCGGGTAAGTAGGCCAATATGGAGGGACGCGCTTGGTCTAACTCTTCTAGAATCCTGGTGGCTGCATTCATCGTCTTGTTTTACCTATACACTCGGGCTCGTACAAGACAAAAACAAGAGGATCGTGAAGAGACCTCTGGGTTTTATCATTGACGTCCACGGAGGAGAAATAGCCGCTCATGGATTCGTGTCCTTTTCGACTATTGAGCGGTGAAACAACTTGAACGGGACCGCAGGCGCATCTCTTCATTCGCGATAGAAACTAGCACAAGCAATATTCCAATCGAAAGCGGAGGGACCAAGAGGCATGTGACCCCAGTTGGCTTAGCGATGTTGAATGTGAAGACCATAATCTGACTGGCAACGGCATTGTTACTGCCTCCTCATCTTGAACGGCGACGGGCCTGTGTCTCGGCACCTCACAATGTATAGCAGAAGCTACTTTATCTTTTCTCCGATCCTTTCTTAAAGCCCTGTTTGACTCTACAGTATCCTGTTTTCCTTCTAGTATCTTTTGATCCCAATTATTGGCGCAGCAGTTCTCCTATTACTGACCTAGACATTATGGCAATAGACGTATTAGCTGATAACTTTCTATCCGCTTACTAAGCCACATTGTACTTCGCTCCCGAGATGGTGGGGGTCCACACCTACTTGCACATGAGGACTTGCGCGAGTCCTATGCCACTTGCATCTCGCTTTAGGATCGGTGTTGTCCCACTTGGTCGCCTGCTACAATACTAATTTAGGCTTGTGACGTATTTCAGTGTGTGGTGGACAAGAGACTGTCGAGGGTGAAGGGGACGGGATACTCGACGGACTTGGGCCGGGGAGTGCGATTTTCCCAAATCCGATTGGTCAGCTTACAAGCCGGTGGAGAGACAATAAACCCAGGCTTACGTGGGGCTAGAGCCCGCTGGACCCGGTTGGTTGCAAGATAAGCTATGAACGCCCTTGAGTAAATCAGAATCCTGGTGTTCAACGACTTATCGATGCGTCGACCGAAGGAAATTCTATGTTTAATATTTCAAGACTCTTTCCACTACAAATGGTGTGCCTACTATAAGATGGCCGAGTCCCTGAAGTTGTGGTTGGAAACCCGTCTACGATTTTCTTTTCTTATTGAATCCAGGGTTTATGATTGATTTTCCTCTCTTGTTTGCATCATTCTCATCTCACAATGGCTGGTGAAAGAGTTCACTTTACAGCTTACGACGGGCTCAGGCTTGCTGGGATACTCTACAGTGCAGGGGAGCAACGCCCATGCGTGATCATGACAAATGGAGTAGGTTCCCGCATGAGGTCTGCTGCTTCCAGGGCTAATTGATTAATCTATTTCTCCAGTTCTCCGGGCTAAAAGAACAGTTTCTCCCGGACTTTGCAGCTCGATTCAACGCCGCCGGCTACACCGTTCTGATCTACGACAACCGTTGCTGGGGCGAAAGCGAAGGCACCCCGCGGAATGAAGTTGATCCCCTGCTTCAAACGCGAGACTACTATGACGCATTCAACTACGCGACAACACTCCCTTCGGTGGACGCGACCAAGATTGTTTACTGGGGCAGCAGCATGTCTGGGGGCAATGCGCTGGTTGCTACCGCGGTGAACAAATGTGTGAAAGCAGTGATTTGCCAGGTCCCATTTGTCTCGGCAGAGCCAATGATCCCAGCATCGACAGTACTATGTCGCACGCTTCTGCAGGATCGTGCAAGTATCATCCGCGGGAAGATGCCGTTGATGGGGCCGATTCTTCCTGCATCGCTGGAGGAGGTTGTTCTGGGCACATCCAAGGCGATATTGAAGGATGCTAGTGCGGTTGTGTTTGTGGAGGAGATGAACAGACGAGGTCTCAAGATTGAGACCTTCGTTACGCTACAGAGCCTCTTGCATGGAGTTGGAAATGAGCCAGCAGCTTGGGTCAGGCGTATTGCCCCGAGGCCCATGCTCATGGTAGTTGCGGACCAGGATGTCACCTGCCCGGTCGAGACGCAGCTGGCTGTTTTCAATCAGGCATTGCACCCGAAGACGTTGCATATTCTGAAGGATACTTCGCATTTTGATCCGTATTTTGGGCCTGCATTTGAGGAAAATGTCCAGGTGCAGCTGAACTTCTTGAAGGATGTGTTCCAGTGAAATGGTAGCCTATCCCTAGCTGATTTCCTCGATCAAGCACCAGTTAGAAAGCAACACCTTCTCCGGGGCCCCGCGATGAAGGTCCTAACATACCCCCAATCGACACCATCCGCCTCAGCCACGAAGACCACCTCGACAACCAAAAATTGTATACTAGATTGGAGATGAGGGGCAATATGTCTTTGCCGTCTATTCGTGCATGATGAAGCTTTGGCTCCCGAGAGAGCTGCCTTGCCTCAATGTACCTATCATATATTCAATACCAATTACCTGAGGAATCCTAACCACGGTCAACAAGATTTCATATTCTGGCAGTCCATGAAATTAACTTGAGCCCGAAAAATATGATTGCGAAAAGTCGTACAAGCTATACTCTATTCAAGAGATCCAATTTCAATGTTTTTAGCCCATGTGGAGTCTTACAAGTCTCATCATAGAAATGGTTCTGAAGCTATTATTTCTGAATAACTTTAGGTTCTTCTCATTGAATTGCGTTTATTGTTGAGTGCAAGTGGTTTGTAGAGAGTATGGGGGTAACAACTAACATCTTGATAGGCATAAACACCAACATGCGGAAACAAAAGTACTATGTACGTATTGTCGAAGATGAATTCATTTTCATATGACCACGGCATGGGTGAGTCTTGAGGGGTTAATGAAATGCAAGATTCGTGCTGAATGTAATGATCAGGGACTTGGAGGTTCCAAGCTTGTGGATGTAGGTAACCGCGCGCCTGTGTGTCTAGCATTTGGAAAAGGTGATATCATGTTCTACATATGATTCGTCCTGCACGACGCGAGTAGAGCTTGTCTTTCAAATTTCCCTTTGGCTTGGGAGGCCCACGACCGGCATAATGTATGAAAAGCATCCAAAACGTATATGATCGCTGGAAACCATTGGCTAAGATCAGAAGTAATAAATCCCGCAAAACTCGCAAAGCTCGCAGAATCCGTGTGAGGTACGGTCTGCGGGTGAATCCGGGGGTGGTGCGCTCGAGCCGGAGCAGTGTGTCCACTAATTCAGGGGAGGATGCCGCTGGGCTGCAGCGGGTCGAGCGCGCGCGCGGTGGTTGTGAGATAATGCTGGGGGAACTGGATTATACAAGCATAGAATAAATTGACAGGAATAAGAACGACACCCACGCTCACTTTCTTCTGCGGCGGGATTCCAGCTCAAGAAGAGAGCAGATCGGTCTCGTCGTTCTTCATCCGGCCCGGCAGTCTCATCTTCGCGAAGGCCAGCTCCAGTGGCAAACCGGGGTCTTTCTTCACGCGCGGGGGCAAGAAGGCGTGGAGCCACTTGGCCATCGGCCCCGTCGCGGAGCCCTCAGGAGACTCGATCTCCATCTCCCACGTCCGCAGTAAAACCTCGCCATCGCGCTCGACCAGGTGGAGGAACTTGTTTAGGTGTCCACGCCGCCGGATGATCCCTGCGTGGCGGGGGTGTTTGAGCACGGCGGCGCTCTTACAGGCTCTCTCCTCGCGCGGCTTTCGGCTTTCGAGGTCGAGGGGCGCGACGAGCACGTAACCGGATTGGAATTGGTAGCGCATCTCGGCAGGGTGCTGGAATCGTGGGTTCAAAATTTGGTTCTAGACAAAGGGGTGACAATAGATGATGATCTTGGGATATTTGGGGAGAGGGGCGAGGGAAGCTTTGTGCTCCTTTATAGGCCACGGAAAGGCATTGTACCGGTCAGACTTTGTGAGACGACAATGGCATTGTTTGGATGAAAGAGCACCAACATGAACCCTTGCAATTCATTGTTATGATCGAGACCAAGTATATACTTTTATCCCTTGTTTCAAGTCCAACTGGTACACCGCCCAGGGCCTCCAGCTAGTAATCACAAAGAAATCACGCGCTTATATGTTGCTATTCCGGACCTGCTTTAGTTTTCAGCCGAAAGGGTACTGCGTACAACCTAAGGCCCAGCACATGGGCTGCCTGAACAATGACCAATAACGACCAAGTGACAAGACACGCTCTACTTCTATCATCCTTTCATATTCTACTTCTAAAGTCACATCTGGAATATCCACGTTAATGGACAGAGAACCTTCTTCTCCACCCCTAGCGTCAGCCAGTGTACCCTCTCATTAACCTCTTCTTCCTCCAAAATCCGTCATAGGTCCGCCTGATGGCATGTCAAATGCTCCCAAGATTCAAAGTGAATCGGCACCATTGCATTCCTCCGAACACCCGCATCAGATGCGCGATCTGCTGTCCGTTAAAGGTGATCTGCATCATCCCCTTGGGAGTCGGAAATAAGGCGTTTCCCATGTTCAGCACCGCGACTGCAACATGTCACTGTTCCCGGATACGGGCCAGCTCGGCGATCCACACAGTATCGCCAGAGAATTAGACCACATTCGGGAGGCCGTCGTCACTCACTCCGAAAGACTCGCTTTCGACGATAAAGCCTGTGACCTCACCACCGGGGAAGTGCTTACAGGGACTGCCTGCAATACCGAAGTGCTTGCCGCTGATAACCGCCTCCACGGTCTGCCAGGGCTGCAGACCCACGACGGCCGGCTCCTCGAACTGGCGTAGCATTGAGGTCGACGGCTGTTCCATGAAGCCCCAGGGTTGTCTATCGGAAATGTATTCCGGGCCTAGATGATATCAATTAGCTAGATTTGTGAGGTGTACTAGGATTATCTTGTACTACTGTACTTGATACTCTATTCAAATAATCTTATATATTTTTCATTAACTGTTGAAATCTGCTACTATAGTTGTTAGTAGTATTGATTATTATGTATAGTATATAATGTGAGTTAAATCTGAAAGATAGTTCTAGAGGCCTCACAACGGCTAAGAGGGCAAAATAGTTTGATGAACAAATGACTCTCGAGACCAAGGGTGCCAATGTATTGCCTTACGGTGTTGTTGCTAATCTGCCTAATTCGCAGGGCCGTCGCTGCCTTTGTGGCCTGCTCCCTCGTCTGTCACATTGTTGATGCCTCAGGCCTGATATATAGTATTTTTTTGTGAAGAATTGCAAGGGTTGGAAGGTCTGGTAGGGCCCTTACATAAATCTGTTACTTTTGTCTACCGATTGGACTTAGAGAAAGTCAACCTCAGAATGGAATAAGAAATCAAGAATTGAAAAATAGACATATAACAGAATAAACAGGATAGTGATTTATGGAAGTCAAGATATAATTCAGTTCCAAGCTCTCCGTGGCTCGGTCTTAGAGGAAGCCCAATTGCTGGTCCATCACGTTGCGCACCATCTCCTCCCAAGACCGCCATTGCATTCCCAATTCAACTTCGGCTTTGGTGGTATCAGTCGGCATAGAGGCGCCCTCAGCGCGCTCTGTAAGCTTGACACCAACATTGGGGTAGAACTCGTGCGCAATTCGAGCGACCTCTTTCCATGTTGTTGGCGGCCCAGAGAGCAGATACTTGGTACCATTCTTTATCTTCGGGTCTAACGCCTTGATGTGGGCCTCAGCAACATCTTGGACGTGAACACCCGTGATGCCTCCAAGTGGGACGCCTCCCATCACACTACCCCAGATGATTCCATTGGATCCTGCTTCAATCTCTTTGGCGGAAGATTGCACGAGATTGTGCCCGAAGACAAAGGACGGATGAAGAGTCACCAGGGAGTACTGCGGGTTTTCTGTCTTCCAAAAATCCCATGTCGCATTGTTCGCAAGCAGCTTGGACGCTCGGTACAAAGTCATCGGTGTTGCCGCGGGATTACTGGGATCAACAAAATCTGCTGTGGCATCCACGGCCAAATCCCAGTCGTTATCCTCTGTGGCTGATGTTAGCATGGCAGGGATAGGAGCCCTAAATTATGTTCATTAAACATACCTCTAATGACACCACCGTTCAGAAGTCCAATAAGAGGAATCAAGGAAGCGATAGATGAAGTAACCACCACCTTCTTAATTCCTGGAACCTTAGCTGCCTCCTTGAGTACAGCCAGCGTTCCTTTCACCGCGGGGGGGAAAAAAGCTTCCTTGTCGGTGCCGTTGGCAAGAGGCGACGCTAGGTGGAGGACATAGTCCACTCCATCCAGCTTCCCTCGAAACGCAGCCTCCTCGGTGAGATCTGGAACGATGACAAATTCCAGTTGCTCGCGGTACTCTGACAACAATGATTCGAGTTTCTCGGACTTCTGGCGAACGGCAATTCGAAGTTGATATCCGGACTTGAGAGCTTGAACAGCCGTGGCACTGCCAATAAAACCGGTAGCACCAGTTATGAAAATCAACGGAGCAGGCATGATGCAATGGTACTTTGAAGAATCTGGATAATGATTTATTTTGAACTGGTATCAGGGCGATCTTTATAACATGAGAGTAAATCGATCATCCATTCCTGTCGCCGGATACGGGTACGAAAATATCCGAGATGATGGTGCCATGACTTTCCACCGGCTAACATCGAGCCTGATGGCCCATCACCAGTATCCAAGTCATGAGCAAGAAGATAAGGACCTCATACATTACTCATCATCCGCTCCCTGGTCGTAATCAAATAATCCCCGAGCCCTGGAACATGGAACCATGCAGAAGATATTCTACTGTATTAAAGTTGGTGAAAGGTGTCAAGGATACAAGGAGGACCCATATAGGTGGAGATTTGTCATCCATGGCATTGATTACCAACAAGATCTCATCCCACGATTGGGAGAGTTATTGTTAAATAGCCTTGGCATAGTGTTGTATGAATAGGCTTCTATACACACGTATATGGTTATCATTACTTTTCATATCATTACCTCAATCATGTCTACTCAGAAGGCCGTTGTCGTTACCGAACCTTTCGAGCCAGGGGATTTCGCGCACGCCAAGAAGTTCACTCAGCTGGCTCAGGCTCTTTTGGCTAGGGCAAGATCAAAGCCCCATCCGCCCAAGATTGGAAAGGACGGTCTACGTGGTGTCTTGGAAGGGATAGACCTGCTCAGGACCAACAAAGTCAGTGGTGCGAAACTGGTTTACAACGTTGGGGAGACTTTTTAGTTAGGGAGATCGACACATCATTCACGTATAGTTCATCATAAATAAATCTCAGTTCGGAGATCAAGTACGATAGCCCATTTTTGACTTGTCTCGATTGCTCGGAATTGTAGCTATACTACTTTCCTGATATGCATGTATATCTTATTGGTTTAGATCTTGCCAAGTACATTCTGCGCCGATATCCTAGAGTGTCAGCACCAAGCGGCCTTGATCATTCGAATATAGGTAGCCAGCGTGGCCAAAGGCTACTTCGGGCCTAGGACAACTAGTCAAGATTGTTGAAGTTGAAGGGGATCCATATACTCCAGGTGTATCCGTATCAGGGCAGGGTTAGGCTCGTATTCGTACCTGTAGCCACGTTTGGCATGCACAGAGATCGGCGATGTGGCGGAAGCCGAGTCCGTACAAGCCACAATCCTGCTTATTTGACCATGTCCTGCTCCGTTGACTGGTGCAACTTGTCCTCACTTTTTAACTTTTCTTGCGTTTCAATATCCATTTTGCACTTTTTTGCCCCCGTTTTTTGGATTCAAGCAGTCCCCCTTGCTGTCTCAAAACACATTTGTAAGCATCTAGGGTTGGGCGGGAAGACGGTGGTATTGATTAGTGAACATGCCGAGGCGAAGGTTGGAACTTCGGGGCAAGTTACAACTGTTCTTCCAATTCCAGGAGTAAATCCAACTTATTGGTCGATCAGGAAACGCCGTAAACGCCTGTCGGATTCCAAGATAGTCGATAGGAATGTAATAACAATCCGAACGAGCCACCTGCAAACACCATATAATTTTTATGCATACCAACGACTTGAGAAAACTGATATCTTTACCATTTCTGTTTCAATTGGCATTATCTTAAGTAAAGTGGACAGAGCCTCTTTATGGAATATGATAGTCTATGATATTCAACGAGGGAAATCTGTTATTTGCACAAGGAATACGGGATACGATATAGTCGGTAATATATGTCATTGTATAATCTGTGTGTCACTATTCTTAAGAGCTCTATCAATACTCGGCCCGCTATGGACCACCAAGGGTAGGTAGAGTGACCTCCTGGTTGCGTCAGCTGGTAAGCCAACGAAATCCTCTAAATGTAGATCAATATCACGGTCTTACGCTTGATATCAAGTTCGTTCGTTTACAGTTATTAATGATTTATCCTGACGTTGACAGCTTGGACCAGCAGATGTGTGAGCTGGGGCCGGACGCCTGTGTTTTAAGGCAATGATGTGGAGAAGGTCCTGCGCTTGCCGAAAGCTGTGTGAGCTTCGAATTCATGTAAATTATTGATAACAAGTGGCTGATATACGCTCGATGTGTCTATTCATACTAAGGTCCCTGGTTTGGTTCTGGTTTAGCTCGGTTACTCAAGAATATTAAAAAGAAAAGGAAAATAAAATAAAATAAAAGCTCTATCTGACCTAGTATCCAACAATTTTCATGTAATTTCTATAAACTTTACGGGAACAAATTGTATGCAGAAAGCCGCCGAATGATAAAAAGTGGGGTTAACGAAGGATCTAATGGGGGGTCGAATCTTGGAAAATCGGGGAGATCACTAATCACTTCGATAGCTGTGGTAGCTGTGGCTGTAATTGACCTACCGTCGGCCCGAAGCAGTGGTTCGCCAAACGATGGAACCGGGGAAGGTCTTCTCGGTCTTGAGACGCTTGCACTTCAATTTGTCAACATTTACCAAGGCCAATGACATCCACTAACAATGAAGGTTTACCCTGGCCGTGGACAAGGTCATTTGCCTCAGGCTCCTCTCTTCAGGTCGGCGATTCAAAGCGGGATCCATGTTCTAGTAATGTGATGGTTTGTAAGCGTTACAACTTCACAATAGTTCGCTCCTGTTCCAGGCACTATGAGCTAATCACTTGATGATTATACCTTACATCCGTCAACCTGAGGTTCATTCGAGCTTCTAAATAGTCAACTTTTCAAGTGATCTTAATGTGCTTTCCCACCAGAGTTTCAGTTTGATTTGGTATTGCGCACGAGTGCTCCATCTGTTCAATACTTCCTACTTCCTGTCTTCCTGCTGAGATCACAACATTGCAAACCCACCCGCCCTAATGAAAGCAGTTATCACACATCGATTCTTGCCTAAGCGTCTACTGAGTCTCGCTCTCAGTAGTCCTCTTGGGCAGGGCGCGCAAATCAAAGATGTCCCAACCCCAAGCATCACCGATGATGAGGTCTTGGTCAAGGTGCGCGCTGTCGCGCTGAACCCCATCGACTTCAAAGACATCGATTTCGTTTCCCCACGCAATTCTGCCATTGGCTGCAACTATGCGGGTGAGGTGGCTCGGGTCGGCAAGAATTCAGGACAGCGTTGGAAGGTTGGAGACCGAATCGCTGGCTTTGTCCATGGGGGCTTATATCCCGACGTTGGCTCATTCGCCGAGTACCTGAAAGTCGATGGAGACTTGGCCTGGAAGGTGCCTGACGAAACGACCCTGGGCGAAGCCACCACCTACGGAGTTCCCGCAGCCACCGCGATGCTGGCCCTTTCGTACCTTAACATTACCCGGGTGGATATGGAGAACGGACGCAGCGCTCAACAAGGGGACCCTCCGGCCATTCTCATCTATTCAGGAGGCTCGAACGTCGGTCTCTTCGCCATTCAGTTGGCCAAGAGAGCAGGATACACGGTTGTGGTCACGGCCTCGCCACGTTCCTTCGACCTCGCAAAGCGCTATGGTGCCGATGCAGTATACGACTATCGGACATCTGCATCCATTGGCGAGATCAAGAAGGCCTATCCAAACATCACAAAAGCTCTCGACTGCTTTTCCGAAGGCACTTCTGCCGCCTTCTGCGCTGATGTGTTTCGCGAAGGTGGCAAAGTGATCACGCTTCTTGATCAAGGAAAGCCGAAGAAGGAGAACGTGACCTATGATTTCCTCATGGTTTACACTGCCTTCGGTCGCAAGTTCCAGATGTTGGCGCCTCTTGGCCCCGTGTTCCCGGTGAAGCCGGCAGACCGTGAAGTCATCAGCAAGTTTTATGGTAGCTTGCCCAGCCTGAGGCTGAGGCCTCCACCCATCACCACAATCAAGGGCGGCTTCAATGAGATATTCGGAGGTCTAGATACACTTCGCAAGGGAGAGGGTCGAGGTACAAAGCTTGTCGTCGAGTTTCAGGATTGATATAACCCTACTCCCAGTCGCTAATGATCTTGTTGAGCCTGCTTGCTTTCTAAAATCTCGCCGTCGTCTGTCTTCTTGTGAAATTGTACTGGGGTTCGCGAAGTATTTGTCAGACTCTTGCGAAACGTATTGGTATTGAACGTTGGATCTCAAGCACATTTTCCCCATTACCATGAAAACAACCTCTTGCTGACTCTCTTCCATCATTTCAATCGCTACGGTGGGCTCTCCGCGTTCCAAGTTGACGGTCGCGAGGGAGATATCATTCTGCAGGAGCTCCAGCCACAGGCACCACGTGGTGGCCGGCCGATCAGCTGGCAAGCTCAGTCAAGTCACGGAGGACGCTGGCATGGACCTCGTCGTATGTGTAGGCTACAAAAGGCATCATCCACCATACACATGTAATTCTTCTTTGCACCGTGATCCGCCAATCTATTATTCGCGTCAGCATCCGTACTTCTTTGCCCTCTCCGTTCTCTTTCTCTCATACCTTGTGGATCTTGTGGATCGGACAACAACGCGGTCGGCTCGACTGCCCAGTGGCTGGCCACCGACACGCCAAAGGGGGCGTCCGCTCGGGTCTTAACTCCGGTCGGGGTGTCTCGTAGCCAGGTCTCGAATTGGATATGCTTTTGTCCCCATCCGCTTGCGCCTGGCACCATCGTGATCACCTGGCTGAGGACGTAGGTTTGGATTGGAGGACCCGCCTCCGCGGTCTGGAGCCACTCATCCTCGTATCGCTCGGGTGCTGTGGGCACGAGGCTCATGCCAGTAACCACCGGATTCAACTTGATGAAGAGTGGCTGATCTTGGAGCAGCTGGCGGATCGTCTCCGGGTCGGCTAACGCGGGGATTATCGTGGTGACGGTGCGATTGTTCGAGACCCGCCAGGGAATCGATAGGAGAGAGGCGACTAAGAGCCCTGTCAAGAGTTTGAAGTGTATCATCGTAGATGATGGGCAAGGATCTGGAGGGTGAGTGAATGGTGAGCAAAGCACAAAATTGCAAAGCGGATTGAGCTTGGTGTCAGTTTCACGTGATTCTGCCAACAGCCGCTCATTTGTCATTTGTGCAAGCACCATCCACCCGGCATTAAGTAAGTTAGTCCGTTTAAAGTAAAGGCTGGATATAGGGAAGGCTTATGGCTGGTCATGGCCCACCTGCAGCTGTTAAGATGCCAAAGTGCGGTGCATCGGATACGAACAACAGAGTATCAACTACAACAAAACCAATCCAACAATGCAAGCCATGGTTCAGTCCAACCTGTCCAGACGGGTCAACACCGGGCACAGAGCCGGTAATAAGTCTTGAAACTTCAGGTTCCAGAGCTTTGGGTTACTCAAAATGAAACTTAAAATCAGAATAAATAAGATCAAAGGTTGCACAGATGCAATGCCTCGCAGATGACATTCTCTCCTGACTTTTCCGGTCTTATTGCAGATTTATAAGCCCGGCTTGATTGCAGTTCCATCTTGCCTGCTTCTGACATCGTCACAGTCGAGGCAAAGACAATGCTACCGACGCTTGCGGCTGCGCTCCGCACCATCTTTGGCAGCTGGGTCAACCCTCTGCCCGACGTCCCGTACATCTCCTGCTTTCCCACCCTGGGCTTCTTATCGGAGCGATGGTCCCATGATCTTTATCACACATCCATGGGTGCCTTGTTTGACGTCGCAGCGCAAGAAGGGATCTCCTGGACCCTGATTGGGGGCCTGCCTGTAGTCTACCTTCGAGATCCGGTCCTGATCCGGCAGCTGTTCGTCCAGAATGCTGACTCCATCAGCCAATGTGGAAGCAAGACCAAAGGCCCCTTTGGTACCAGCAAGCGCATTGTTCGCAATGCACTGATCACCGCCGACGGTGAGGTTGCCAGGCAGTGGCATGCGGATATGCCTCGGGGCTTTCACAACCGACTGCCCCTGGAAGTGTTCCACCCGAAGCTCGTTGCGATCGCGAGGCGCCATGTCCAAGCACTTCTGCAGGCGGGCACGGGCGACAACCTGCAGCTCTACCTCCAAAACTACGCCCTGGATACGGTGTGAGGTCTAGGGCTAGGTCTCAAAAATGCCTCGCTGCACAAATTCATAGAAAGTACACACAGTGCCGGTGGTGGGCACGCATCCCCAGGCAATCATCCTGTCTCCCTGGTCTGGAAATGCGCTCAACTTGATGCGGTAGGCATAACTGTAGAACAGGGTTTCAAAGATGCCAGCTGTGTCGGCCGCCTTGCCTTCCGTGGCACAGCAGAGAAAATAGAGAAAGACAGACAAGAGCCTCATAGTGGTGGAAATGGATAGGCAAGAAGTCAGAAGGACGACGAGGATAGACAGGAACATAGATAGATAGAACCGCACATCGTCAGCAGAGGCTTGCCATTCTTATTATTTTGAGCCCTCAGCTCTTGATTGAACGATGAATCCGTACTACTTCGATCGAGCCTTGCCTCCTTCACTCTCTTCCTCCCCCTTCTTCTCTCTATCTCTCTCTGTCTATGATATTAGCGCCGGAGTGCAGCCAAGTTGGGAAAATGCACATGCAGTGTTACTATAGCTTAGTATGCCTCCGTGGAGTATGTGTGGACAGTAACCACGAGCTTCATACGCGATACTATTCTGCTTGACCACCGCGAGAAGAAGGTTATTTGCAGTAGAGTAGTAATATTCTGCGGACCGTGCGGTAGAACATGTCCAGAAGGCATTCATCTCCGCCGGGAAGAAGCTTGAAAAGGAGTTATAGGTGCTGGGATAGAGACTAAATCCTGCTTTGAAGGTTCTGTACCCTCTTTATGACAGACTGTGCATCTCAGGGTCCGATGAGCTCGGATAGCGCTTTTGTGGTTTTGGGGTGGATTATGGTTTAATACATCATCATAACACATACCCGGGACATTCTACGGCAGGAAAACACATGTACCAGGAGAAGTGTCTTCCTCATTGATTCTGCGAAGAATATTCGGCTGCCTGCCCCTATTCGCAGTTCTTCATTCACACTAAACTAGAAGTTGTAGCCGTGTCAACGGCGCCAGCCCCACTTTCTCGTACCTGTTTTTGCTGGTTTCCTTTGAAATTTGGGACTTTTCTAGTTTCCGAGACTAGTACTTGAATTTTAAACTAAATTTTTGATTGATACATGTTAAGTTACTCAGCACCTCGAATCTAAGTTGGTACATAATTGCTTAGGATTCGGCAACTTGTTAAGTGCGTCTTTCCTTGTATTACGACTTTCTAGTCCAATACTGTTGACACGATGCTCGTCCCACTCCCTGACAAGATTGTTCTCCAGGTGGTATCTTTTCTGAATACCGAGGATCTTTCTCAGTTGGTGCTCGTATTAAAAGACTTCTATTTATTTTTCATCTCTGTTCTTTATGACTAAGTAGTCCTTTTTTTTAATGCTTATTGGGACGACGGATACAGACTTGTGGGGGGGAGCCACAAGAATCCCGTGCGGCGATTCTACCAGGCGATGATCGAAAATCCACGCCTTGCGCTCTTGATCCGGTCCTTAACTCTGTACCTAAGTTATTGTAAGAAGTGGAGGATGTGTGCTGTACTCCCGGCCCTGCCGGAGGCGAAACTTTGTATGTTGATACTGCTGTACGGCGATATCAAATATAAGTATTGCCGCAAGTACCGCGCGTGGCGCAGAGATCTCTGGTCTGATTAAGAACGACAAGATAACTACCGACAGCTGTGGAACTATAAAGATACCTGGCTGGTATTACTGTTGGTCCAGGTCTACCATCTTAAGCAGTTGGCTATCCGCGTGCTGGAGGAATACATGCAGTTTGAATTTGAACACACCCCCCTGACGCAGGGATACACCACACACTTTAACCGCGTGATCCACTAGGTGAGAAACCCGGTGCTTGGGATCCTCCCGCGGCTCTCGCACGTCTCCCTCCGCGACGGACCGGTATGGTGGGATAAAGGCGCTACTAATACCGTGCCTCTAAGGTGATTGCTGCTTTACTTATATATCCTATCTCTCCGCAGCCTCTACATCCGCAACCCCTGTGACAGCTCCCTGCCCTGTTAGCTGCTCTGGGGTCAGATGCTAATATCTGTGTTATTTACGCATATTAATTTGCAGGGGCTGTTAGATGCCCTCTCGAATCTTCCCCAATTTCTTGAATGGTGCCCAAACCTTGAGTTGTTTACTGTAGAGATGGATTGAAACTGGACCTGTTGTGGCTGGGTGGATGTTTCGCAGCTCTACCGTCCGCTCTAAAGGTTGCGAGCCTCCCTTTGCCATCTCTATATAGCCTTTACTGGTGTGGCGTGTGAGGTAGAGCAGGATGCGGAGAGTCCCCAGCCGACCTTCTGTAGTAATCTCTCAGGATTTTTAAATCTTTATACGGTGTATATAGGATGGAGCAGCCTGCTGCCTTTTTACAGCAACTGCGCGCTGGAGCCCGCGAAACCCCTTTGAGCCCTCTTGCCGTCCTTATTACAGCACCTATACATTGAAGATTGCCTCATGCAGGCCTTGTGGGTGCTGGCGAGTGAGCTCGAGGACTTACTCTGATTTCGCTGTGAGGAGTGCGGGCTGCCAGCCCTGTAACGCCTCTTCTGTCAATTTGTCCCCAAGGAGCGCCATCACTACCGAGAGGTGGCGGCATCATCAACGAAGCAGGAGGCTCCGAAGCCGGACCCTGCCTGGGAAGTCCGACTGCGTGGGATGCAGGAGGGATTCAGGGCGCTGGGGGTGTCTCTACGAGTGATCGGACGCGGAGCAAGCGTGTCCTTTCCTCCGGACCGGGCGCTGAGGCACAAATGGCCCATGAACGAAAATGGCGAATACTGGGACGACGGTTAAAATTAATAGCTGTTTAGTAGGATGACGGTCACATGGGGGGAATGCGATAGGGAAAGGGTGGGGGTCTCCGTTTGTCGTGCTTTCAGGGAGAAGAGAAACAATTTGCATGTCCCTTTACATTTTCACTTCTCGACGAATATGATTCGTATAAAATGTATTGTATGGTGCTGTAGAAGTACCCAAAATTGACTCCGATCCCCACAAAACGGGGGAAGTCCCTAGCCCTCTCAAAACACTCAACTTACAGAGATTTCGAGCGCGCAAACCAAGGCCCGTTGTGCTAAGGGGCTTGTGCTTACAAGCCTTTCTGGCAGGGTCTTGTCTGTTCTTGGCTACCGGAACGATGTTGTACCAAGTTCCTAGCTAGCAATTATTGATCCCCGAAATTATCGGCTCCATTGCAAATCCACTTTTTGAAGATTACAGTCCGGACTCCGGTGTCGAGCCGTATTTTATTGCCTCCGACATGGCCCCAGGAGCAATTCGCGATCCGACCGGATAGGCCGGTCCCTGAATCCCTCCGCGACGGCCCGGGCAAATCTCCTGAAATCTGATTCGAGGATAAGACTCGTAGATAAATTCTCCTTATCCCGCTACCAATTTGACACATAGGAACTATTGGAAAGCTAGTCCCAACGTCCCACGAGATTGAATCTTTAGCCGGTGGTTCACCCCACCTATCATCTAGCCCTAGGTGCCTGGGTATAGGCACGCCCCATTTCGTTTTTTCGATAATCTTTCACAAGGGTCAAGGATGTATTCACTGATTAGCAACTTGTCTGTTTCTGCCGGCTTGATCTTCTTCCCTGAGGTTTTCAAGCAAAAATGGGTTCCTAGATGGTGCAGGGACCGTGCTAGGAACTTGGGCCGTAGGCCGAAAGGAGACCCTCAGCCCGGTGCTAAGATCGAGGGAAGTGGCTCTTGCCTCTACCGATTCCACATGGTAATGCGTACAGGTACATTCGAGCCATCAGATTGGACAAATCGAGCCAACTTGCGCAAGATATGCAAAAGGGGGTGAGAGGTGAGGAAGCAGCTGATTTCCTCCGTGACCAGCTGGATATCCAGCAGAACCAATGCCCCGGCTCCTCTGTACAGCGAACGCGAAACAACTCTTCTAGTTTCAGACAGTCCCCTATGTATGCTATCCATGATACTGCCATTATATCTATCGTCTCGCTGCAAAAGCTTCGCTCACCCAAACCTAGAATCCTTTACCATCTTCGAGTGTCTGTCCTCTTTTCTTCTCTTTACTAGAGTCTAGCCTAAGTTCACTTTCAACTTACCCTTCACCGCCAGCCCAACAAGCTTATCTCTTTCTCCAAAGAAAAAAGATCCAACGATGAGGCTTTCTTCTCTCTTCTCACTCGTCCTCCTGAGCGAGGCTGTCGGCCGTGTCTCAGGCAACAACAACAACAACAACAACAACAACAACAACAACAACAACAATTGCTTGGACCAGGTCTCCGCGAACACGATGGCGGTGTTCAGCGGCACGCCGTTCGCGCTGGCCCCCCGGTACGACAACGGATCGGCCTGCGGCGGCTACTGTGACGGCCTGGCCGAGTGCCACGCGTGGCTGTACAGCATGCGAGGCGGGGACTGCCAACTCTATAAGATCGCCCTCTCCACGTTCCCGTCCCAGCATTTCATATATGGCGTCTGCGGGAGTTGTCTCCCTCCGTCGTTGTCGGCTGCTGCTGCTTCTGCTGCTGCCAGTTCTACCGTTGTCGCAGGGGTTGGTTCGCCTGCCAGCTCTAGTATCAGTATATCAACACCGGCGTTCTTCACGGAGATGAGCAGTGGTAGCAGTAGTAGTAGTAGCAAGAGTATTACTCTAAGCATGAGTACAGTTTCGCCGTTGCTTTGTTTTTTTTCTTTATTTGTTTCTTCTTCTTTTTTGTGGTGCCCGAGGGAATTCATCTTGTGTATGATTCTATCATATGCGAATTTCGCTCGGTCCAACACAATCATTTCAAGTCTGTAACCTTAGGTATTAAAAGGTTGGGATAGAAAAGGCACATCGACAACCACCGTCACCACCACCACGGTCATCAGCATTGAGATTAGGTCCGCCCTAGAGCTGAGTTGTATTTCCCTCTTATTTCTCTCTCTCTATCTTCAGAAAAAAAAAGGCTTGCAGGCAGATATGGTTAAATAGGATGTTTCATCTTACTGCGTCCGCACGAACGATTGTACAAGAACTTAAAGATTCTGTTGGAATTGTTTTCCTGTCAGGGGAGGATGATATCAGTTGGATAATCTCCGGATGACATTCAGTGTATACTGGCTGCTGGCAGGTACTGTCTACTGTCTATGTATTCCACCAAGGGGGTAGGTAACATTACCCCTCCTATCCTCCTTAACCCCCAAGTTCAACTCACTGAAAATGTCGGCGTTGCGCGTGTAACGCCTCGGTTCAGCGAGGTCACATGATTTCAATCAGAACTGCGAGTATGTAAACACCACGAATTCGTGGAGATCTCTTCCTTCCTTACCAATTTCATGAATCTCAAGGCATCAAGCTTTCCTCTTTGAGCACGTATTTCCATCAGTATTACACGATAAAGCAACAGAAAACAAACACAAAATGGTTTTTTTTGTTATTTATCTTGCTATGTCGAATGCTCAATGGTGCTAGTGGCAGTAGTAGTAGCAGTAGCAGTACCTCGACGCGGTGGTCAACGAAGTCCTGCGGCTGTACCCGCCCATCCCCACCACGCCCCGAGCCATTGAAGTGCGCCGTTGGCCTGAAGACCCGATCCGGCACCGGCGTCGTGCTGCCCGTGGATGCGCGCGTGGCCGTCTCGCTCGACATGCTGCATCGGGAGCCGCAGGTCTGGGGCGCGGATGCCGCGGAGTTTCGGCCGGAGCGGTGGGAGGGGCTGCGCGGGAATGCGCTCGAAGGCCAGTGCAATTACTTGCCGTTTCTGACCGAACCCCGACGCTGCCCGTGTAGCGGCTATGTGATGCAGCAGGCGAAAGTGTTCCTGGCGGTGCTGGTGCTCGAAGCGGACTTGGAGGTCACGAACGCGGCGACGGTGCGGAAGAGGCTGGGTCCGGTTTCGGAGCCAACGGTGTCGCTGGTGTTCTCGGTGCAGGCGCACCAAGGCATGGGAATTTAGGGTTTGTGGACGCATCGCTATTCGGAGAGGTTGAGGCTCCTTAGACGTATGCACATGTCGATAGTTCGAAGGAGATTACATGGATCTTACAGGGCCAAGTCTATATATCTGATAGATGGGTTTTATGTACTCTATAAAAACTCGTGTTAACTCATACTACTGCTTGAAATCATATTAAGAAATGGAATAGAAAAATAAACATGCGGCCAAAAACATACAACAGAAGGGATTCGCTGGTGGTCACCCACCCAACTACTAACCTCCCGGCGTGTGGCTTAAGTACGGCTGAGCGGACGGGAAGCCCTGTTTTCCACACCCTATGGTCGTATGTGCTTGTTTTCCTGCTGACACATATTATATACCAAGGATGTTATCCATGATACGTAAACAAACAATGTCAGTATCGAAAAAAAAGATTCTGTAAAGATGTTGGAAAGAGCACAACAGGCAGGTCTTCCACAATGTGTGCAGAGTTTGCAGATCTGGGGACAAGCAACCGAGGGATTCCCCGGGGGTACCCGCTTAATATAGCTTGGTACAGCAAGCCTTTGCTTATATACGACTAGTTTTCCCCTAGGTCCTCGACTAGCTATCTCGCTATCAGAATGGGCCTATGAGGGGGACTGTGTTGGGGTAACTGGGTCAAGACGGTGTCCCCTTCCGTCGTTCCGCGGAGACCCCCCCATCAGACTAGATAAGCTTCAGCGTTGTGAGTTGTCGGATTGCGACACTTATCTCTGATCTGCATGCCCGGATCCGAACCTTATTCCTAGCCGAGAAGACTTCCCCGACGATCCAATAACTCACCCCACTGCCCATTCGTCGCATCGGTCTTGCTCGTATCCGCAGAGAGGTCCATAATGCTGTGGGGTTCCGGCCAGGAAACAGCCAAGCGATCGCATACCAAGGGCTCACAATAATCCTGCGTACATATACCCGCTCTCGCTGCTCATCCCTTCCTTCCAATTCAGTGTGCGTCCCCCAGTTCCCTCACTCACCATGTCCTCCATCAGCCTGGATTCGTTCTCCCCCGCCGAGGTGGTCGAGCTCATTGCCCGCACCGGCGCCACCAAGGGCCACATGCGCCTGGACAAGGTCTTCTTCAGTGCTGTATCAGCTGGCTCCCTGCTCGCCTTTGCCTGCGGAACCTCCTTGAGCACCAATTCCTCGCCTTGGTTCACGGAGAATGCACCCGGGCTGCTCCGCACCATCAGCGCCTTGGTCTTTCCCTACGGTCTGTGCATGATCATCCTCACTGGAGCTGACCTCTGCACTGGTTCTTTCATGGTATTCTCGATCCCTCTCCGAGCTGGTGCCTGCACAAAATCTGACCTCCAGCCTTGGTAGTTCACCACCGTCGCTGCCCTCCAACGCCAACTCCCCTGGTGGAAAATGCTCCTCCACTGGTTCGTCACCTTCTGGGGCAACCTGTGCGGCTCTCTCTTCGTCGTCGCCATCATCTTCGGCTGTGCGTTCTTTCCTACTCCCTAACCTTTTATGTTGATACTAACCTCCACTCCCACCCCTCCATAGATGGAGGCATCTTCACCGCCGACCCCTACAAATCCGAAGCCATCGACTACGCCACCAAGAAGCAACTCACCCCGTCCTTCCACGAGATCCTCCTCCGCGGCATCGGGTGTAATTGGCTTGTCTCCCTCGCCTGTTTCTTCGGGCTGCAGGGCCGCGACCTCGCGTCCAAGATCATCGGCATCTGGTGGCCCATCTTCGCCTTCGTGTCCATGGGCTTTGACCACGTGGTCGCAAATATGACCTTCATCCCGCTGGGGATCTGGTTGGAGGCCCCAGGGCTCTCGGTGGGGCTGTACATCTGGAAGGGGATCATACCGACCTTGATTGGGAATATACTCGGTGGTGGCTTTTTTGCGGGTAGGTTTCTTGCTCGGGTTTCTGGTAGTGGGTTATGCTGACGGTCTACGCACAGGGACATATTATTGGTATATGTATCTTGTCGATGGGGGGAGTGTGAGCTTGGCGGGGCTGAGGAGGCGGAAGTACAGCGGGGAGGTGGAGTCGGGGGGGTCCAGTCCGGGAGGGGAGATGCTCGATGTCGAGGCTGCCGCTGTGGTGGGGGATGTGAAGAGGGCTTGATGGTGGGGTGTGATGAGACCATGATCAAATAGATCCTGTCGGTAGGATATCAAGACCTTATGCAGATCAGATTTGACAGTGTTCTATTTCTACCCCCCAATAATGGACACTCCAACGCCATCCGGGTCAGGTGGCCAGAATTGTTGGCAATATATATATTTAGGCAAGGGTAAAGTGTTAACCAATTATTCTAGGCAAAGGTATGTTTATGATAAACTTGTCGTGCTAGTAGTCTAAGAGAGATGTGAAATACCCTGTATGTAAACTGCATCTAGTTTCACCGGTTCTCAAAATATATGATTTTTGTTCATCGTAAGGATAGTTGTGTTCTGGCCGATTGTATTAGCCCTAGCATTGCAAAGGAACAGGAAGTCAAGTTGGAGTCCGCATTTCAACAATTGGGGCTGTGGTTTAGTGGTATAATATTCCCTTAGCATGGGAGAGGTCCGGGGTTCGATTCCCCGCAGCTCCATCTTTTTTGGTTGTGCTCTCTGTTTTCCACTATCATTGCCTGAGGCATGGAATATCCCATCCTATTGATGCGAGCAATTTTTCTTATTAGTTGTGAGGACGCATCAAAGAGGTGGAAGATGCTTGGATTCTGACTACGTCAGGCTAACTGCGAGAATTAGCGAAGGCCGCAGGCTGCCGCCGTCAAGTTGAGCAACCACCACTTACCCACACTGTTCATCTGTAATTGGTCAACTAGCCTTCATGCACTAGCAGTAGTCAACCAGCCAGACAATTCGCCTAATAAAGATGCACTAGCTAGAATTGTCTTGTCATGGGATCGCTCACTTGCAGTAGCCTTTTCTGAACTCTAGCTTAAGCCAGGACCCGTGGCTGTAACCTCACCTTGGACGAGACCAGCACCTAACCCTTATTTCGGTATCATCCCCTCTCCAGGTCAGCCAACAAGCTCTCATGATAGTCTCCGGCAGTTTCTATCTTTCTACTCTCTATACCGCATATCACCGGTTCAAAACCCCTCCAACACCGTCGGAGAAACCACCCAGATGGACAGTTTATTTGTTTAGCCGGAAGGAACCCCGGCTCAGCCCAACAACAGGGGTATGTTCTTAGTGAACACTAGCGTTGGCCTATCTCGCAGCTTTCCCCAATGGCAGACAGGCAATACAGGCGAGCTATAGATATCCTGGTTCGATGGCTAAATTGAGCATGGCCTAGCATGGCTGCGGGCGTAGACAATGTGAAAACCGGTTACCCGAGCACAATAGACGAGCTGCTAGTCCTGCGCAACGGCTGAGGCGGAGTACCCTCCATCATTACTCCAAAGGGAATGCCCACGTCTTAAAAGACCCTACGGCGCTGCTGGTCGTGCCACTTTTTACCTGGCACTCAATACTTCTGACGCAAGATGGCACTCCCAGGGCGTGCGTGGAGCAGCCTGCTACTCTTCTTGCTTCTCTCTACTTCGCAACTGTGTCTTGTTCACGCCGATGGATTCACCTTCCCAACCGATGATGTGTATCAATTCATTGTCGGAGACCTGGTCAATGTCACCTGGGATTGGGTGTCACCACGCATCTCGCTCTACGAAGTCTGCTCCACGGCCGTTCTTCTAGAATGTATGTCCCTCAACCCTATCAGTGCCTCAATTCTTCTAGACACAAGCACAAGCACCGCTAACACAGATAATCAAAAGCCAATGTCTCCGACACACAAAGCTACGTCTGGAACGCCACCCGAGACAATTATAAGGAGTCGGGCTGTGTATTTGAGCTTGTCCCCCTCACGGACGACGGCACTCCCAACCCCCCAAACTTAACCAGCGTCATCATCGGCGTCAGCAAGCGATACACCAATGACCCAGCACCGACCTCCTACAACTTCGGTGGCACATCCTCCTCGACCGCGACCTCCTCCGCTACCGCCTTTCTAACAACGACAAAAGCATCCTCATTCACTACAACCACAACCGCGGAGCCAGCATCGGCGACGATATCGTCCTCCACTGCCAACGAAACACCCACAGCCATCGCAAAGACAGGCCTCACCACCGCCCAGAAAGTAGGACTCGGGCTCGGAGTCCCGCTGGGGGTCTTGGCGCTATCACTAGCCGGGGCGTTGATCTTCATGTACCGCCGTAGGCAGCGACGGAGACGCGAGGGTGGATCGTCTGCACAGCTACCATTGCCGCCATCGCAGCAGCAGAGTTCAGAGCATCTGTACTATGCTGTTCCACCAATGGCTGAACAGCCGAAATCCCCGTTTGACGGGTCACGGATGTCGCGGGTGTCCGGGGCAGAGACGCTGATTGCGGAGCTCCCGGCGGCGGTGGAGGCCCAGTCGGAGAGGGGGGATAGTCTGCGGCCGGTTAGTGAGCTCATGGGGACACCGAGGAATGAGTTGACATGATGAGGAGAGAGGTTGACTGTGAGGTATAAGGTGGGACTTAATGGTCATAGTTCTCGAGCGTTGAGATTCCTTAATGAATGCTAAGCTAGACCTTGGATTAGGGTTATATAATGTCTGCATACTAATGTGATAAAAATAATTTGAATGTGGTGGGGGTTCAGTCTCCAGTGTATATATTGGTGGCGCACCATGTGACTGGAACAATTGAACAGTTTTGTTTATCTTTTCTATATGCCGGAATATAGTATGGGTGCTAGTTTTATTAAAGCTTTTCATTCAGCCTGAGCCTGTGTACTGAATAACGATGAAGGTGAAGGGCTTGTTATACAAATACTTGGCAGCTATATGTCTTGCTCCATTGAGTCACATGATGGGCATGACCCCGCACACTGTCTCTGTGTCTGTTCTGTTTGCCCTGTTTGTCTCGCTTGCACTGTTTGTCTCCCCCACACGCCTCGCATCAACAATGAAACCGGAAAAGAAGACAACAACATCCACCACGCGAAGAACGTACGGCCACTTCAGTCTATTATCTATGAGTGTATTGAAAGAATATCAAATCACGCCCTCAGCTGTTAGATTTGCCGTGCCAGTCCTCCAAGGCTATTGATAAATAAGCCCAGCAGTCGCAAGGCGCAGGCCTCGTTCACGCTACCATCGTACCACTGGAATTCCACCTGTAGTCGATCCTCAACTTCCTCCACCCCGAGGAAATAATCATAGGCCCGGAGATCCCTAATGGATAAGCTGTGTGATATCCAATGCGGCTGAGACACCACCCGCTTTGATCGATGCCAACATGGCTACTGGCATCCACTTCGACTTTTCGAAGCACAGGATAGCGGAATCGCCAGGTCGAAAATTGTTGGCAAGTAACTAAGATTCTAGAGAATGCGTATGCTCGCTCAGCTCTTAATAGGTGAGATTACCGTCCCAAGCGCAGACTGCTGGGGAGTCTGGCTGGTGCTTCTGGAATGCATCCATCATGGCGCCACTGATGGATACTCCCGCGGGCCGTGGAACCTCTGCATTCCATGACCAGATATCTGCTTCATCTTTCTCGCTGACTGCGTTGATCTCTGCAACGGTTGACAACGGCGCAGCGGTCATCGAGCGCTGGAGGACATGGGCAATTGGTCAAGCATCTGCTCTGCTTGATCAGGTTCGATTATGTGGAGATCAAAGCCAGCACGTAGCGAAATAACCTCTGGCTGTAGCAAGCATTTAATAATAGTGGCATGCGTGTTGAAGGCTGTCAGCCTTTCTGCAACTCGGGGCTCATCCCAAACCCGCCTCATCATGGTTGGATTGCCGTCCTGAGATTATTTCGCAGCGGGCTGTACCACGAGTAAGGTCTGAAATTGACACCCCCTCGCCGCGTCGGGGCCGAGTCGCCGGAACTTTTGCAGACCGGGCTGCTCGAATGGAATCATATCGATCGTCTGTTGCTGGATTCTTTGCAGTAAAGACTCCACGGTATCCGTATTTTCGAAGCGAATTCGCAGGGGCACGGTGGCAATGGTCGGTCCTGTGACGTTCTCGATGCCGTGCACTGAACTCTGGCATCCGCTAATGCTGGTGGAAACCAAGATAATCCGCAACAAGGCAGACTGACACGAGCATCTGACCGTCGCCTCGGAGTTCAACGCCAAGATCGAAGGCCCGCTGTACTGCAATCTGCTGGGTCCAACACAGTGGCCTTCCGAGGGGTCGCTGCCGGAATTTGCGCCTCTCGTGCAACAGCCGATCAAGGAGGTAGCGGGAGTCGCAAACACCGTCCGCGGGCTGGCCGCCAAAGCGATGGGGATTGACAACCGTCTGTTGGACCAGCTGTTCGATGCCAAGCAGCAGTATCGTGGACGGATGATCAAGTACCCATCTCCGCCTGCCGATGCGGATCCGGCAGCGGTGCAGGCATTGGGTGCCCACCAGGACACTGCGTTTGCAACCCTCATTTGCCAATTGACTGACCATATCTCGCTGCAGGTGCAGAACGCCCAAGGGACCTGGATCGATTGTCCGCCTGTGCCTGGATACCTCCACCACCGCCCTATCTGCAGACGCTAAAGGAAGAGCTTCGAGCCCAGCATGGGAAGCTAAACTACGAGCTTCACGAGTAACTGCGCGAGAATGAACGATTTCCGACCGTGGGGTCACGGGTCTTTCACAACTATGCTCGAAGCTATCCCGAGGTTGTGAGGAGATGAGTGAGTGCGCCCCAACAAGCAACCAATTCATAAGCAGAGCTCGCTAACAAGAGATCCAAGTTCCCTAGTTAAAAATTGACCAGTGAGCGTAGCGAACAGGGTCTTGTACCTGGGAAGTTCTCCCTTGGAGATTGGCTAAACCATTCAGGAGGCTTTCCTGCTGGAAGGCAAAACACCTCAGGCTTAGGACTTTCTGTCTGTTACTTCTGATAGCGGATACCTCCTGAGTGTGCTCTAGACTACTATGAACAACTATGGGCAAAGAAATCACAGAAAGGATGAAGGTATTACAAAGTATCTGTTGCTGCATTTAAGTTACCTTTTGGCTGAACGGTGAGGGTTATTTCCGTCACGGTCGCATATCGTGATCAATTCCCGGGGACGAACGAATAGTGCAAACAATGGCCTACTCCAAACATCGCAGAACACAACATCAATGTAGCAGTTCAGGCATTGAGCATCGCTCTTCCTGGAATTGATTCGACCATTCCAAACCCCAAACAGTTCACAAAGTGTGTTCGAGGTGCGGGATGTGTCAGATCACCCAACAAGGACTTAACCCTGCCATTCTCTCCAAGGGGTGACCGGATACCTTGGATACCTTTTTGCCGAACAGTCAAGAGTTATTTCTTGGGATTTCAAGGGCTCTATATCGCTAATCATATACCTTGATTGGTCCATTCCAATGAGACATTTTTACTCTTGGTCATATGCAACGAACTATGTCCGTAGTTCATACTTTGTAGATGGTCCGCTTATTTACGTAGGTGCCAGATTCAGTCGCGGTCAACATGGAAGTATGATAACTTGTCGTTGGCATGATGCCAATTCAACCAAGAAGATGCCCCTTAACGAATGAGCCCAGAAGGCAGTTACTGTTGACAGCGCGGAAACAAGTAAATCTCAGCGACGACAGACAGTGACTGGGAGGCTGAGACTCATGACAAGCCAGGCCCAATTGTGATGCGCGGTATTTCTTTATCCAGTAGCAAATGTTATCACGACCACTGCAGTCGCATGCCCTAGACGTGGAGATTGTTTTATGTTGGATTGACTTAGCCAGACCCGTGGCGCTGCGTCTAGGCCATTGCGATCGCAAGCTGCCGCGTGAACAATGGTCAACAACCGCAAATAAGCTTGGGTTGTAGAGTTAGACCTTACATACAGGTCGCCAATCCGAGATGACAAGAACTTGTCATACACATCTTGCAGGACACACATGCTCATGGTTCAGCTGGGGTTAAAGTTCTCGAAAGCTTCGTGACGTGTCCGACTTCCCGGCGTCAGATCATGGAACCCTACCATTCAATCAACAAACATGTGAACGCTTATGCGCTGCGATCTGGAACTGCCCACACGTGTCCTGCCTCGTATCAAAGTCTGGATGCGGCAAAGTCAGGGCTTGCGGGTCTTGCCCTTCCTGGCATAGGCTCTTTTAGCATGACTATGAAAGTTTTGCTGTCCACACCAGTTCTGTGGTATAAAAAAAGTTTGAATAGCTTCAATGTTGTGGCATGAGTGATGATATCTGCAAGCACTACAGTCAAGCCTGTAGTTTATTTTCTATTCTTGTCGCACCCCTCTGGTCATGGGGTCAGACCTCAAAGACTATGCACGGCGTCATGGCACGCCACAAACCATAAAGCTTTTCAAACCAATGCTACAATGATGCTATTGAGACCTGCGATACGTAACAGAATATCATATGACTAGTAGACTGTGTAATTGAAACAGAGATAGAGAATTCCTGGTTCTGAGCCAAAGAGAATCATGGCATATGCTGAAAAGGCATATACGCTGGCAACGTCGAGGCTGAGCGCAAAGGTATAAGTGGACTTGGTCCTCAGGTTCCGTTCAAAGCTCTGGAATTTTTCACACTGATCAATCCACAGCCCAAGTTCAAAGCCGACTGAAGAACCCAAGATTGAAGAACAAAGCTTGAGATTTTATTGCTGACCGAAATCGAAAATGGGTTCCTTGTTTCAATCCACTATCGACAGGATTATTTCATCTCACACCGCGAAAACTCCCCAGGCGACAGCTGTTGAAGATGGCAACCGCAAGCTGTCTTATCAGGAGCTTGAGAGAAAGGTGGTCAGTCTCACCTTGATGCTCGCGGAGCACGATCTCAAGCATGAAGAGCCAGTCTGCATCTTGGCAAATCTCGGGGTTGAGGTTGTCGTCGCTCAGCTCGCTCTCATACGCCTTGGCTTGACATGTATTCCCTTGATTACATGTACACCAAGGCTTCGCCTTATGAGTATCCTGAGGGATGTGGGCGCAAAATATGTTCTTTCAGACTCGAAAGACGTTCCTCTGGACAGTGAATTCACAGTCCTTCCCATCACTGTCGATGGCGAAGAATGGCAAGGCCATGACGCCGATCGTGCGGGGTGTGCCGACGGTGTCAATGGCAACCAATGCTCATTTCTTGAATGCCAAAACCCCAACTATCGTACTCACATCCTGTATACCTCTGGATCTACCGGAAAGCCCAAGCCGGTGCAGGTTATGGAGCGAAGCATCCTACATCTAGCGTCCAAGAGCCCGCTCGGAATACTGGACCCAACCGACAAAGTCGCCGTAATCAACAACCCCGGATTCGACATCTCCCTCTTTGAGATATTCACCGGTTTGGTCGGAGGAGCAACCCTTGTGATCGTGCCTCGCATGGTGGTCACAGACCCCTTCACCTTCCGCGAGTTTATCGCGGAGAAGAGACCTTCGGTCATCTATCTGACCTCCACCTTGTTCGGGATCATCGCCCACGCCTGCCCGACCACCTTCCACAATGTCAAGCATCTTCTGATCGGCGGAAGTGCTGCCAACTTAGCAGCAGTCAAGGCTGTCGTAAATTCGTCTCAGCCGCCAAAATACTTCTGGAACACATATGGCCCGACGGAGATCACGACACATGCTGCAATGCACCTGGTCACACCGTCAGAATTCAAGTACGATAACATCGGTCTCGGGAAACCTTTTGGCAATGGGCGCCTTCGTTTGGTGGATGAGGATCTCAGTACCATTACCACCCCGGGCGTCGTCGGTGAGGTTCTCCTCACTGGGCCCGGCTTGACACGTGGATACGTCGGCCTCCCCCAGGAAAATCAGTATCGGTTCGTGCAGCTCGAAGATGGCCTGCGGTACTATCGGAGCGGTGACCGAGCCAAATGGCGGAAAGGCGAGGTAGATGTTCTCGAGTTCGCCGGACGCACGGACTTTCAAGTCAAACAGGGTGGCTTCCGCGTGGAGCTTGAAGAGATCCAGCATATGCTACTCTCTAGCGGTCAGCTCGTGGGGGCTGTCGTCGTTCAGGTACCCGGAAGCAGCGTGACTGTGGGTGCGTTCATCGTTGCGTTTGTCATTCCAGCAATCGCCGATACTCTACGCCTCGGAGCGTTGGAGGAATATCTTGGGGAGAGGCTGCCTGGATATATGATCCCAAGCGATATTGTGTTTCTCCAGGAGTTCCCATTGAACGATCACGGGAAGATTGATCGCAAGGCCTTAATTCAAAAATACCTCATGGAGCGAGAGCACAAGAAGTCCGAATTTAAAGACAGGCGTGACACCGCCACCATCGTCAGGGGCCTCTGGTCCTCGTTGCTCAACAAATCATCTTTCAACCAAGACGATGACTTTTTCCGATTGGGGGGCACCTCGTTGCAGGCGGCGGCCCTGATTGCCAAACTCCGCGAGCACACGAGCAGAACAATTTCCATGCGAGGACTGGTGGAGAACTCCCGTCTCCACGAGCTGGTCGCCTATCTGGGCGAATTTGTCGAGGGGGGCAATGCTCCCGACGACGCCGATTGTTGGATCGCCGACGCCCGATTGACCGATGATCTGAAGATCAATCCGGCCTGGTCCGCTCAGGATTGGGACTCGGTCATAGACTGGACTGCCCCCGGGGAAGGACGTCTTTTCTTGACCGGTGTCACGGGGTTCGTGGGGGCCCATTTTCTCTTTCGCTTTCTCAATATGCCGGAGGTGCAGGAGGTTGTTTGCCTTGCGCGCGCGAAGAGCGGCCAGACACCCCGTCAGCGCGTCGAGCACACTCTCAGACGCTATGAGTTTCACGAACGAGTGTCAGATCACCTCGACAAGCTGACTGTCCTTGAAGGCGATATCACACAGAAGGACCTTGGGTTATCCGTCAGCGAGTACATCCAAATGGCGGACAGGACCAGCGCGATCTTTCACATCGCGGCAAAGGTCAACTACTGCGAGCCATACTCGGCTCATTTCGAGCCCAACGTTCTAGGAACAAAGAACCTTCTTGAGCTGGCTGCGCAAGGCCGTAGGAAAGCCTTCCACTACATGTCCAGCCTCGACGCGTGGGGTGCTACCGGTCTCATCTACGGGACACGGGTCCTATTGGAAGACGAACCTCTTCTCCCACATATCGGGTCCCTTGCATTCGACATTGGCTACGCATCCAGCCAGTGGGTGGCAGAGCAGATGGTCCGCGGTGCCCGCGATCGCGGCCTTCCTGCCGTGATCTATCGACCCGGGTTCGTCATCGGGGACACGCGACACGGCGCCGGCAATCCGGATGACTTCGTGTCCCGCCTGTTCATGGGATCGATTCGCCTCGGAGCGTTCCCGCATCTCCCCAACCAGCGCATGGAGTTTGTCACGGTGGATTACGTCTGCGATGCGACATTGCATATCGCCTTCAAGAGGAGCAGCTTCGGTCGCTCGTACTGCCTGGTGCCGCCCTCGCCCGCAATTTCCGTGGATATGGAGAAGACGTATGAGATTCTGGTCGAAGCAGGCTATTCGCTTCGCTTGCTTCCCTACTGGGACTGGGTTCGCGAGCTCCAGGAGATTGAGGATCAGGACAATCCGCTGAACCCCCTCCTCCCGATGCTGCAGGAGCCCGTTATCAGTGGGCTATCGCGGTTTCAAACGAGCCGGCAGACTCCTTGGTACGATTGCTCCAATACCCTCGCAGCGCTCAAGGATGCCCCGGAGATCAAGTATGCGCCGCTAAGTGCCGATTTGCTGACCACGATCCTGCGGTTCTGGCGTCGGATGGGGGCTTTTTGAGGCGGTTTAGGGCTGATTGCGGTATTGAGCGGGCCAAGGGGTGGGTTTCGCTAGTGCTGACGGCGCGGCTAGCTATGAAACACTCCCCTGACTATTGTCCCTATGCGCTCGATTAAGGCGGTTGGTCTGGATTATTGTGTACGTACTTGGATAAGTGAAAATCGCGAGATGGTTATGTAGGGTGGATCTAGTAGTATAAAAAAGTTACAATTGCAATTGCCAAGAAAGCTTGAAGAAAAGTCGCATGAAAAGTCTAGAGTAGAACTTTAAATACACACGGAGACTGCGTTTCCCGTATGTTGCTATTTTTAGACGCAATATTCTTCGTTATCAATTGCAAATGAACTAAACGACCCAACCACTAAGATGATCGGATTCACAAATCAAGGCTAAAAAGGCGTCAGCATCACACACCGCCAATCTGCTCTATAACATGCCAAGGGCCTGCCCCTCACAGTATGTTTGTTTGTGGCTGTTCATTCAGTCTTTCCTAGCCACAATGACTTCGAGCGCCACGCAGCTCATATCTCTCGTATTCACAACTTGTGCCTCGCTTTTTGTCCTGATCGTTCTCTTCAGGCTTTGGAAGCTTTATAGATCTGGTACTCGGAATACTTCACGCTGGTTGGGATGTCTGAAAGCCGTCAGTATCTTCCACTTTGTACAGCACCTGGAATGCGCAATTAATGTAGACAACACGCTAGCTGTTGGCGATCTCCCTGTCTGTGGTTTTATCTTACTACTGGGTCCAAATCTCGACCTTTGACCTCGAAGATAAGACTGAAATCTTGATCTCAATATTCGCGTCTATTGTTGCTGGGCTGAGTTTAGGCTTGCTCCTATACAAGGAGCATCAACGAGGCTATGGACCCTCCGTCCCAGTGTTAGTCTACTTGGTAGCAGCTGTTGTATGCGACGTCGGTTACCTGAGGATAATCCCTGATGAGTCGAATGGCAATGTCTCACATGTGACCCTTACTCGCTGTTTGATGCATACGACGCTTTTCATCATCGAGCTCTGCACCCCTCGATGTTCGATTTTGGACGGTGTGAACAAAGAGCAGTCCCCAGAGGATTGCCGCGGTCTCATCAGCAGGACTTTGTTTCTATGGATCAATCCCATCCTTCTCCAAGGATACAGGAGCATTCTCAGCCAGGAACACGTGCCAACACTGCGTCAAGATATGAAACCAGCAATCACACGGGAATCAATACTGGAATCATGGTCTCAGCGTGGTCTGTGTATGCCCCTTGAGCGAACACATGCATCTTGCTAAATCACATTAGTCAAACCCGAGACAAAGCGGACATTGCCAATGGCTCTGTACCAATGCCTCAAAAGACCCTTCCTCGCAGCTGTTGTTCCACGGCTATCTCTCCTCGCCTTTCGCTACTCTCAGCCGAAACTGATAAAAGAGTCCATCCGATACGTTAGTTCAGACTTTACAGGCAGTGGCAGTGGGCGCGGGGCTGTGCTCATTGTGTCTGCCCTTGCGATCTATGGTGGTCTCGCTGTAGCTCTCCCTCCAGCCCTCAAGCTTCCCCCCTGATCTAATGTCTCATTCCAGCTCTCGACCGCTGTATACCGACACCGCATCAACCAATTGAAACTCATGACGAACAGCGCCCTGGTGGGTCTAATTCACGACAAAACCATGAAGTCGCCCAGCATCTCTTACAACAACGGCGAGGCGACCACGCTCATGAGCACCGACGCAGACAGTCTCGATGGCATCGCGGAGATGGTTCATGAAACATGGGCTCAGGTCGTCGAGGTGTTGATCGGGATCGGGCTTCTGGCCAGCCAGGTTGGCTGGATCTGGCCCCTTCCTCTTTTTCTTATATACCGTAAGTGCGTATTTCCACTACTTCGAGTCTGCGGCTAAGGGTGTCCTAGTCTGTTCGCACATGAGCCGATTCGTCGCAAAACACCTGCAGCCGCGGCAAAAAGCCTGGAATTCAGCTACGCAGCAACGGCTAGGCGCTACTAGCTCTCTACTGAGTGCGATGAAGGGAGTCAAGATGCTTGGGATTCAACACAATCTCACCCATCGCGTTCAATGGCTGCGAGAGAAAGAGCTGCTGGCTGCGTCGAAACTGCGATGGGTTATGGTATACTACAATGCATCAGGTTTGTTACGCACACTTTATCCCCTTTCGACATTGGTGTTGAAACTAACGGGCAAACAGCCAACGCCCTTGGAATATTTTCCCCCGCTATCACTGTGGTGATTTATGCTCTCATCGCGGTCGCTCGCGGGGGCAAGCTGGATACTGAGACGGCATTCACCACTATGGCCATCCTGAGCATGATCACACATCCTGCTAATATGGTCATGACAATTGTTCCGCGTGCAGTAGCCGCTTTCGCGGGGTTTGAAAGAATTCAAGCCTTTCTACTCCACGAAAACCTACCAGTTAATCGTGCGGTACTAGCAAAGGAAACACATGATACATTCTTTGCTGATCGGGTCACTGGCGAGATATCAGAGCCAGCCGAGGCTATGCAAATCAACCAGCTGCGTATCGGTGATGAACCTCCAGTCTTGGAGAACGTTAACCTCGACATAGCCAAGGGATCCTTTGTTATTGTCTCCGGCCCAACGGGCAGTGGCAAGACGAGCCTACTGCGCGCTATACTGGGAGAGGTTGTCCCTGCCCATGGCTCGATCAGTGTGTCCGCACCGAAAATAGCCTATTGTGCACAGAAGCCTTGGCTACCTAACGCGACAATCAAAAAGGCAATTTACGGTGCTACGGTGGCGAAGACGCGGGAAAGTGAGAAGTGGTATCATGAGGTCACAGAAATATGCTGTCTGACCCATGACTTCGACTCACTTTCTGGTGGAGATCAGACTGTGTGTGGCAGTGGTGGGCTGAATCTGTCGGGTGGGCAGAGACAACGAGTGGTATGCTTGCTGCATGCACATAAAAATTCCTTGGCTAATGTTTCCAGGCACTTGCACGGGCCCTCTTTGCCAAATGCGATCTACTCCTACTTGACGACACTTTCAGCGGCCTTGATGGCGACACGGAACAGAAGGTCTTTGACAACATTTTTGGGCCCGACGGACCTGTTCGAACACTGAATACTACTGCTGTTCTTGTCTCAAACTCAGGTACACCACCAAGTACATCTTTACGAGTCCAGTTGCTGACTGCAGGGCAGCTCAGTACTTCCAATCTGCAGATTACATCGTGGTTCTCGGCGAGCATCGGATTGTAGACCAGGGACGCTGGGAAAATCTGAAGATCAAAGCTGTATCCATCGAGAAGTTCTCAGGCAGTAAACGCACGCCAAACAATGCTGTTCTGACCGCCAAATATGAGGCGCTTGGCGCTCAACTGCGAGCCAAAGACGAGACTGAAATGGATCTTGCAAGACAGACAGGGGATCCTGCTCTCTACGGTAAGGGTACAATCCGCGACTCAGTACATTACTGACTTGGACACAGCATACTATCTGAGATTCATCGATACCATCAACCTCATTCTTCTGATTACCACGAGCGCATCATACAGTATCTTCATTACGCTCCCGCAGTACTGGCTGCGACTGTGGACCGAGTCCGACGGCAGGCACACCGCGTTTTATGTGTGTGGATTTCTGTTTCTGTCGAATATGTCGTGGATGTCAACTAGTGTCATGATGGGGTAAGTCTATTCTAGCTTTGAAAACCATGTTCTGGTGCTGACAGTCAAAAGAATCCTCTTTATTCGGATTGCACCGCAGTCTGGGAAACGGCTACATCAGCGTCTTCTGGATATAGTCGCAAGGTCAGTATCATCGGTTCTCATTGTTCCAAAGAGATATACCAGACAATTCTAAATATTCTCCAGTGCACCTTTGTCCTATTTCTCTCAGACCGACAACGGGTCAATCTTGAACAGGTATAGGTTATTTCTTGTGAGTATCGATCAATAGATGTTGATGTTTCCCAGATTCAGCCAAGACATCCAGCTCATCGACAAGCAACTCCCCACAGCCTTCCAGACTGTCATGACTCGTAAGCCCTAAGCCCCCGACGTCCGAGTATTCCCAATTAACCACTCAGTCAGAGATATTCAAACTCCTGATGCAAATCACCCTCCTGTGCATCGCCGACAAATGGCTCGCGGTATCCCTCCCAGCTTGCGGGCTTCTTGTCTACTTCGTACAGAAGGTCTACCTCCGGACTTCTCGACAACTCCGCTTGTTGGAGCTGGAATCGCGTGCGGGCGTCTTCTCAAGCTTTCTGGAATCAGTGCGTACTTGGCCCCGCTTCCGACACGTTGCATGTTTTCTAACTAAAGGAGAAGATCGACGGGCTCGAAACCATCCGCGCGTACGGATGGACCTACGCTGCCATTCGCGACAATATCCAGCACCTGGACCATGCGCAGCGGCCGGAGTATCTTCTACTGTGTCTGCGGCGGTGGCTGAGTCTGGTATTGGATTTGCTGGCTGCTGCCCTGGCCACGATCGTGGTGGCTACAGCGGTCGCATGGCGCGGACAAGTAAGCGGCGCGCAAGTCGGCATCGCACTCAACGTGATGCTCGTGACAAACACGACCCTGCTCAGTCTGGTGGTCAGCTGGACGAACCTGGAGACCTCTCTGGGTGCGATCGCGAGACTGAAATCGCTGGAGGAGTTCACCCCGACCGAGGGCGGAAATGCTGGGAGCCTTGATCCTCCGCCCAACTGGCCTTCGAAGGGGAAGATTGAATTCGACAATGTTACCGCATCCTACCAGTAAGTGTATACACCCGACCATCAGTGCTAAATAATCACTGAAAGAAAAGCGCCAGCGGCCAATCCGACGCCTTTGCTCTCCGGAACCTGAGTCTGAGGATCACCGCCGGCCAGAAACTCGTTATCTGCGGTCGGACAGGGAGGCGAGTCAATACCTATTCCCCGATTGCCGTGCATCACGCTGACATATTTGATGTGAATACAGTGGAAAGAGCACATTGGTCCTCACTCTCCTGCGCCTCCTGGAGCTGCAATCCGGCACAATCAAACTCGACGGTCTGGACATAAGACAGGTGAGACTCGACCTCCTCCGTCAGCGCGGCTTCATCGCCGTCTCGCAGGACGCCCTACTCTTCCCCCACGAGACGCTGCGCTTCAACCTCGACCCCGACTCCACCGCATCCGACGAGATACTTGCTCTTGCATCGCAAAAAGCGGGACTGTGGAAACACTTTATCGCGGCTGAGACGCCCGTTGGGGAGGATACACTGGGTACTATTATCGACATTTCGGGAGACGGCAATAAGCACCCAGTGCTGGACAGAAACGTCTCGTCGTTTCCGGAGCTTTCGGTCGGCCAATGCCAGCTGTTCGCGGTGTGCCGCGCGCTGATCAAGGCGCGAGTGCTTCGGGGATGTGGCGTCAAGCCCGTGGTTGTGCTGGACGAGGTCACTTCGTCGCTTGATGCGGAGACGGAGGCGACGATCCATCGGATTATTGATGAGGAGTTTACGCAGGAGGGGCATACTGTGATTGTTGTTGCACATAGAGTTGGAGGGTTGGTGGAGCAACTGAGCCCTGGGCGGGATGCTGTTGCGGTCATGGCAGATGGAAGATTAGTGGACGTTGTGGACGAGTTTGATCGCGCGGGTTTCTCGAAGCTCGGACAGTTGGAGTAAATGTGGAGTTGACAGGAAGATAATGGGCAATGTACTGTACACAGAGAACTCTACCGAAGAAATTCCACAACGACACTCTCAATCGCACACATCATTCCCTACCCTCAGCCCCAACCCTAACAGCAGGTATCTCGGCGAGCGCCAACGCATAGAACCCGGCAGCAACCAAGAAGGGCAAGCCTACCCAGACGTCGCCTAGCACCATTCTCAGATGAAACATGCCTGCTAGAAGAGGGCCCACGATCAACATACCGGTTGAACTCACCACCCCGATGAGAGTGTAGACGGTGCTCAGCGATCGAGGTTGGACGAGCGCAGTCACTAGGGTCCGGCGGTCACGAGGGAGGAAGACCCTAAGCTGAAGATCACGGTCCCGAGGCCGAGCAGCGGCAACGTCGGCGCGAAGAAGATGGCCAGGCTGCCCAGCGTCATGAGCAGGGTGTTGATTTGGGTGAGACGCTTGTCGCGCACTGCGGTCGGCCACTCGCATTTACGATCGAGATAATACGTCACGGCAGGGAGGAGGAGGAGGAGGAGGAGGAGGAAAAGAGAGAGCAGGCTCACTCCGGCGCGGAGAGGCATGAAGTATGATGCCTGTTTTTGTTACCAACATTAGCATTAAGCGTGATCTTAGCATGGGGTAGGATATGAGGTATACCTCTGCATAAGACACGTGGAATCTCTTGGACGTATACTGGAGTAGCACGGCAAAGGATTGTCGTCCCAGCAGCGCGATGAAGAAGCCGAAGACAACCAGCAGCACATTCCCATTGCGCGACAGCCACTTAATGAACGGTCGCACTCGGCTGATAGCGGGCCATGTCGTAGATGACTGGTCATTGCCCTTGGGGCCAGGTTCCGAATGAGTGATTTGGCAGTTGTAGAGGCGAGGGAATAGAAACAAGCCTCCATAGGAATGCGATCACGCCGACCGCGGAAGCCCCAAGAAAAGGCACCCAGGGATCGATAGACATCAGCGCCGCCCCGATCGGTGGTGCAATGATATCAGAGACCATGGCAACGGCTGTCATATACGAGAAGACTGTCGTTCTGAACGTGTTCTAATTTATTAGCATTAGTATGTCTTTTCATTGAGAAGCACCGAAGAATCGTACCATTTCTCAGCCGGGCAGACAAGGGCCACGGCCGAAAAGCATAGCGAGGTCACTATCCGCGGCGCCTGCTAGAATCTGGAACAATTCGGAGAACCAGATAGCGCGCGGGGGCAAAGTGTCGTGGAACCAAACTGTGGATAGAAGTGAATCAGCGCTTCGGCTGCAAACGTGGCCGCGAACCACCGAGGACAACTTACACACCACTCTCAGTCAGTTGTCACTGAGGGTACATCCGAGTAAAGTGAGCAAAACCAACGGTCTGTCCCCGTAGCGATCGGCCAGCATACCGAATGGGACCCCGAGAAGGATTCCTACGCAGAAGTCAGCGTCAAAGTACCTCCCGGCATTGAACTCATCAACACACCGGGGATTGTCTCAAACGTATCCTTCCAGCCGGTAATCAAGGCAATTTCGATTTGGATCGGTTCAATTGTGCAGCTGTCCGCATCGAGCAGTCCCGACACCGCAGTGGAATAGCAATGTTTACACACAATGTCTTCCGTGATCGCAGTTTGAGCGGCCGAGCCTAGACTGTTAGCGACATCGAACAGGACGGCACCGCCGCAGAGCAACACGACGAGAGTGACCCATGAGGAACTGCTGGGACTTATGGCGGTGTCTTGGGCTTGAATTGGTTCCTCGGGCGTATCTTGAAGCAGGGCCGTCGTCTCATGCGGATGTGGGTCACTCATTGGAGACATAGTAGTGGTAACTGAGAACATGAATGACAAATATGGGATGGCTGGGAGGGGAAATGGCTGATGGGGTTCGAGGCCTTTATGAATAAGGCGTAATACCAATGCATTGTGGGCAGGTGTATACAGGCTAGTATCAGTACCTCACGGTTAATCCTAAATAATATTTAGCAATGAACCTTATGCAGGGATGCAGATAAAAGCTGAAAACCCAATTGGTCACTATTGTTGTCTGCTCGCGGTGTTGCCTTCGGATTTGAGTAGCAAATTCAGCCATGTTTCATTCATTATGACAGTACAGCTGACTAGTCTGAGATGCACATGCTGACGGGACTCCGCGGCATGGTTACAAGACTCAGCGCTCGAACAGAGCTTCTTCTCCTGATTCGACTCTTTTGTCCGTCTACCAAGTCGCACAGTAACGACAGCTGCGAAGAATCACTGTACAGGATATGTCCTACATCTTCTCCTCTGATGCTTTCCATCAGCCCATTCCACCCAAGACTGCCACCAGAAATGGATATCGAACTCTATGACATGAACTTCCACCAACATAGTGATCAGTCATCTGCTGATGTGACCCCTTATGTGCCACCTTCTGGAAGTAAGCAAGGCTATTTCTTCAACAAGCTCTAGGTTCATAGCGGGAAATGCTCCAACATTTCTGTTCTTCAACCTTGGTCGAGCTTGCTAACAACACATCGCATTGCATGGAAGAATGCATGTCTGATTTTCTTCGTCCAGAGACTAATAAAGCCATGGGAATTGTACCCATCTCAAGTGGAGCGCATTTTTGCTGCGTAGCTTGGTACCTAGGTCAATTAGTACTGGGGCAGCACTCTAGCCAAAGAGTCAAGCCTAGGTGCCGAGAGTAGCTGAAGATAGATTTTGAGCTGCCAGATATAGTAATTGACGCAAATTCGCGACGACAGGGAAAGAAGCTTGAGAATTTCGACAGATGTGGGTGCAACCTGGGCTAACCATGTAGGGCTTTTACAATTGATAACACGGGCCAATCCGCGATCTTCTTTGCACCTCATGTTGCACCCCATCAGGACAGACGGATGTGAATTCCTTATTATACTGAGGTAATAACCAGTTCCCTGAATAATGCTTATACTAATGTACATAGAAATGGGGAATGAGAAAGAAAGAGAAACAAGCAAGCAACAGGGTGGCAACTAGCTACACCGTTTGGTCATCTCGCAGCATACCTCTGAATGGCTCTGAGCATGTTTGTATTCATGCTTTCTTTAAGTGCTCTTTGGAATGCCTGATATAGAGTAACAGCATATAGAACTGACTCAGAAGAGCTTGGTAGACTTGAAGTCACCCGGAGTAGTGAACCTTTGAAATGGATCGAAGTTTGATCAACACCCGAGTGAAAAGGTTAATACTTAGCCGTAGTACATATAGCCACCTGGCTATCATGTAATGGTTGTAAAAGTTTCTGGTTATATAAGAATTGACTAGTGAGGGTCATAAATCAAAAAAACGTTCAATAATTCGGCTCCTGCCGACTCGATGTGTCTGAAGTTTTGCTTGACACGAGCAGCTAGGTTATCCCGCTATTGCGTGTCGCGATGATATGTGGCGGTATGGAATTGAAGAGCATCCAAACCAATGAATCGTTTACCACACTGAAGACAGCTCTGAAGCCTGTGCTGCTCAGAGTAGTGAACCTTTAGAGCGGCTCTATTGGGAAACCACATACGACAGAACCCACATTTGGCAGGGTCTGTGCTATGCCTAGCTTTGAGATGATAGCGGATACCTCTTTCACTATAGTACCACAAAGGGCAGTGTGGACACGGGTAGTACGGCACGCCACCGTGGTGGCTCTTCTGGTGGCTTTCTATATCAACTTTGCAGCTAAATCTTTGCTCACATGGAGCATCTCCTGGACCAAACAGTTCGCAGATGAAGTGTTTGTCAGATAGATCCAGTCGATAGCGCATAGGAACCTTAAGACAAAGTCGGCCTTGCTGCACCTCTGAGGTGACAGGTGGCTCATGCTGCTCCTGCCGATTAAGACCGTCGTCTCCCTCGTCCCCCTCGGACCCGTGGTCTTCGCCGTCTTCATCCCCAGCGCAACAGAGCTCGCTGCGCAGAAACCAAGGGGCTCTACATTTTGTACAACCGAATCTGGTGGGAACGCCGTTATCGTCGAGTTCTGGCTGGGCGACGATGCACTCATCATGATGCATCCCGTTACACCTTGAGCACCGCCAGAGTAAAGTGCCCTGAACCGGATGCTGGTGATTGTGACATATCTCGCATTTGAGGTCGCTATATCCATCCAAGTCCGAAGGCATGGACTCGACCAGGACCTCCTGCAGTATCCAATCCTCAGATGATACCATTTCTGAATGGATTTGCTCTTCTGGTGCATTTACCATTGTGTTTGGTGCAAAAAGACCCCAGGTGGGAATCTTGGTGGAAGTCGAGATGATGGGTTACGCGCAGTGTCCAAGTTGCGACTGTTGGCTAGATCGTCACAGCCTGAGGTCTTCAGCCACTTATATACACCTCAAGAGCTCACGATGCAGAGCATAAACATGAGAGATTATTGTCTCGTTGAACTTAGGACAAAGTATTTGTTCTTCATTGTACATTCACTCGTGTCTTTCATTCATTGTCTGGTTGGGGTAAGCTGTATGGTACGAAACTGTATTCATTATGTGATAGAGGTTCCGATTGAAGATAATAATGATTCGCCTTCAGGAGATCTACTTAAGGGTTTTTCTACTTAAGGATTTTGGATACCATCAGTGGTTATCTGAAGCGAAGCTGTGTATGGCGTACTTTGTCGCTGAGTGGACGGGAAATTTCACCTTTCACCTTTCGTGGCTGCAGGCGGTAACTATTTAGTCGGTGCGGACGATTCAAGTCTAGTAAGACCATTACAGCATGTCCTCGGCGTTCCATGACTTGCGATACCCTTAATCCGACCCACTCAGCCATTAGTGAGGTATATTTTCAGGATATCAGAATGACATTCGGTGGGGAGAGGGACCAAGTAAATCATATCAAAGTTGTAGGTCAAGTTTTCAACGCCCCCTGATCTCTTGCAACGGTCTCCAAAGAATCGTCCATCTTGGCAACACTTTATGACAACAGCACTGCTTGCTGATCCTATGCTAAGCATTTTCGAATTATCTGCCGCGGTCAAGCTTGAGTGATGAGCCACTAATGCAGGTGAGGTGGAGATGGTCTCAGCACTCAAAGCGGGCCATTTCCCTGATAAGCGAATCAGCACCGTAAGACTCTTATCGTATCCTCACGAAGTGACTAAAACGGCATATTGAGTTATATTTAATCAAGGCACTAGATGAACTTTTCTACAGGACCGATGTCACCCCCGTCGGAGGAAACGGAGATTGACCGACCCACTGAGCCCAGATGACGAGATTATAAATGTTTCCGTCGACTGCCACCGTTTTGGCTCCGCGGTCAGGCTGCGAGTCAAAATGAAGTCTCTGTCCCCCTTCGTCGTATTGTCCTTGGCGACATTGTCGGCGGCCCTCCCTGCGTCCGATCATGTCGTCCATGAAAAGCGCAATGACGCCTCTACCTTGTGGCAGAAGGCTGCTCGTGTAAACGGAACTGAGAACGTGATTGTGCGGATCGGGTTGACTCAAAATAACCTCGACCGCGGGTATGAGTACTTGATGGATGTGTAAGTGGTCTGTTCCCCAGGTGTATGTCGATCTCAGCTGATATAAATAAAACAGATCGGATTCAGTCTCGCCTAACTACGGAAAGTTCTGGACGCCAGAGAAAGTGGCCGAGACCTTTGCTCCCTCGAATGAAACCGTCACTGCTGTGAAGCAATGGCTCATCGAGGGTGGAGTTGATGCGTCTCGACTCTCCCAGACGAAGAATAAGGCCTGGATTGTATTTAACGCGACAACTGCAGAGGCAGAGACACTTCTCCACACGCAGTACTATCACTACAAGAACGCGGTCACTGGTTCGACCACCATTGCTACTGATCAGTAAGCCTCTTAAGCTCTGCCAGACGTGGAATCTATATTGACAAAGTTAGATATCGTCTGCCTCAGTCTGTCACGCAACATGTCGACTACATCAAGCCCGGTGTAGTCCTGCCACTGACTTCAAGGAAGCGACAAGCCGGCAGAAAGCCTCTCCGGTACCAGCCTGCCA
The DNA here is from genome assembly GCF_003184745.1 of Aspergillus uvarum CBS 121591. Classification (NCBI taxonomy): domain Eukaryota; kingdom Fungi; phylum Ascomycota; class Eurotiomycetes; order Eurotiales; family Aspergillaceae; genus Aspergillus; species Aspergillus uvarum. The sequence goes on along the minus strand of NW_020291299.1, from coordinate 222,338 downwards.
AGAAGACTACTCCGAGCCCTTCCTCTCTTGCCACCTGCGATCAAGCCATTACCCCTGCTTGCGTGGCCGCCTTGTATAAGATTCCTGCCGCAAGTAAAGACGTGAGCCCCAATAACTCACTTGGGATCTTCGAGGAGGGCGACTACTACTCCCAAGAAGATTTGAATTTATTCTTCAAGAACCTCACACGCTGGATTCCCAGTGGCACGCATCCAAAGCCTGCATTTATTGACGGGGCCGAGGCTCCTGTTCCGGTTGATCAGGCTGGAACAGAGTCGGACCTGGACTTTCAGTTGGCATACCCTATTGTCTATCCCCAGGAAATTACCTTGTTCCAGAATGATGACTACAACTACGCCAGCGAGGAGATCTACACCTCTGGGTTCTTCAACACCTTTCTCGATGCCCTTGATGGGGTAAGAGCCCCACCCTCCCCAAAGTATAACGCGCTAACTAGGATCTCTCAGTCATACTGCACCTACTGTGCTGACGGCGAGTGCGGCGATGCATCGGGCCTTGACCCCATCTACCCCGACACAAACCAAGGAGGATACACCGGACAGCTGATGTGCGGCACCTACAAGCCCACCAACGTTATTTCCATCTCCTATGGTCTGCAGGAAGACGATCTTCCGGAGTATTATCAGAAGCGCCAGTGCAACGAGTAAGAACAAATCTCCCCAAAAAGAAAGCCACTAATTTAATATGCCAGATTCCTCAAGCTCGGTCTTCAGGGTACCTCTATCCTGATCGCCTCCGGCGACGACGGCGTCGCAGGCCCGCCGGGCGACTATACCGACGACGGCTGTCTTGGAAATGGAACCATCTTTAGTCCTGCGTTCCCCAACAGGTAGGCCTCGTTGACCGTCCAGAAAATATCTCTTTGCTAAGCAACGCAGCTGCCCCTGGGTTACCAACGTCGGTGCGACAAAGCTATACCCAGGGTACACCGTCGCAGACGGCGAGAGCGCCGCCTACGACCCAATGGGCGACCCATACTCCATCGCCTTTGCCTCCGGGGGAGGGTTCAGCAACATCTACCCCATCCCAAGCTATCAAGCCGCAGCTGTTGCCGAGTCAGTCTTGCGTTCCCACCGCCTCTAACCCGAATTCACAGAGGCTAACATCCAACCGCACAGGTACTTCCATAAGCACAACCCACCATACCCATACTACAAAGGTGCAGCCAACATTGGCAAAAACGGCGGGCTCTACAACCGGCTGGGCCGCGGATACCCCGACGTCGCCGCCAACGGCGACAACATCGCGATGTTCAATGGGGGCGAGTACATTCTTGAGGGCGGTACGAGCGCGAGTATGTTTTTATACCTCACCTCCCTTCAGAAAATCGTTAGAAGATGTCGAAACTGATGGATGCTCAGGTACCCCCATTTTCTCTTCGGTAATCAACCGCATCATCGAAAAGCGGATCGCCGCCGGCAAAGGTCCCGTGGGCTTCTTGAACCCGGTCCTCTACCGCAATGCGGATGCATTGAACGATATCACCAACGGAACGAATCCTGGATGCGGGACGGATGGGTTCTCGACTGCTCCTGGGTATGTATTCGTCAGACTTTGCTTACTTTGCAAGGTGATGCTAATAATAGGTTTGCAGATGGGATCCCGTGACGGGACTCGGAACCCCGAATTTTCCTAAACTGCTGGAAGTGTTTTTGAGTCTGCCGTAGACATGACGATACGAACCTTCCGCGGAAAAGAAGACTGTTTGGATGGAGAAGTCGGAGCCACTAAACGTATCAATGAGCTATTTCTTGCGGAGATCTAGGTCCAGTCCACGGTCGGGCAGAGGTAGAGCAAGAATATATGGGAAACCCCATTGTTATACACATTATCTTCATGTTCTATATGAGAGAAAAGGATTATGAACAGTTCATACAGTACAGTAGCTAGCCGCCCTTGCTGCCGCCCGTACTCAATCGTAAGTATAACCCTGGGTCACGACCTTACTTAAACCCTGCCCAAAAGATCACGTAAACTGTTAAAAATAACGTAAACTCTACTCATCGCAAACTAGCAATCGAAAATCACGCTTCAAAGCGCTACCCAGCCAAAACGAAGGCTCGCTGGTAATCAGAGACCCCGCCACTTGACAACGGTAAGCGACTTCCACCCACCACCCCTATTCTCCGGATAGGGCTCCCAATCTTCCAATGTGCAGAGGACCTCGAAATCATTCTTCTCGAAGACGCGGACGCTCCCGACATTCTCGACAAAGGCCGAAGCCATGAGGCGCTTGATATTCATCCGCGGGACTCCCCAGTCATGGATCAGCGTCCGCAGGGCCGATGTCATGATCCCCTTGCCGTGATATGATGGGGCTAGGAAGTCTGAAATTGTAAGTATCAGTCAGAGACCAGAGCTCCCCTCGAAAGAAAAAGACCAATTCCATGGGCATGAGCTGGTGTACTTACAGCCAACACCCCACGCAATCCCCTCGTCCCCGGGTAGTAGCTCATTATTCCGACGCTGCGCCTCCGCACGCTCTGCGCTGTCATGGCGATACTCATAGAACATGTACCGCGCAATCCCAATATCCCCTATCAGGACATCCTGCCGTGGGTGACCCGTCTCGGGATCCTGTTCTATGACTTCCCGAATGACCGTGAAGGGACACAGGTCAAAGTACTGTTGCTGCTGAACCGAGGTTTTGAATTCGGTGCGCAGAGCCTGAAGGACGGGCTCAGCGGCCGCACAGCTGGATTTTAACCACTCTTCCGCATGCTCGCGGAGATAGGGGTACGGCGGACCCGTCAGATTGAGGTAAATCCGCGGGTCGTTCAAGAGCGGGACCTTGGCGGAAACGGTCTCTTCAAGTTGGTGCAGTCGGTGCGGGGTGAGGATGATGTGGCTGAGCGGTGCCGGGAGGCGCAGGTAAGGCTCTTGCGTTTGGGGGTTGTAGAGGATGGGCATGACGGGCAACGAAAAATGAAGTTTCTATCTGAAATTATTCCACTGGCGGGATTATGGGCTGACTAGTGACTTATTTATATATCCTCTTTCTTCATAATAAGCGATGCTAAGCTCACTTGAGCCTCCATGAGTCATTCCGAAGCCGATCCCGAGGCCGCCCCCACAATTTTGTTCCGCATCCTTGAAAACCACAGCCCTCTCTTATATGAGGGTATTTAGAATTCTTAAGAGGGACTATTATTGGGCAATATCTTTTCTTTGTCTTTTTATTAGGGTACTTGGGCCTGACATCTATATTCGATTCTCCTATCTGTTGTTCTGCCGGCAGACCTTTCATTCGCCGAGTGGCCGCAATGGTCTTTCGTCGACTAAGAACAGAGTCCTCCGGCAAGATGATCTTACCAGTTGTAGTTCTAGACCTGCATGAATCTCAAGATAGATGTTAAGCCCGCCTTGCATCACTTTCTCATTCACATTTCTCCTCCATTAAGCATTTACCCAAGGAACAGGGGTTCTTGCGCAAGCTACCGTAACCAGCCATTCGGCTCGATTCAGAGTCCCTTATCGCTTAATGGCAGCACGCCTAGTGGTGCTTCCATTCAGCCTGATATAATTGCAACGGGGTAGCAGTGTTAGACTGAGAAAATGAAGGGGTTTCCGGCTCGCCGCCCCCAGCTTCAACACAATACTCTTAGCCCTGGCAACCAACAACCAGCGGGCAGGTGAAAGGTCAATAAGACATCATGTGAGTTCCTGTATGACATCCCTCAGCACAACCAGATACATACGCCAATATGGACAAGTCTCGTCATTGGGGAGAGGCCTGTCTATCCCCTTGTACGCAAAGATCATTTGAAGGAGAGTATCGAGCTAGAAGCAGAATGCAAGATACGCTCATATGTCGGGAGAAAATGCGCCCTGAGACTCCGAAACAAGTGTTTACAAGCAGAAGGGTATCTCCTTTGCGGGGCTGGAGCGTAGAGCCCGGCGAGCCTGTCTATATCGAGGAGGACAACGGGTGTACTGTGCCGTTTGAATGCTGGATTCTCGGTGGATGCATGCCAGGAGCTTTGCATGTTACGGTATATGTGTGGTACACCAGACGCAATGTTGTGATCTGGAAAGCCCAGCGCTTAGCTCTGCGTGCTACTCCATATCCCTGATTGCGGAATCTTGGGGCATGGACTCTCAATCCGGGGCTGGAGGAGATTTCATGATTTGACAAAACTATGACCTGAGAGAGAACTGTCGAGGTCTCCATTCACCAAAAAGATGACCTGAAACCATAAGTACAGTGAAATTATCCTTCACGAGTAAATACGTAGTGCTGGTTATGTCACATTTTTCGGACAGGCAAAGGTACGAATTCGACTTTCCAAACTAATTACTGTTTTCATACGGATGTGGACGTACCCATGCATATGATTTACCTGAATCTGCGGTATCGCCTTGGTTTCTCTTATGAATGACAATAGAATAATTCAGCCGTGCGACGATTGTGGAACTCGGAAGTTCCGACCTAGGCTAGCACAAGAATTATTGAATATTGGACCTCTGAAGAAGTGTTTGTATAATGCGTTGGATACACTTGGCACCTCAGGACCGGCTCCAGGCTGTGAGCCCAATTGCCGGTATCATGATCCACGTATGCTCAGCAAAGTGTTCAGTGTCACCCTAGATACACAAAGACCCCAGCCCAGACCCTCCCTTCACTCAGACTAGTGGTATAATACATGAGAGAACGTACATTGAAGAATCATCATGACACGGAAGATAATTGAAGTCCGTTCCCATCACTTGGCTCTGCTTCCTACCCTTGCGCACGGGACAGAAGACTCCCATGCAACCTGCAGTCTGCATAACGGGATGAACTTGCCCAATTATTCAAGCTTGAACCCTTTGTCGGACAATCAATTTACCAACAGCAGTCATGCATCGGACTCATGCGCCTGGAAATCTGGTCTTGGCAAGGCGCTGGACATAGAGACTGGCACTGGTACGGCCCGATTCCGCACCAAGAAGGGCAACTTTAATCGCCCTGACCTGGGGTATAGTGTTTTCTTGGCGACGCCAAGAGGGATGAAGGGTTTGTAGCCGATTTAAATAAAGTGAAGCGATATTGGAGTCCTTGGCGACTTGGAAATGGGTTCACTGTGAGTGGTAGGAAAGGACGCGCGTCCACGGACCCCGCCGGAGTTGGACCCTGCCCTACCTACTTTAAGCCAAGACGCTGACGACGACGCTTGTATTTTCATGTCCTTCGCTTAAAAACTGGTACGGAAAAGCGGCATCAATACTGCTCTTGGCTCAGGGCAGGCGGAATGACGACAGAGATGTGTGATGCCGACGATGTACAGTGATACTGGACCTTCCATGAAGGGAGGGAAAGTACGAGGATAAGGGGTATAAAAGGGCGCGATATCTCGCTGGGCCTTGAGAAGATTCATCTCCAGCAACAACAGAAACAGCTCCTCCACAGTAGAAGCTTGATTCTCATCGTCTTTTGTGTCTTCGCATCAATGATGGTATCTTTTTCAAAGCTCGTTGTCCTCGGGATGGCCGCTGTCGCGGTAGCCCATCCCGGCCATGAGGACATTGGCTCAAATGTGGCACTGAAAAGGAGCTTCCTCCGTCACTCTCGCAACAGCCTGTCCAAGTGCGCGGAAAAGGCTGAGTTTCGTGCGCTGCAGGCTCGCGCGGCTGCTCGTCGCCGGGACATTGCAAGCAAGAAAGCCAAGAGAAGTGCGGATGAAGGTGAGTACTGCTCCAGCAAGAATCCTGCCTTCCTCGACGAATAGTTCTGATCTATAGAGTAGGCTTTCTCAAAGCCAGAGACCTCACAACTGTGATCAACACCTCTCACCTGTCCAGCCTTACCGGTGTGACCGCCGACTCGTCCGAGGACGTCTTCTTTTCAGACGATGTGTCCTGCATCCTCTCTCCCGAAGGCGAGGTTGGCCCCTTCTGGGTCAAGGGCGAGTACATCCGCTCCGACGTGACCGACGACGAGCCCGGGGTTTCTGTCGTGATGGACGCGCAGTTCATCGACATCGACACCTGCGAGCCGATCGAGAATCTGTACTTCGACGTCTGGAACTGCAACTCCACCGGTGTCTACTCCGGGGTTCAGGACAGCAGCAACGGGAACGGCAATGACGCCAGTAATCTCGACAACACCGCACTGCGCGGCCTGCAGCCTACCGATGCGGACGGGGTGGCGCAGTTCACCACTATCTTCCCCGGCCACTACAACGGCCGCGCCACCCACGTGCATGTCATTGCCCACATTGGAGCGACTGTGCTGTCCAACGGAACCTTGACTGGCGGTAATATCGCCCATATTGGCCAGCTGTTTTACGACCAGGACCTCATTACCCAGGTGGAGGCGTTGTCTCCGTACAGTGAGAATACCGTGGCTATCACCCTCAACGCCAATGACCGGGTCCTGGCCGCCGAGACTGAGAACAGCGACTCGGATCCCGTGCTCGAGTACGTTTTGCTCGGGGACACTGTGGAGGACGGGCTTTTTTCGTGGATTACCATCGGCATCGATACCTCTGCCAGTTATAGCGCGAGCTATGCGGCCACCTTGACTTCTTCTGGTGGTGTTTCGAGCTCCAACAGCGGTGGTGGTAGCAGCAGTAGCGGCGGAAACACCGGCAGCGGAGGCAGCGGAGGGAACGGTGGTAACGGCGCCAGTGGCCCTCACTAAAGGTCTCAAGTTGTTGCCGGCTGCGAAAGCAGTAAGAAAAGGACGGAAGTCTCGAGAGTATCAGTCAGAAGGGGAGGGTCACGGCTGTGGCCGTACTTGGACCAAGGACTTCATCTTAACAAAAACACGCCACGTTATTCGCTCGTTATTAGTCCTTGATTCAGTCGACGTTTTACAATCTAAATATTTGTTTGATAGCAATGTCAAGCCTTTAGACATTCGTTACGTTTCCGAACAAACCAACGAGCCTTGAAAGCCAGTCATAGGTCTTAGGTAAGCAGCCACAATTAAGTTAGTTATATAACGAGTCGAGACTGCTATCAGATGTTCAAATTCTATACAAAAGCAGTCGACACAAAAGCCTCAAAGCTCTGCACCCATACACCTATTTTGGTTATGGAACCGGGTCGATGCGGGTGGGAGGAGGGGGTAGTCAATTACTTCCAAATGGTACCGGAAGGGTCACGACTAGGTCTTGGGTGGCAGTATTACCATAGTTTCGGGACAAAAGCGGAGGATTTATTGCCATAGACCGCCGGTCTGAGGTCAAGAACATACTCAGCTCAGCTTACGCTTACCAGGAAGTGCTTAGACATATGTAATTGACCTGGTAGTAAACGCAAGTCAGAAAGGCTGTGTGTCTGCTCTTATTTCCCCGAAGCTACACTCTACAACGTACCCCTCGGACAAAACTTGTTCAGCACAGTGTCTCAAAAGCTACCCTGCATACAGTCAACTCGCACAGTTGGAGCGGGGTTGATTCAAGCTTCCATCATACGGACCCGGTTGATCTCTCGATTTTGTTGGCGGTGATTTGTGACTTATATGGTCCAATTGTGCTGTTGTAGTCGCCCACATTGAAATATGGAAAAAATCAAGGACCATGAACAAAGTTCTGCACTCCCCCCAAGTAATCACAAAACACAAAGTCAATCAAACAAGATGGTTCGAACAAGTTACCGAGGCCCTAATCATGGATGAAATGCCCATAGCCAATCTCTGGTACAGCTTCAAGCTCACGCTCCGGTGGCCATATTACCTTCATTCCATTCTGCTTTGTGGTTGAATCTGCTTTCTCTCCCGCATGTGTTGCACGTAGAAATTCTAGGTTGTTCTTCCCACGAACATAGCCGTGACTAGCAACATGAGTCCCATGAGCGAGCTGATTCTCGTCTTTGTAGCAAAGAGTCACATGCGGGCCTAAGGGGTCTTTCTGTCGTATGCCATTGATACTGGTCGTATTATGAACCTCTGACCTATAACTCATGAGGCATTGATCAGCACTCATACCCGAGCTGAGAAGATAGAAGGTCACATGAACTATTTTCTGGCCTCCAGATTCTCTCCATACCTGATAAGAACTGCCTTTGGATAGAGCTTTCGGTCTCTTGCTGTCTGATACGCTAGGGCCACCAGTTGAAGGACCCTTTCTTGCTCCTTCGGGACCATACCCTTATAAAAGTAGTATTTGACAATGTTGACCGTTGACATGTTTGCGAAGAAGAAAGATGGTTCCTGGGTGATTCTCCACCACTGGATTAACAATGTTCGAGGATTCTGTTGCAGAAATATGAAGTGACCCTTCCTATATCATTGCCGGACCAGGTCTTTTTAATATGAGAAACAAGTATTGGCAAGAGCCAACCTTGAAAGCAGGGGGCTGACACAGTAAGCCGGGCGGGGTAAATGCCATCCAATTCAAGCTCAACGGCTCAACAATAGACAGTTCCGCGAGTCTCAACAGGCATACAGCATGGCCAAGGTGTCCAATCATGATGGGCTAGTGATAAAGTACCTTGTGTGCGATGCGCTGAGCATCCAACCTAGCCTCTTAAGTATACAAGCATACCCGCCGTTGCATAGCCCACGGCGACAGGCCAACAGAATTCTTAGTAGATTTTAGCGGATATTCTAGCTACTCAGGCAGGCCAATTATGCGATAATTTACGTCAACACCTGACAGCATAGCTGCAGCAAATGGCGCTTAGTCTTTCAACCAATGACAACTATATAAACACTTGCCGTGCGTCGGAACCGGACTTTCTATTCTACCGGGCCCCCTCCCCCGTGCCTAGATTACCACTCACCCTTGTCTTCTAACATCATCACCATCATAGCCACTGCATTCAGCTTGCGTTCGCGGTTCAAAACCTCGAGACTTCGATGTAATTCAATTTTATATTTTTACCTCCCTCTTAGAAAGGACATAAAAACGGTACGGCGATGAGGAAATTGCTACCCTTGCCTATGCGGTTGTTGAGTCCACATATCTTCGCTTCCAAGTCCGATGCCGCTGCTCTTCCTAAATCACGAACACTACTCCACCGCCGCCAACCTCGCCGCACCTTTGCTATGACTGCGATCAAAGCAACAACTTCAGGTGACGCTTCAGGTGACGATCATGAACCCCAAATCTCATACGAGCCTCAAGAGGGAGTCGAGAGACTTGAGGAATATCGACCTGGGGGCTATCATCCAATGCGAATCGGAGATGTCCTGAAATCTCGCTATAGAGTGGTCCACAAGCTGGGGCATGGTTCCTATTCAACAATCTGGCTAGCTCGTGATCAACAAGTTGAGAAATACGTCGCAATTAAGGTTTCCAGGGCAGATTCAAAATCACAAGAAGTGGATATCATATCCGCTCTCAGCAGATTACACTATCCTGCAGTAGACAGTCCAGGCCAGAGAATGATCCCTTGGATTCTCGATACATTCGATCTTGATGGACCAAATGGGACTCATGCTTGCCATATCACCACACCAGCAAGAGCTAGTCTTGCTGGTTTGAAAGATGGTTCGTGGATCCGTCTATTCCAGTTAGATGTAGCTCGTGCATTGGCTGCCCAGCTCATCCTTGCTGCGGACTACTTACATACGCAAGGGATTGTGCATGGAGACCTGCATCTGGGTAACATCCTCCTCAGACTTACTCCTCACTTTGATCAGCTCTCACCCGAGCAATTATATGAGGAATATGGGGCCCCGGAGCCCGAGCCTGTCATCCATTTGGATGGAAAGCCGCTTCCTCCTGGTGTTCCATCCCACGGGATTGTGCCTATATGGCTTGGGGCAGCAAGTGAGAAGATCACACTTCCCGAAGCCAGGATCCTGCTTACAGACTTCGGGGAATCCTTCTCATACTCAGACCCGAAAGAACTCCGGTACGAATCTCGCACACCGCTTGTCATTCGTCCCCCGGAGTGTCGATTTGAACCACATAGGCCGCTCTCGTATGCGTCGGACATCTGGACTCTTGCCTGCACGATATGGTCTATCATAGCTCAGAGGCCGCTGTTCGAAGGGTTCCTTGCCACGGAGGATGACATGACCCGTGAGCACGTCGATACCCTTGGCATCTTGCCGCTGGAGTGGTGGAGGAGGTGGGAGACGCGACGGGAAAAGTTCACCGAAGATGGCAGGCCCATCAACCGCAATCCGTTCCGGTCTTGGAGCGATCGGTTTGAAGACAGCGTGCAGCAGCCCAGACGACAGGAAGGGATGCCCGTTCTTGGCGACGATGAACGGGATGCTATCTTCGACATGCTACGGCCGATGCTCGCATTCAGGCCTGAGGAACGATGTACGACTAAGCAGATCCTCGAGACAGAATGGATGGTGAAATGGGCCTTCCCTGCATATGAAAAGATTCCGAAGAGTGATCAATAGATAGTTCTGAATATCGTCCAGATTGGGTTGGTGTTTCTGATACCATCGACCAGGGGTGCGGTGATGCGATGGTAACTTGATGCGGTTAGCAGGGACCACGCCACCATCCATACCGCTTCCAACCTAGCGCTGACAACTAGAATGACTCAACGCACCCCAACCCCGGCGAGCTTATTTGCTATAAAGTATGATGTTACTGTGTCAAACCCATCTCTCATACCTTCATTCTCCAGATTTGACATCATATCTTTGTTGCGCAATATTTCCGTGATCAAACATGTCGTTACCCACAGAACCCATCCACTGGACCCGAGGTGAATTCCTCATCTCCACCGATAAGAGATACCTCTTGCCCACGGCCATTAATCACGCATTTGTACAGGATTACATGTACTGGGCCAGTCCGTTTCCACAGGATACTCTAAAGAAGATCATTGAGAATTCATTCTGTTTTGGCGTCTACGACCTGCGCTCGCAACGACTCTGCGATGACGAGAATGGCCACCCACAGCGACCGGTCGGAGACTTGAATGCAGCCGATGTGAAGCAGATCGGGTTCGCCCGGCTGGTAACCGATGGCGTCACGTTCGCCTACCTCACCGATTTATATGTTCTACCGGAGTACCAGGGACAGGGGCTGGGTGGGTGGCTCATCGACTGTGTGGATGAGGTGGTCCGCCCCCTCCCGTACTTGCGGTGGCTGATGCTGCGGACCTCGGCCGCAAAGAGTCAGGCGTCGTATGAAGCTCGGCTCGGGATGAAGGTGCTTGATACCGGGGATGTCAGCGAAGGTCCCGTCATGATGGGGAGACAGGGAACGGCTGGAGGAGTGTAAAACCATCCAAAGTTCTTGGGGGAAAGGATGTGGTTCACACTCGGATTTCAGATTATGATGTAGCTCCGATTTCTTTACTAGAGGAGTACGGAATCATAGAATATGACCAGAGAAGATATTGGCGCTCCACTCTACCTTATCTCGTGCAGCATTATCGCCTATGCTTCTCCGCAGAACAGTTTGCAGAAATGCAGCGCTAATATTTACTTTCATTGTTCTAACCCAGATTCCAAAACTCCCCTCTATGTTTCCTAAACATCCGTGCCATCCCAATCATTTCTTATGCTCCCCAGCAAGCTTATCATACATCCCCCCAAACTGCGCATACCACTGATCAACGACCTTCTGACTCGCCCCCGGCGCAATAACACTCTGCCCACCCTCCAACCCCCTGATAAAAAACTCCATAAACTCCTCCACCGTCAACGCACTCGGATTATTATGCTTCTTATTATCATCCGGATCCGACCGGTCGCGATGCAGATCCGTCCCCACGGAGGGTGGCACGACTTCCACGACCCTGATGCCCTCATACCCGCCTTTCTCCAGCTGCGTGCGCAGCGTCATCGACCAGAAGTGCAACCACGCCTTGGTGCCATTGTACACCGGGTTGATGACGGAGAACGGCACGAACGCCAAGATAGATGAAACATTCATGATCGTCGCGCCGTGCGGGTGTGTCCGAAAATGCTCCAGCAGGCCTAGCGTCAGGTGCATGGGCCCGCGGATGTTGATGTCGATCTCCTGGTCGGCCTTGGCCAGAAAGTCGGAGGGCGCGTCCTCGAGCACATCCAACGGGCGCTGCACGCCCGCGTTGTTGATCAGGCAGTCGACCTCGGGGTATTTGGCCGTTAGGCTGCGGATGAAGGCCGGGATCTGCGAGACAACCCCCGTGTCCAGCACGAAGTAGTCGGTCGCCCCGATCTCTTGGGCGGTTTGCCGCAGGGTGTGCTCGGTGCGTCCGGCGATGATGACTTTCTTGCCCTTGCGCAGAAGGTAGCTGGCGATGGCTTTGCCGAGGCCGCCGCCGCCGCCGGTGATGAGGGCGCAGTTGAAGGTGAGGTTTGACATTGTTGACTTGGTTTGTGGTGGTTGTTGGTGGTGTTGTCCTTCCTGACTGAGATCAGGGAGTTGAGAGACAGATTCGCTCGACTTGTGCCCTGGTCTGTTGATGAAGGTAAAGAAGACAGCGGGGTACGGTATTTGTATGTGTTGGATTTGATGTATGACGCAGTTCACTTCGAATGGCTTGTTCTCGAAATTGCTCATCGGCTGAGATCCCCGACAGAATTCGGGGAAGCCCCACTCGCGTGAGGAATTTGGAGAATCGGCTTTTGGGGATTTTCTTTTTGCTCGTCCAGGGTCTAGAACCACGTGCAGGAAAAGCCACAATAACCTTATTCAACTGATTCTGTGACAGCTTATTTTCAGAATTTCCTCATTCCTTTGCCTTTCAAAAACTTGTAATTGTCGTTAGTGGGGCAAGATGCAGCCTCGGGGAATATCATAGAGACTGCAGCATAGCAGAAGATAGTCTGGAGGGAGTGCTCGCAAAGCAACATTGCTGGTGAAGAGAATCTGAGAATGTGCCCAGAAGAAACCCAGCGTAACTAGGTGCTCCAAGGTGAAAATCTCCAAGTGTTTATGACCCAGGGATTATTGGGACCGTACCGTGATATGCAGCGCATTGACTGATTCAGGGTACACTGCGCCCTACCCTAGCGCTGTCGCGCCCTGTACACTTTAAACTTTAAACCCTACGTGATGACGATGATGATCAATCACCGAGTTCGCAAGCATTTCGACCACATTCCAGAACCTCTTCGAGGTATATATATCTGATCAAAGCAAGCGCTCTCTCCGCGTCACCGTGATCACCGGTTTACATAGCGCGACCGAAAGAAAAGATGGAAAAAGGAAATCCCCGCCATATTGTTTCCGCAAAGCCGAAACAGAATCATATCGACAACAAAATCAAAAAGAGGGTTTCAAGGGCCTGCAATCGCTGTAGAACAGAAAAGGCAAAGGTACAGTACGACGACACCACAGATTGAGCTGCTGTGCACTAAGACCCCATGCAGTGTGACGGTGCAGACCCTTGCCACCGGTGCAGGGCTTCCGGTACGAACTGCACATTTCAAAGGACTACAGGAGCCAAGGACAGGGCCATGCCTAAAAGGCAAGGCACTGAAGGCACTGCATGGTCGCGGATTTGACACGACCGTGGCTGATATGGATAGATACGTCGAAATGCTCGAGAGCGATCGCCAGCGCCTGATTGATGGGCTCCGGAAGTTGTATCGATACACCAGTGGAGGTTGTCCCCGAGGCTCGTTTGTACTTCCGCTAAGTGGGCAAGAGCAACCTCTCGCCCACGAGATCCTGAGCCGACTGCACGTATTGCCCGCGGAGTCAGAAAGTCAGAAGCCTCCTGCCAGCGGTCTAGCACCGAGACAATGATAGATTCGTCTGCGACAGATACATGCAATTTAGATATATCCAGTCAGAGTCAATGTGAAGACGGTGCAATTTCACCGCCACCACCCGCGGGGATCGACATTTCAATGACTGAACAGCTATGGCCGATGCTTGACTCCGAGTATACAGTTCAGAACCAGGACTTGGTAACAATACCCGACGCGATGACAGACTCAAAGGGACTACTACCATTGTGGGAAGAGTGGCCCATGCAGATGGCTACGGGTCATTTCTCAACTACATTCAACAACGGGTTAGTAGATGAAACCCAGTGGTCTCCATACAATTCAATAACCGACTGGATGTGTCTTACATGACCCTGTTCTTGGGAGATAGAGATCTTGGGAGAATTGTAAATTGAGCATTCTTCAACTGGCATTCTTTACGTAAAGATTTAGAGAGATCTAGATCAACAAAAACAAAGAGATTAAATTCCCAGCTTGATTATCGAAACTATATCCGCCCCACCCCCAAATCCCCAAAACACACAAATCTCCGAAACCCCAACTTTCACAACCTTTTCCCAGCCCCGTCCCGTCGACCCACCCTTCGTCGGGCGTGACTTGACAACAGTCCCCTCACTCTTCCCCAACGGCATCCTGAAAATCGTTCAGAAACCGCCACCTCCCCCGTTCCGCCAGCCCCGCCTCCCGCCAACCATTCAGTGTCCGGTGCGGGAAGCACCAGCCGGCGTCCCCATCCTCCGCGCCCGTGAAGACAGGCAAGAGACTGTGGTCGTGGGCCGTGAGCACCAAGACCCGCTCGTCGGCGTCGAACTCGGTCAGTCCATCGATCGTGCGAAGACACTCGTCAAAATCGTGCGTGTACTCTTGCGCTGGTTCGAAGAACGGGCCGTCATTCGCCCCAGGGTGCCGGCCCAAGGAGTGGAACAGATGACCGGGGCAGACACTCCCGAATCGAGGGTGGGAGGGCAGCGGAGATGGCCGGATCGTCTCTGGCATAGGGCTGTGCTTGGAGGGTCGGAACTCGCCGGGGTGGTGAGCGAAATCCTTTACGTCCCTCGTGGAATTACGTCAGTGACTGGGCTTTTTCAAGTTGTGCTTTAGGGCTGTGTTGCCGGATCGGGCTAGGGACAACGCAGACTGAAAACCACTCACCGCACCCATGAGGACAAAGGAGTCCGACTGCACTCGAGCTAACCCGACCATGTGGTCTGGTGTATGGCCCGGGGTGTGCAGTAGGTAGAAACTTCCGTCGCCGAACCAGTCCACGGCGGGAAAGCGACCGATCTTCAGCTGCTGCTGGTCGAACTGGATTTCTCGTAATGTACGGCCGTTCCAATCGGCCGACTTCACCGGCGATTCAGGCTGCTCGGGCCATCCCGGCGTGAAGTTCCTGGTGAACCCCGGCCCCACGACCAGTTCAGTCGAGCTGGGGAACAAGGACGGATCGCCGGTGTGGTCGAAGTGGTGGTGGGACCAGATAATGGCGTTGATGTCGACGAGAGGCACCCCGTTCGCGACTAGGATGTCTGACACGTTGTGCGGAGAGGAGATCTTCCAGCCACTACTTGCGGTGTTGGTGCAGCGCTCGGCAAAGACGGGTGCCAGGTTCTGGAAGTCAGACCGGATGGACAGGTCGAACAAGATGCGCTGGCCCGATGGGTGCGTGACGAGAAAGCAGTATGAGGGCACGGCCATGCGGTCGTAGCCTCGAATCGCTGGGGTCATGAATTGCTGCGCTGGGAAGTCCAGACGGGCGCCTCTGGTAGCATATTGTAAGCGGGCTGGGTTTGGGGTAGCGGAGCAGTCACTGGGGAAGGAACATACGAGTCGATCAGGAAGACGTCGACGGTATTGGCGGACTGTGGTAGATCAAGCGATGCCATTGTTCGTGTTTGTTGTGAGGAGAAGGAATACACTACATCGAGTAGATATGAGAGGTCAAACTACTTGAAGTAAAGCTATGATTCGATCCCTTAGTCCTTGTTGTCACTAATATAACACAGTTGAATCGACAAGGTTTGGGGTAACCAGTTGGGGCTCGACCCGCCAGCAACTCTTTGGCGAATTCAGCTAACCATGCGGGGCGATATTCTCTCGAACCATCATCATCTCATGATGACCTCATCGCTTGACAATCCAAACTTTGTCCGACAAGGCTTATTTGAAGTAAAGATATGTTTGAAGGTGATTGCTCGTAATTAACAAGACTATTGGCGGCACCCCCTGGGTCGTCAAATATGTCATCGTTGGCCACTGATGAGGCGGTAAGAAGGTGAATGTGTGGGTGTTCAACTGGGAGTATAACACGTGCTTGGGCTTGATGTGGAATATCTCCAGGAAATTTGACAGGATTGAATATCAGATACTGGAATTCACTTGGAAGTGTTGATGCTATAATTCTGCTTTCTGTCTGGTACCTGAAGAAATACAAGTGCCAATCTCGTGCCCGACCGACCAAGCTTTGTGTTAGTTTATCGTATACACTAGTGATAAAAATGGAATTTAAGCCGACACGGCGGCGAAACTTCAGCATTCAGGTTTCCTCTGCTCTCGTTTAATGTCAGAGGTATGTTCATATATGTATGATTTCGAAAGTGAGACTTGCGACAAATTGACATCGTCTATTTGATATTATATATCGACCAGAGTAATAGGAAAAAAGTGAACAACTAGGTCCGGCCCTGATGCCTGAGGCAGCAGCTCCCGGCTTACAGGGTCCTGGATGTGATAACTCTCTTCTTTCTGATGTTTTCACCGTCTCTTGAGGCTAGAACACTTGGGTCTCAGCAGAATCCTGAGGGGAAAGCAAGATTCCTGGGTACTAATGCAAATCACCTAGTCTAGTGTAAGATATGGTGGTAAAATTCGATCCGTGACTGTCGCTGACTCATCAGACCCCAACCCCCAACTTACAGGATCTCAATTCCCCAATGCCGAACCCCAACTTTACTGCGAGATGAAAATCCGTCTGCTTCTCCAATCTGCATTCTCGAACCAACGGACCACCCCCTTCGCCCGCAATCTGTGAACCCCAAATCTCCCCCCGAACCTGCATCTTCTCCCTACAACTTATCCCCCTCAAACCCCCATCGCTTGGAGATCCCCAAAGACCAGCCCCGCATTACATCGCACGCAGCAGCGGCCAAGTCATGTCTTCGGGAGCAACGAAACGTGCGGAACGGTCGCTGATTTGTAATTTGTGCCTGCGTTCGTTTGCACGATTAGAGCATCTGCAGCGTCATCGGAGAACCCGTACTGCCCCCATCTCAGACATTGAACGGATGCCTTGGGCTTGCCTAACCTAGGCATAGATACCAAAGAGAAGCCTTTTGCTTGTCCCTGCGGCCGAGCTTTTACACGAAAGGATCTGCTAAGGAGGCATGAGCGACTAAACCATGGAATGCGTGACGGTAACTGGTCGGTCGACGGTACGTAGGTCCCCTCCACCAAAACCAGGAGGTTGGCTAATCGGAACACATAGTAAGCGGGCAATCCCTCAACATAACTCCAGAGTCGATTACGACGGGTCCCGCCTTACAGGATAGACATTCTGCGCAGCCTGAACAGACGCAGCCTCCATTCCCTACCAATTACCCGGGAACTGCTGATCCCCTACACCAGCACGCTCCAGAGAATGCCTCACTGTACTTCGACGATATTCTAAAAGACTATGATGATCCGGTGTTGGACTTTTCAAGATTCATGGATATGGTGAGTTCGGATTTTGACTGGAGCACAATGAACCCGGGCATGGGGACCAATCACCAAGAAGTCCAGCCTATCGTCCCAATGAATACTATGCCCTCGGATCAGATGGACGTGACCCCACATGATAATTGTCCAAGAGTACCCGATGGTGCGATTGATAATGGTGCGCATAACTCCAGCAGGTCTGTTGTAGGACGAATCTAGGTTACTAACTTTGACTAGACGACTTTCAAGAGCTGAAGCCCACGCTTGATCCCTGGGTAGTCAGCGAAGCTCAACGAACTGCGATCACACAATCACTGGTTCCGTTCAAGACGTCACTGGGCGACTTCAAGCTCCCATCCAGATCCGCTCTCGGGCGGTATGTGAAGGGCTACGTAGACGGCTATAGCAATCATCACCCCCTCGTTCACATACCCACGCTCAGTGTCGCCTCACCGGAAAGAAGCCCAGAGTTTGTCCTGGCGCTTCTAGCAATGGGCGCGCATTATCGATACGAAACAAAAATGGCTCGCCGGTTGTACCACGCAGCGAGGTCAGTTGTGGCTGACCGCCAGACCCGCAGCGGACCACCCTCGAGCCCGGCAAAGGCCGGTGTACCCAGGCGTGATACGATGGACCGACTGCGCGCATTAGTACTGGTGGCGACTTTTGCATTGTCCCAAAAGGACGTTGATTTCATCCGCGAGTCTCTGGAGTGTCAAGGATGGATTGCCTCGCTCCTTCGTAGCGTTCCTATGCCACAACACAATCACTCGCAGATCGGAGACAATTGGCGGCAGTGGGCCTCGGCCGAGGAAGACATACGTACCATTTTCAGCGCATACTGTCTTCTGATGAAACAAACGATCTTGTACGACACCCCTCCGATGGTATTGAGCCATGAGCTTGATCTCCCTCTGCCCTCCTCGTGCCGGGAATGGATAGCCGCGACGCCATCGGAATGGCTCGCTGCCCGGGCCACAGTGCCACCCATGATCTCCTTCAGAGACCGCTTACGCTCACAGCTGGCCACCACCCAGCCCCGAGTTCCGGCTCCATCACTTTCCCCGATGGGCAACTATGTTCTCATTCATGCGCTCCTCCAAAGAATCTACCTCGCAAACTCCCTCTGCCAGGACGGGGACCGCCCCTCCCTCCCCGCCGCAGAAACCGACAGCCTCCAGCGGGCTCTCAACAACTGGCGAATCACCTGGAAGGCGTCCCCGGACACCGCCCACGATCTACATGACACCTACGGTTCCATGGCCTTCGCCTCCACCGCGCTGCTGGGCATGGCTCACGTCCGGCTGCAGTGCAACCTGGGCCCTTGGCGACAGCTGCAGAGCTGTGACCCGCAGACGGTCGCCGCGAAACTCCACGCGTGTCCGCTGCCGGAGCGGAGCCCCCATCTGCCCCACGCCCTCCTGCACTCGATCCACGCGCTTCGCATTTCCGTCCACATGGGTGTCGCGTACTTCTCAACGCGCCAGTCGTTCTCGTGGAGCTTGTATCATGTCTTCTGTGGACTGGAGTTTGCGGTTTTCACCAGTAAATGGCTACATGTAGTGGCTCAGAATTGCGGCAGCGTGCCCCTCACCGGTAGGTCCCTCTTTCCAACCGCAGATATATTTGCTTGTTCAGATGGCAATACTAATCTGTGTTGGTAGACTACGAACGACAGATAATCCAATGGATCATCCGAGCGGTGCGTGACGGTCTGGAGTCCCACGATGAGACGGCCGGCGACGACTACCAGATCGAGGACGATGATCTCCGCCGCCCACAGGAAACGATCCGCTTTCTCAAATTTGCGGTGCCAAAATTGTGGGCGCAGATGTTTATCTCCTGTAATAGTCCTTGGCCTATTGCTCGCATGATTGGAGAGAGCTTGGAGCATTACGCTAACCTCGTGAGAGATGAGGTGTGATTGGAATGGGGCACTCATTTCGTCGACGATGGGAATGATATTCGCGCGCCCGTCCACGTTGGATAGGCTTTTATAGACAAAGGTCTAGGGGCTGGTCTAGCGCAAGATTACCTGATTTATTGGTTCAAGCGCTGGTCGGGGCGCTTTGGGATCGAATGATTGATTCCCCGTACACGTCCATTCAAGCCACTCATCCATCTTGTGAGATCTAGGCCGCGCACATGTAGTGCCCCGTTGCCACCAACGGACTGAAGGCTATTGTTGCGTGTTTGATACAAGGAATTTTCTGACATCGTTGGCGCAGTTGCATCAAGCTAGCGGTTTATCGATGACAGCGAGAACATCTGATGTGAGAAGTCTGTGCAGCAGCCCTAAAGAATAATTGGGGATTGGCACCGGAATAGTGGAGGACGATTCTTGATTCGGATTTGTGCGTCTGGATTGAAAGGTTTCACCTGTCTGTGGTAATGCGGACGCACGTGCTGCTTTGCGAGTAAATTATAACCCCGTCCTTGCCCGGGACAGCATAGCAGGGACTATTGACGGGGGCCCGGGGGCCTTGCCTTAGGCTGCCTGCTCGCCGCCCACATCAGTGGCCTAAGCTAGTTCCTCGCAGATAGTCATAATCCAAGCATCTTCCACCTCTCTCGCAGGTGTCATCAACTATAAAAAATGAAAATGAGTGTGAACAAAGTGAATGGTCGAGGGAATGTTACTATACTGCTTGAAAGATAATTTCCCTCCTACGATGATTCTCCACGTAGCCTGATATGTCCAGTTACACAGCTGGGCTCCGCCCCAGTCCTTGCCGTTAGGTTCTGGCTAAGTAGGCCTACAGTCTCTTGCATAGTTCGTGTTAATCCAGCTTGAATTACTGCAAAACGAGCAAAAGAAAAAACAAAAAAAGACAGGCCAAATAGAATGATGCAGTACAATTTCGACACCAGTGTCTTCAGATCAAATCATACGCCGCGTCAACTCAGTTTGATCATAGCTTTGAGTGTAGACACACGGACCACCACACTGGCAAAAGGCACGTCGGATGAAATAGAACCTTTGTTAGCAAGATCCCCGAGGAATACTAAGCCCACCGAGGCTTTTGCATAGCATGATCAAGACAAAGCCGTGTATGCTTCTGTGCCGTGTCGTCTGCATGCCCCATACCATGGCTTAATTAGACGCCGTTCATGATTAGCACGACGGGCTATGTCGAGTAGTTCTCGAGAACGTAGGGAAAGAGTAGTCTATTCCCGGACGTCGCCGCATGTTGCGTAGGCTGCGCTTACTTTTGACGCTCAAGGGCAAGCTCCTCCTTGAGGCTCTTGCACTCACTATGCAGCGCCTGAATAGATTCTGCGGATGCCTTGCTCGCCTCGCGCATCAGTCGCAGCACGCGGGCAGACACATCATCGGTAAACGGGCTCTCAGGAGCATCGTCGAGGAGGAAGTCATCGAGATATTGCACCAGGACACCCGCTATCTTGTCACGTAAGCTCTCGGCATTCGGCACCTTGTAAGCCAGCTCCACGACTTTCGCAAACCCTGCAGGCGACCATGGCATCTGGAGTGTTTGGTCGACCTTCTTCTCAACGAGAGTCTTCAACCTCGACACCTGATAGTATTCTGCGATCTCAGCGACCTGGATGTGTGCAATCAAAGCCTCGGACAGAATCGGAGTCGAAGGGCTTGGGTGTGAAGTAGTTTTGCCTTTGGAGGGAGACTCTTCTGACCACCATCCCTGATTAGCTTGCATCCTAGAACAATCAGATAGCAACGGAAACACAAACCGGTATCGTCCTTGCAATCGTACTCAGTGGTATAATCCCCTGTGTACAAGTACTCCACCATGTAGCCTACGGTCGATGATTGAAATGCGTCGATGCGGTAGACGCCTGAGGATGCCTCCTTCACGCAGTTAGTTCCCGTCGCCGAAATTTCTTGATCTCACTTCATGTCTCCTTACCTTAAATCCTCCCTTGGAAGCGGCTGCGAAGGCTTTTACCTGTGTGCAAACGACCATCTTGTGGACAGGGAACGTGGTACCGTCACACTCGAGGGCGAAGTCACTGTATTTCCCAGCTTTGGCCTGTAGAAAGAGCGCGTTGCTTAGAAGAAGTGCGTGCGAGGCCGCACCGTCAAGACTGCTCTGGTCCTGCCCCATTGTTACTGAGGTTGTGAGGCAAAGAGAACGAAGGCCTTCAAGAAAGCTGGCTCACAATCCGCAAAGTGTAGGCCAAGGACTCTGAGGATGGAAAGGTGTGTTAGGAGAAGGAAGTGGGAGCGGTAAATGTCGGATTAGCTGGTGATTTTATAGCCTTCCTTCTCAGGTTCAAGTGAGAGGAGAATTCTATCAGTGGAAAGTGAATGTAGTAAGTAATAGGTAATATCGCCCGACTGGCCTGTTATGACTGTCCTTTCACTGTATTGTGACTATTACCTGGTGATTGTACGAGCTAGCTGCTTGATGACACTAACCTGAGCCTCATCCCCAACCTTTTATCACTATGGCTTCTCTATCACCTCTTTCATGCCCTGGTCTAGGCTCTTTCCGCAATTACGGTCATCCTGCCTTGTTCTGAAATGTTTAGCTCACCCATCTTGTAACCTTTAGGCACCGGTTCTTCAGCTGGCAGAGTATCATGGAGTCAAGTTTTGTTTACTTTGCTTTCCAGAACTACGTCTGCTTTTGGGGAGAGCACAATATGAGGGAGTTCAGTAACACTGGCAAAACCATTTACACTCTCCCTGTTATTGAGAAAAAAAGGAGACTAGAACTAAACTCCCTTGTATCGACTTCCAAGTTGACATGTATAGAACATTCAAATTTCAGGCTGAGAATAATCTTGACAATATGGCAATGGCGCATACAAATCCCACACCTGGAAACCTAAGCCCTGATCCCCCCTCTCCTCCAACTTACAAGATCCCGGCTTGAACCAATGATACTAAATTCCGTCAGCCCTGGAGCGCCCCCAGATCTGCATACATGTCAAATCCAGCGCTTACGAGCCCGACCCGCCAGCGCAGCGATCTTCTTCACCAACTTAGTCGGCTGGCTCGGCATCGGCGAGTGGCCCGCGCTGCACCGATCGACTTCCGCCCGGGCCAACCCCGCAAACCCCTCTTGGAAGGTCGGCGGAACGGCCTAATCTCCCTCGCACACCAGGTAGGTCGAAGGAAAGTACTCGTACGCCGCCCGCGTGGAGCACGTGGTCTGCATCGCATACGACTGGGGGACACGGCGCGATTCCCACAACGCTCCCTCTTCGGCGGGGAGGTCGCTGTAGATTATTGTGGTGCCATTCTTGAGTCTAACCTTGCCGTCGGGCTGCCTCATAAAATCTAAGGTCAATGAAGAGACTCACGGACTACATACAAAGGGAGAATGGGGAGTGGCTGCTTCCAAGGGAGGGTGTGGAACCAGAGGAAGCTTTGGTAGAGAACATACCTGCACATCGTTATTGGGCGACTCGCCGAATGTCCCGAGCACAGATTGCCCTTTGGAAAGGATAACCCCAGCAAAGTAAAACAAGTGTAGCACCCCGCCGTTGTGTCCCTGAGCGTGCCGTGCAGCGTGGGTGAGGTCCTCAGGGATAGCTTCGGTACCCACGATACCGCCGTAGGAGTGCATCGCAACTGCCACGAACTTCTCTTCTTCGACCAAGCCTTGGACGACTTCGGTAATGGCATCCGCGTCATCCTGTGAAGTGCGTGAGGGAAATTCGCTGTCTCGACATCGGAGCAGCTTGGCAGGGTGGGGTGGACTACTGGATACCCTGCGTGGCGAAGACCGATTGTCAGTCTTTCTTAGACGAGGGGCGTCTGGAGGGGGCCTTCAACGAGAATTATCGTCAGACTGGAGGTGCTCATGGTCGGGTCACTGAAACTCCCGATAATGAAAGTCGAGAGGAGAATGTGATGGGAGGAGTGCGTTCAAGACGTTTGGTATGGTGGAGGGGAGGAAGAGGAGATCTTATGTAAGCGCTTATGCATGCATCTGGTGCCGGGTGAGCATTAACTCTATTGTAGTCGAGAAATCTGTCATATCCTTGGTCTCTGTTTCAAAATACTGTCCTGGTGTGTGAGTACATAGCCCTCATCAAAATGTCCGATAGCAAGATGCCAGGACGATAGAATAGTCTCTAGGGAAGGAAGCAAGGCTCGCCATCAATGTACGCCTTTGGCCAGTCTGAGGGTTATGACAGTAGATGCACCTCGTATCACAGATATACAGAACCTCTGGTCATCAATTCTTCTGGGTAATCTGCATCAGAGGAATTAGACCACTCGCGACATTGCTTGACAAACAGGTCAAGTTGGCTGCAGGTGATCACAGGGGGTTTGCGAGATGGCCGAGCCGGCCTCGGACATTTGGTCGGCTTATTCGAATAAACCGAGCTTTGGGCGAGGCCATGGTTGTATAGAGCTTTGCAAGCATCTTACTCCTCGACGTCTATAAATATTGATCCATTTGTGCTCCCAGCAACAACTTGAACGGAAGCAGAAATAAATATTTCTTCCGCAAGCTTTCATCTAGCACAGCAAACTCTTGTACTTCCTCAATAGCACAATGCCACAGCACATTGCGATAATCGGCGCGGGTCCGTCAGGCCTCACTCTCGCAGCCCTGTTGCAAAGGCACGCAATCCCCTTCACCATCTTCGAGCGCGAGACCTCTTCCAGCTCGCGGTTTCAGGGTGGATCCCTCGACCTTCACCCGGAATCCGGTCAACGGGCCCTACGGGAAGCGGGCCTCTGGGACCAATTTCAAAAGCACGCCCGTTACCACGACCAAGACTATCGCTTCGGAGACAAGACCGCAGCAACTTGGCTCTACCACCAAGCATCGTCAAACGCCGACGGCCGCCCGGAAATTGACCGGTTCATGCTGCGCAAGATCCTAATCGAATCCTTGGACCCCAACAACATCCGCTGGGACCGCTCTGTCTCAGAAATCGTACCCCTGGCTGATGGTCGCGTCAAGCTCTTGTTCCAGGGCCGAGAGACCCCAGAGTTCACCAACCTGGTGGTCGGGGCGGACGGAACGTGGTCCAAAGTCCGGCCGATGCTGACCAGCTGGAGGCCTGAATACACTGGCTTGACAGTTATTGACTGCCGCATTTCCAACATTGATGAGCGGTTTCCCGAGCTCAGTAAGTTTGTGGGCCGAGGAACTTTCTTCTGCCTTTCGGAGGGAAGCGGGATCTTCATCCAGCGCAACGGAGACGGTAGCGTACGCGTCTACCCTTGTCTCCGCGTGGAGGAGAAATGGGCATGGAGTAATCCCTCCTTCGACTGGGGTGATCACAAGAAGATGACACAATTTTTGATTGAGACGTTCTTTGCGACGTGGGATCCTCGTCTACAAGCTGTTGTCCGGAATGTCGACGCGAGTATGACGCCCCGTGCGCAGTATCGCATGCCCTCGGGACTGCGGTATCCTCATCGTCGCGGAATGACGCTCATCGGCGACGCTCTACATGTGATGTCCTGGTTTGCGGGTGAAGGCGCAAATCTGGCGATGTTGGATGCCGTGGACCTCTGTGAAGCGATTCTCGCGCATCCCGGGGATCTGGACCTGGCCGTGCGCAATTACGAGGCGAAAGTGGTCGACTCCTGCCGGGCGGATTTTACGAACGAGATGTCGCAGGAGCTTCTTGTCAAAGCGATGGCAGATGATGCTCCTGGAGCTTATGTGGAGGCAATGGCTGAGGCGATGGATGCTTGGTTCGCGGGGGGAAAATTGCTGAAAAGAGTCGAAGACAACCGTTTGTAAACAAGGTGAATGTGTCTTTTCTGCGGTTTGTGACGTAATGAACTCATTTGAGGCCCTTGAACCTGTACTTCTAGGACTAAGGACGAGGAAGCAGGGTAATCACAAATTGAATCTTGCTACTCCTCATGCTTCCATGCACAATAGCCCCGCCTGACCATTGAAATATAAGATCTTTCCAGGAAACGTTGGAATTATGAGAAACGTATATTTTTTACGGGACAATAACAATATTTATTGATACGACAGTAAGATAAGCCAAACCGATCGCCTAATAATGCTTCTTTCAATCAACGAAAATATATATCTTCCTCTCAGGTCTTTTGAGACTGTACCAAGCAGGCTCAACATAATATTCTTATCCTTTATTGGGAACCCCACGAGATAGTTTAGTAGTCATGTTGCGCCCCCCTCCGTGCTGAAGAATGGCCGAGAAACGGGAAGCGTACTTCGTTCATATTCGTTCATAAATTGCCGAGATTGCTAGTCGCCGTAACGGATAAATAGCCCCGTTCACCCCACCTCGTAGGCGGCAATCTCCTCAATTGTCCGAACCTGTCGTCCGCGCAAGATATCCCACATCGAACGATGGATCGCTTTCAGAAAACACCGAAGCGGACACCAAAGCCAGGGGCCAGGAAAAGACGACCACCACTGGCTTGCGTTCAGTGCTATGAGCGGAAGGTCAAGTGTGGCAAGCAGTCCCCATCTTGCAGCCGGTGTGTTAGGGCTGGGATTGCCGAGCAATGCACGTATCGCGGAGGCTCGGCTCATCAGAAAGATGTGATGGCCAGCCCTGTCCGATCTAACCATCGGGACGCTACACCGGCGCCTAGAGTACTGTCGTCAGAGAATGGCCTACAGCCAGCAACGCCGCCCGCACCTGCTAGAATTAACGAAATAACTCATCTCCGACGCAGAGGCGGCCTCGTTCAGTTTTATGGGTACAGCTATCACATGAACTTCTATCAGCAGGTGAGTATTCAGTACCCGCTTTCCAAGTAGATGGGAACCAGGCGAAGTAATTCGCAAGGGCATAGTTTCCCGAACTTCGATCATACATTGCTGGTGTGAAAACTCGGTACCCTGGGATAAACGTCGCGAGAGATGAGGTCTTTCCGCCAGTTCATGAAAGCACCACCTTTGAAAAGCACGCCAGCGTTCCGGTGAGCGCAGCCGTTCTGAAGGTCATGATACCAAGTAAATCTGTGGCAGATGCGCTAGTACAGACCTATCTTGATCGTTTCGAAACCACACATCGCGTGCTGGATCGGTCGGCTTTCATGACCGAGTATAATTGCCACTGGAGCGGTTCCATGTCAACAACCCCCTTCTTTATTGCTCAGCTTCTTTTGGTCCTTGCGACCGGTGCCAGCTTTTATCCCGAAACCTACCTCCAAAATGAGTCCAAAACATCAATCTACATGCAAGCCATCAGGTGGATCGACGTCGCTGAATCGTGGCTCACTTCCTCCCCAGATGTCATGCCACATTCTCCATGTGCAATTGCATGTCAATGCTTGTTGCTAATTGCGAAGCGAGCGAACTACATCCAAGGAAGCTCATTCTGGACCAGCACTGGCGCGTTGATGCGACTGGCAATGGCAGCGGGGTACCACTGGGAGGTCAACCCTGCATCTCACATCTCACCCTACGATCAGGAGATTCGGCGGAGGCTATGGACAACAATCGTGGAGCTGGATGTACAGGCCGCCGTAGAACGAGGAATGCCACCCTCTCTCCGACCCAATGACTTTCTGACGGAACGTCCTTTGCATATCAACGACGACAAGATACACAAATCCCTTGAGGATGGGGGTGCTGCCTTGCCTATGGAGACGATGAGCGATACCTCGTTCCAGGTTATCTTGTTGAAATCACTACCGACAAGACTTGCCATATGCTCGTATGTGAATGGCAACGATGTGGCGATGGAGTATAAGCAGGTCCAGGAACTCGCGGAAGCGTTGCACAACGCAATTCGTGATATCCCGGACTGGAATAATCGGGCAGCAGATCCACGCCAGGAGAGGCTCGCTGTGTACTTGGGCACGTTGCTGAAGGTTTATCTGTGTCAGTATTCGCTCTTGCTGTATGCCAAGTTCGGTTGCCAGTCGCCAGACTCATTCCAATCAGTGATCTGTCGCAGAGCGCGTTTGGATGCGAGCACAGCAATACTGGACTGCTACCAAAGGCTCGTTGACGATGAAATTGTTCCGAAACATACTTGTCAGACAGGGTTGATGATAGCGACCTTGAACATCTGCCATGAGATTTATCTTTCTCATGGTCCTTGTGGTGAGCCAACCCGCCATGCTTCCTTCCAGTAAAGCTCGGTCTTTCTTTCACAATATGGTGTACAAGTAGTGATAAGTTGACATTGTTCTCAGCGGAAGCTATCGGAATAGCCACGTCGTTGGGAGTCGCACATTATCTACTTGGCGCGGTTGAGAATGTGCTAGCGATCTTGGAAACAAGGATAAGCAGAACCCTGCATGGCTTGAACGAGTACTATCTTCTCAGCATGATCATTGGTCTGGTTAAGACCAAGATATCCCTCGCGACAAGGTCCAGCAATGACACGGAAGCTGCGAATCGAGCAATCCAAGTCTGCACTTTACTACATACTGCGCGGGCTTCTTTACTCGCGTGTGACTCGCCTATCCAACCAGTGTAAGGCTTCCTGTCATGGCATCCCTGCGAGTTCGCTAATTGAGTTGTTGCAGCGAACCAGAAGCTAGCTCAGAAGGACGTTCTCCATTGACGATGCTCCACAATGTCTCGGTTGGTCAGGATTCATTAGTACGAACACAACCCCTTTCCCTCATCTCTCATCTCCCATAGCTAATTCTGTTATGTCGCCCAGTACAACGACAATGCAGGGTTCACCGAGGATGACTTTTCGTTTGACTTATTCCTTCAGGATCCATCTTCGTTTTTCTAGCTATTGGGTAAAGCTTTAATGATAGGGATGTCCTGACCAAACGTAGCTAGCATGACTATTGTGCATTGAGGGAGGGATGGAGGCGGCTATCCTAAATTGGGGTGTGCTGTTCGGAACGACATGTTTATCATGCGTGATTGTATCTACATTTATTTTTCTGTGGGAGTCAGGACATGAGATTCCATGAAGAAGAGGTACGATGATTTATGACTCACTTGCCGAGCAATGGGATTGTTTAGGAAGAGAACGAATGTATTAGTACTTCCTCGCAATTTAAACTTGTCCTCTACCTGTCGCACTAGACTGGAAGAAGTTGCAGTGGACTTTCGGTATTTGTTATGATCCCAAAAGTGACTTTACTTCATCATATGGTTTCAGGGAACCAAACCGCTCTGCATTCTGATCAAATAGGGTACGTCAACTCCTAGGCTGGGGATCGAGCCACGTCCACGGAATTTATTGTGTCCATCCTAAACACTTTTATTCTTAGGAAGGATTACTGGTGGTTTGCCAAAATCTCATTGTCATCGAAGCTACTGCCGGCTAAATATCACGAAGAAAAGAATCCTGCCAATACAAAATTATCGCCGTACCATTCATCCCATGAAACCAACATCGAAAGGATCATTATCCTGACTCAACCACCCCGCCGAAACCTGACTGTTGAAGAGCTCCCACATCAGCCAGTCAGCAGAGGGGTCCGTGCCAGTGGCAGGCATAGGCCACATATCATCACCGTCTCTGGGAAATACTGGTGGCAAGGGAGTGTCGATCAAAGCCCGGTTGTCAGCGTCAATAGGGCCAACGTCCGCCGCGACAGCTGGGGCATCGCCGTACCCTGGCGCGGCTGCAGCGCCCCCACCACCATCACTGGGTGTCTGGAATAAGGGCTCGCAAAGACGCTGCAGGGACTGGAGCAAATTGACAAGCTTGCCTAAATGGCGATCCCGCTTGAATGGCGCCAAGTGCTGGATGATCTGGCCCATGAGGTCAAAGTCATCCCGGTCGATTGTCCCAATGATGTGGCAAAAGACGACGAAGAAGGCGCTGAGGGGGTAGAGGAATAAGGTCCTGTCAGCCTGAAGGTCAGTTGCAAGCATCTGCAAAGAACCAGCAAAGCGGGATGCATGGTTGACCGGGGAAGGAGGGTAAGGACGAACCAGGTCAAAAACGACGGATATGGATCATCAAATCCCGGCAGCTCAGATGGGTGCTGCTGGAGGAAGTGGAATGCTCGCAGCGCCTTGCGAGCGAAACCAAGGCATTCACGATGGACCGTCGCGCTGAAAGCGCTTTTCAGACGGGTGCGGTGAAGCTCGACGAAGATCGCGTAGTAGGTAAAGTCCGCGGCGACCCAGTCATATTGGACGGCTTTGGGCTGTGAGTCGCGGTTCTGCAAGGGAAAGATACTGTCTCAGAG
Organism: Aspergillus uvarum CBS 121591; assembly: GCF_003184745.1. Lineage (NCBI taxonomy): Eukaryota > Fungi > Ascomycota > Eurotiomycetes > Eurotiales > Aspergillaceae > Aspergillus > Aspergillus uvarum. The sequence continues at coordinate 192,993 of NW_020291299.1, read as the reverse complement.
CATGGTCTTTAGGAAGTCAACAGTAGAAGACATACCGCTTGCAAACGCGGCAACATGGCCTGCATTCTGGCCTCGAGGCTAAGGCATATCTCTAGAGCTAGCTCGTTGCGTTCATTCCTGCTACCACAAGAGATAGTCCGTAGCTGACCCTGAACCTGAGCCAGGTCGAGTACAATTCGCATCATGCTATCGTATGGAGATGATGGCGCTGAGACAACAAGATCGGTCGGGGACACCGCAAGATCAGGGAGCGAAGGGGGCCGGCAGAGAAGTGAACTCAATGTTTGATCGAGGTAATAACACCAGTAGACAACGTCTTGAATGTCTTGCTCCTTTTCTGAGGTCGCTGGCAGTCTGCGGATCTTGTGATAGTTGAGCGCGGTGATTTGTCGCGCGGCATAAGAGACAAAGAGCCAACACTGGTAGGGTCTCCCCATGTGCTGCATGAGCAATGCCTAGAGGGTCAAAGCTAAATCAATTGTATAATTCGTATTTTATGCAGATAGAAACATACACTCGAGAGCAAAGACTGAATGGTTAACAGATCGGGTGGCTTCAAAATGTTGAATTGCTCGGTGCTGCGCATGGCTGCGACTACATAAGTTAATCTGGACTTCGATAACTCACTTCTTAGGAACGCATCGTCCAGTGATCGTGAGACTTGATACAGATGTAAAATTGCTCTCACATAGATGCAGACGCAATATTGGTGGAACTTAGTAGCCTCAAGCTCAGAACGGTCTCGTAACAAAGTTGCGGCCATCCTCGCATATGCGTTATCAGACAAGGGATGCGGCCACTGGATTTTCACAGATTCTGGCGCGCCTACATTTCGTTAGCTCCAACGACAGGTATGAGCTGTTTTACTATGAGCACCTGGTAGAAGCATAAACAGAAGCTCACGCGGAGGGGTTTCCGGAACCGGGGAAGAAGAGTCTGGCTCACTAGACTCTTCTTCTATGGCTGAGACTGCCTGGCTACCGGCAATGCTGCTCGTCAGCTGCAGCGCCGACTTGAGCAACGCTTGCTGCTCGATGCTGATAGCCTGATGATTCTGGAGGTCTATCTGAATAACGCCCTTCGCGTGGATTGCATGATAATTCGATTCCTCGTCGGTTGTGATCGAGGAAGCAGTTGGGGTCGAGCTATGAACACCGCGCTGTCTGGGGAGAGTAGTCTCTCTCACTGCTGGGCCAGGGCTTGAACGGGGTCTGGGAATAGTTTGCGTTAGGGACGTGGTTGTGGCCGCCGGGCGGCGGTTACTGTGCCTCCTGGGCGCCTGTCTCTCAAAATCTACTATGGTCTCTTGACGGCTTAGGAGGCTAGCATTTAGGTTAGCGGCAAGATGTTTAGTACGTCCTTAGGTGATAGGCAAAGAATGATAGCAGACCTTTGATAAGATCTCTTCCTAGATGTTCGTCGACTACGCAGGCGTCGGCAAACTGCACCGGCATCTGCACAGTTGGCGCATGGCGCTTGCCTATCACACTTGACCTAGTTATCATCTCTGTAGTCAGATATCGTTGGAATCTGAGATATGAAACTGGTGGACGGTGAGCCAGGGAGAACCTTTCTGGCATGGCATAGATCACACTATTGATAATGGGTCAGCCTCTTCCCAACACACTTCAGATGGATCAATCAGGTAAAGAAAATGACCTACGGCTGGGAGTATGCTTGTAGTAGATGTTATATAGTCTGCCATTTTTACCAAATAGTCTGCTATCTTTGGTTCTGCAAAAGAGTGATTGTTGGCATTGAAGTTCTACCACAAAGGGAAGCACGGACCTGTTGAAGCAGGCCGCGAAAATCTAAACGATCCGGCACTCCCGACCGCCTCGGTGCCTTGATGCCTGAACCAGTTCCCGCCGTCACGAAGTTAACTCCTGGTAGTCGTTCAGTTATATACTTTCAATGCGATGGGTTCTCTTGAAAAGTCCATATGAGGGCAATCGACAATATTCTACTGTTGGAAGTCTAGCTTTCTGCACCTAAAGGCACTCATGTATAGTGACTGTGTTTGATCCGTCACTTGTGGCACTCTGATGAGCAGTTCCGGCGTAGCCGGGCTTATATGTCCGTCGAATCCCACCACAGTGTCACTGACATCTACCAGGCCACATTTTGGCCATCATACTTGTCCCATCCAGGCACATAAATATTCTTGAAACTACCATTGTTCTGGCCATTAGCTGCAATGACCGTCCTGAGCACCGCCTCTGCGCCCTGAGGCACGGTGAGATCGGCGTCCTGTCCGCCCATATCACTTTTCAACCACTAGTACCCAATAGTTAGCATGGGGACCATCTCCAATGACCAACGACAGGGGTAACATACTCCAGGGCTGACCGAGAGGAAGACAAAACCCTCATCCTCATACGAGAGAGCATATTGCACTGTCAACGCATTCAAGGCGGCTTTGCTGATCTTGTATGCCGGGCACGGGGCATATGCAACATCTCGAGCGTGCGCCATGGATCCAAATGTACTAGAGCTGTGAGAACAAACGGTGAGCCTTCCGCCTATTCAATCCACAGAATTGCACAAGACCAACGGCGCTCTTGTATCGACTTACATGTTCACCACCTTCTTGACTTCGCTCAACTGCATGAGAGGCAGATACTGTCGGAGCACGTGATGCGTGCCACTGACGTTGACCGACAATTGCCAGTCGAGATCCGACCTGGTTGATGTTAATCAAATCCGTCCGTGCTTTTCTGTTATGCCAATGTTGGGCGGAGGGAAGATGCTGCATACATAAGAGTAACTTTGCCATGCGTCTCAGAGTGTACACCTGCACAGTTGATCAGAAAGTCCAGACTACCTCCTCCGAGCGCCGATTTGACTTCCTCTGCCGACTTTGCGATAGACCCCTCGTCCACGATATCGAGCGCGACAAAAGCAACAGCCCCGCCACTTGAAGAGATGACCTCCTGCAGCTGCGGGCTGCACTTCCGGGCACTTGCTACGACTACTCCTCCTTTCAGATCCGGGTGAGCCGCTATTTGCTTGACTAGCTCGAGGCCAAGCCCGCGAGAGCTTCCGGTAACCAGGACGTTCGACATGGTATGATGGGCGGGGATGGGGGACAGGAGTTGGTAGTAGATAGAACCAATAGAGTCAAGTAGCCCTTTTTTTTTCATTTAGTAGTGAGACTCTTAAGTAGATCGAACAAAAAAACGGCTTCCATATCTCGGTCGCATTGCCGACCGAGATTGATCGGGTCCCGGAAGCCGACGTCGGGTCGGGCGGGTGCGAGTCTCGCTCGGACTTCCGAATTGAAAGGGTAAACAGCTGGGTCTCGTGCCCTGTCTACGTCTGCGAGGCGTAGGTGGTGACACCTGCCCACCCCAGACCTGGGCAGCACAGAAGCAGTTGAGGCCCCACCTAGTACTCCGACCCACCTTGGCCGAGTCACTTAGCAGAGCCCTTACCTACCTGGCCGGAACTACGCTAGAACTTTCTAACTATGGCCAAGGGTTAAGCTCTGCCTCAGCCGAAGATGTCGTGGTGAATATATCGTGCTTTGACGACTTCCACTTTGATGCACAGGCGGGGGTTGGTGACTGTTGGTGCTGGACAGACATGGCCGGATGTCTATCGGAAGCTCGCTGACGTAGCGTCGGGCTATGGAAGTATGAGATTATTTTCTACTCTTTGTTCAGTATCCGTATTGATACAAGAACAGGAACAAGGATGCTAATTATGTTCCACGCCAAACGAACAGTTGTGGGCGCCCGGATTTCTGGTGTTGGCGTAGCCGGGACCATCGTCAGTGGCGGCTACTCGTGGCTTTCCAGCTAGTATGGCTGCATCTCTGACGAGGTTAATATGCTCGACACCAAGATTGTCAAGTATGATGGATCGGTGGTGTGGGACTCGATGGAACCGGATTTTGGGCACTGCGTGGTGGTGGAGTCTGTCTACTATGTGAGACCGCTTTAATGATGGTCTGTTTTAATCTTCATACCGGATTGTAGCGCTAGTTCGGGTCAAGCTCCGAGTTTTCCCTACCCGCAGAACAACCGGGCCGTTTCCATTCTGGTGCCCAGAGAAGGGTGGAAAGAAGTAGGGAATGGCATCGAGAACTTCCTCTTCCGGCCGGTGAGTCTCAGGACCACCATGTTCCTGTACGTGGTGCAGGGACGCCTGCTCCAGTCGATTGGCACGGACGAGAACATGCTGGTCATCCATGCCTTCGACGCCAATGGGGAAGAGTACGGCCGAGCCCACTTTCAGTGGGCGTTGGATTTCCCCGGAGCCATCGATCAGACCAAGTCATAACTATTTCCGGGGTTGCAAATCTGCAAGGTGAGCGATAGCCATCGGAAAACCCTAGCCGATAATAGTCACTGATATGAAAGCCTTTTTTACAGACAAAGTCGGTATAGTTCAAGGCACTATGAAGCAGTTTTGACAGCCATCACTGTTCAAGGAAATCCAGAAAGACACCGTAATCAAGGCTATCAAGTGGTTCGAAGAGTTTCGCGAGATCGATTCCTCACTAGGCGATTGCACCTATTTGATCTTCGAACTCATGAGCTCGGCAAGACCTCACCCTATGTATCATACTTGCCTTGAGATACAAGCTGACTGTGCATGGTTTCTCTTCGATCTAGAGTGACCCAGTCGGCGGTATGTCTAGTTCTGCCTGGCCGAGACCTAGTGGTACTAAGCATATCCTCCTCCTTGCCACCGGATGCCCTGCAGATGCCGGTCCCACCAAGGAAAGGCTAGCTCGCGATCTCGCTATCCAGGCCCCCTTCAGCGTCCTGGGGGAAGATGCGGAGGTCCACGCGCTGCAAAATGGCTTTAAGGACTACCATGACGCGACAAAGGTATGTGCTGCACCAATACTTTATCTTCCGCTTCAGTGGCAGTTGATAATACACACGTATAGATTTGGGGGCCGCATTTCGCCAGATTGCAGGTATTACGGAGATGGTATGACCCGTGTGCAAGATCCAAGGGGGCTATTGGGGTGCAGAATGACTCAGATTGGGGGTGCTATCCCCGTAACATGTGGTCATCCATAATCTCGAGGAGCTGAGATGAGGACTAAGAAGTGCCTTATTGTCTACAACAACCATGGTGCTTTCCGTTGAAAAGGAATCAATATTCAGGTTAAAGGCGTCGTCAAAAGTATTATGTATCTGCACAGTGCGCAGGTCCCAATTCCACTGGCAATGTCTTGTATCTTGATGGCCTTGCGCATTATACATTAGTATCCTGCTAATGATTCCAGGCTCCCCTATTTGAAAAAAAAAGTGCTGTAGACCTGTCCATGCCATTCGGAAACAGGCCACCGAGAACAGTAAGTCATGGAGTAGCACGATTACCGAAGCGAGGCATTTGACTTCATAGCTCCTTTCATGGGTTGTCCTTACATCGGATTTTTATTTCCGGAAGCTTACGGAAGGATATGGAAGCCAAGCCCGCATTTGCCTGGCGTGGCACGGATAACAACCCCATTTGTTCGGAAGTCCGAGTTAGATGGGTCTCGGCGGGTACAGGTCACCACCTACTGCGTAGATGCCGTACGCACCGCTAAATTCTCCTGGGAGTTGGGGTCTTGAGTTCATAATTGAACGCCCATCTCCCCTAGAATCCACAAACCTGTATACACCGCCCATGTCTCTTAGACGAAAAGTGCTGGCAGGCACCACCATCTCCGGTAGCATTGGCCTAGCATTGGGGATATACCTCACAACCGCTGACATTGACGCAATCCCCCTAACGGCCACGGACCCTATTTTCACTTCCGAGTACTACAAGAGCTACAACCCGAACAACAATCCCACAATCCACGACTTGCACGTCATCAGGGTGCCATTGCAACAGATCGATCCTGCACTCCTTGAGGATCGGAATAAACTTATTGAGAAATACTGTGGGGGCATATGGGCCGGATCTGGTAAGGAAATTAATCTTGACGCAGAAAAGCTTCATGTTTCTAACCCTTTCCGCCATGTATCGTTCAGGGTTTGCTCTACAACGAATCCTCCGTACATGGATGGATAAACCCAACACGAATATAACCCAGCTTTGGTCTTCTTCCGATCTTCTGCGGTCCGATTACAAGGTAGGCACCGACATTGTCTCCGAATTCGAGGTTATCGATCGGTCGTCAACTTCAATCCTCATCCGAGGAGGGGACAAAACCTGCAATCGCGGTCTGCGTCCCTTGGACGCGTTAATCGAGGTTGCCGCTCGAGTAGACAAGGAGAACGATGTAGCCGAGTTCGGGTTCAAGTCGCTCTTCTTCCAAGGAGCTGGACGAACGGATAGGCTTCCGATGCCGGGGGCTGTGGTGTGGCTGCATGAGCTATACGCAAAGATTTTGTTAAAGTCGGGTGTACAATATGTTCTCAAATAAGCCCCAAATAGAGCAAACACGCTTGATTATATCGCCTGGCCCTCAGCGTCCCTTCTCTCAATCTCAGCAGCGCAGCCCAGTCGTCAAGCCCTACCGTTCGTGACATTGATTCACTACTCCTACAAAGTATACTTACGGCCCGAAAAACATGGGACCAAACAATTGGGAAGATCACGCGCAATGAGACACTTGAACCGCCAGCCCGTGCAATGACCCGCCAGCAGTACCTTTGGCTGCAACTTCTTCAAATCATTCATGGTGGCATTCAATTTGGCATCGTCTGCATCAGCCAAGTGATATCCGCCCACCACACAGTACAATGGGGTTCCATTGTACGAGGTTGACTGCGTCGCGGCAGCTATTCACGATTCCAGCGTGCCCGCAACAGGTGAAGACCACGAGCTCCTTGCCTGCATCACGGCCCCATCATCCCCAGTCAGAACAGTCCCGAGAGTCGATGTGACAAGATGGCGAGCTTGAGACATACCTTTGAGATTGCACATAACATAGCGCTCTTCCATGATCAGCGTATCCTCCTTCCACTTCATGGTCGCTTCATTGAATCGCAGACCGCCGTAGATTCCATCTTCGTAGCTGGTCTCGCGCGGGATCTCCCCGGATACCAGGAAGAAATCGTCCAGTGCGGTGTGCGGTCGGTCGCTTTTGAGCAAAGTCGCTCCGGCAGCTTCCAGCTGCTCGAAAGAAGGGTCCGCCTTAGGGAGATTGACCGATCAGCCTGGACGCCGCGGTAGGCCGGACGATCCGGATGCACGTCCACCACGACATTATTGCCTCCCTCATCGTGTTTTTTATGAGTTCAATGGCCTTGGTTAGGCCACCTGAGCCAAAGTCAATGACTACCCTTTTAGCTGGGGGAACTCCAGCCCCGGCACATACCAGACTGATCGCGATGATAATGCGACAGAGCAACGTGCTCGATGAGGCCCACCTCGGCGCGCGAAGGCGACCGGAATTCCTCTCCCAAAGTTCGCCCTCTGCCCCGGCGTCGTCAAAGAGAAAGTAGTGTTTTTTTTGTCACCTTTTGTAGCGATCTTTTCGTCCACATTAGTGGTTGCTGGGTTCCTCCTAAGTTCCCGACTGGGAGGCGCAAAATTTGAATCCCACCCACCAAGAGCAAAGAGATCCCATGTGCCGCACAACAGATGTTGTCCATGCGCATTTCCAACTGCGCGCCACCCCGCTTAGTGCCGGGCGGCAGTGGAGGGAGCCGGATGCCCATAAACCGGCTAGCAACTTGCACAGCTGAATTCGGGCTTGGAGAAATTGGGTCCAGCTCGTCATTGACGATGACATGGATCTCGAGTTGGTCAATTTCAGTCAACGTGAGGGGATTTGGCATGCTGGGTCGTGATAGACCGACAGATTTAGTTCCTGACGTATACCAGGAAGGGTGGGGACTTGGTGAACACTTTATACGCAGCTGTAGGCGGACTCCGAGTTGGTGATGAGGTCATAACCGGGATTGTGCTGTTTCTGCTCGGCCATCCGATAAGTATGCGAGTCAAGCCGAGATCCGATTTGCGGCCTCAGTCACCACACCACTTTGCTATTAAATCGGCATCGTTTTTGGTCCATCTCACCCGTCGTCAAATTGAGGGCTATCGATATGATTCTATTGACTTGACCTTATACCGCACGGAACTCCAGCCCTATTGTAAGCGGCAAGTAAGCCGTCCTCTGCGCCACGTACCTTCAGTGCGGACTCACATGTCATGTGTCGCTGGACACCGGGAATCCAAGAACCCAGACGGGTCATCAACTGATCGTCCGTGATCACTTGCGCCTCCTGCAGCAGTCATGGGTAAGCTGAATACTTTCGAGTCACCACAGACCGCGGGACATGAACGCTCATATACAGACCTGGAGCTCTTAGATGTCACGGGACATGTTCGAGGCACCAATCAACATCTAACCATGGATAATGCGTACTGAATCCCAGATATCATTCGCTGTTGAATGCCCTGATCTCCGGTTCCAGAAGATCTCCTCGAGATCTGGTCCCACCCGCATCTCGTATCGACGGAAACGCCGGGAACGGGCGGGGAGATTAGCCCTAAGCGGAAGGAGACAGTAACCAGAAATCCACAAAGCAGGATACGGTAGTCCACGTCAGTATTCTTTGTTTGAGCAGTCAAACTCGTATCCGTAACACCCAGGCCGTATAGCCCGTATCCCTTGTCATGCACTCATATATCAATGCGATAGGCCTCTCAGATTAGCCATATCGGAAGACCTCGCTCGACTTCGCTTGGGACCATCCGCCCGGCATTACTCCCACTCCATACAAACAAGTTTATGCCTAGGCAAGCTTTTCTACAAGCTTTTCTACATAAAAACAATGCCCGAAACAATCCTCGTCACCGGCGCCTCCGGCTTCGTCGCCTCGCACGTCATCCAAAGATTCCTCGATGCGGGCTACAATATCTGTGGCACCGTGCGCTCCCCTTCGTCCGCGGAGACGGTCAAATCCCGCTACCCGCCTGAATACGTGGATCGCCTCTCCTTCGCGATCGTACCGGACATGACTGCCCCTGGCGCCTTCGACAAAGTCGTCCAGAATGTCTCCGGTGTCATTCACACCGCCAGCCCGTTCTCCCTCACGGTATCGGACAACGAGACCGACCTCCTCCAACCAGCCATCCAGGGGACGCTGAACGTCCTCGATTCCGTCTCCGCTCACGGACGCACCGTCCACCGTGTCGTCGTCACCTCCTCGTTCGCCGCAATGCTCGATCTCAACCAGGGCCTCCGTCGAGGTTACCGGTACACGGAGGCGGACTGGAACCCGTGCAGCTACGAGGAGGCTAAGCTGACCCCGGACGTGAGCGTCGCGTACTGCGCTTCCAAGGCTCTTGCTGAACGGAAGCTGTGGGAGTGGGTCGAAAGCGCCGACAAGCCGCTCACCTTCAGCGCGGCCACCATATGCCCGCCCTGGGTGTTCGGCCCCGCGCTCGGAGACCCAAACAAAGGACACAACCGGCTGAATGAGTCCGCCGAGACGATCTGGAATCTAGTGAATGGGTCTCGGGCTGAGGTGCCCCAGCATGATTTCATGGCATTTGCCAACGTCCACGATGTGGCGGAGGCCCATTACCAAGCGTTCACTCGGCCCGAAGCGGGCGGGGAGCGCTTTCTGGTCGCTGGGGGCCGGTTCCTGTATCAGGAGGCGTGTGAGATTATACGCAAGCGGTTTCCACAGCTGAAGGACAAGGTTCCGTACCGGGAGGGTGGGGCTCTGGATGAGACGTATATTGCGGATGGGAGTAAGGCAGAAAAGGTGTTAGGCTTGCGCTATCGCAATTTGGAGGATACTTTGGTCGAGACGGTTGAGGACTTGTTGAAGAGGTTTGGGTAGGTTACGGACACAAGCATCGCTTTCTGGTCAAAAAGGCCATGTTGCCAGCTTCATAATCGTTTTTAAAAGTTGTCATGTTCAAGCGAAAGTGAATTGTTTTTCAAAGCGATTATGTATTTACACAATCTATGCGAACAGTGCAACAAGGTTTGATTGTGACGATCTTGCAAGAAGTCTATTTGCAGGCCGGTGATTGACAACTTACAGGGATTACCATTTCCTAGAAACAAGGACAAACATTTGACTTGGCACCTTATGATTCGATGGCAATGCCCTGCGATGCTGAGATTCATTCGGACTTTGCGAATGACCGTGTAAGGTGGGGAAACACGTTTACAGCCTTTTCAACCCGCACAGGATGTCAAAATCACACAGCACGGTCACTATGTATTTCAAATCATCAACCTCAGCTCCTGTTAATAAGTGTAGATACAAGTCATCATTTAGCAATGACGTATCCGGTCATCAAAGCATGATTTTGAGCCTCACCCAGCCTCCCAGCCAACAGGGTCTTTGGCGGAGAACGTGGGAAGCGTATTACTAATACGCTGCATCGGTCCGCCCTGCATCCCCCGACTCCAAGCCCTAAGCGCATTATCCATGGTCGCGTAGAATCTGCTCGGAGCCTTGCAAATAGGTTATACGAAGCTCCTCAGTATTGGAGTTGCCTACATCACCTGACACGCTCAGCATAAGATAGGTCTCAGCAAAGCTGTGACGGGCTCGAATATAAAACAAGCCATCATGTCTATAGCCGTTATGAAAATCATCAGACAGTTGCTCAGCACACCCCATAATCGACCCCATAGTACCACAGACAAACATAGTCAATATGGTCACATATCAAAGCATCATCCTATTTCTACTGGGAGCCAAGTTAGCTACAGGCCAAGCGGTCACAGTTGCAGCAACACAATCGACAGGATGGAATTCCTCTTTCGAGCTCAGCGCCGACCAGGTCAAGCAAGCCGATTTGACCAGCGATCTGGAAGCAATCATCAACACAATCACCAAGTTCGACCGTTCTCAGCTGGCTAACGGCGGAGCACACGAGGATGACTTCTTTAACATCCAGGGCCTTCCCAAAGATCAATGGCCCACCGAGCCCGGCAAGACCCTCAAGCTCCAAGAATTCACCGACCCGTCGCCATTCTCCATTCCCGCCAAGACGGCCATGTCCCGCATTATCTACAGCACCACCAATCTAAACGGGAGCTTGATCCCTACTTCTGCCTATATCCTATGGCCATTCAATCCACGACCAATTCGTGCTCTGACCAACGCTACGACGGCATCATCCGCCCCCGTGGTACTCTGGACGCACGGAACCTCCGGCTGGTACGCCAACGGCGCCCCCTCGACGCACCGCCGGCTCTTCTACGGGGACTTTGTTCCATTTGCGCTGGCGGAGGCCGGGTACGCCGTCGTCGCTCCTGACTACGCTGGCTTGGGCGTCGACGCCTCCTGGGATGGAAGTCACATCCCGCACCAGTACAATATCCGCGAAGCCGGTGCACACGATGCCCTCAACGCATTGCGAGCAGCCCAAGAGTCCTTTCCCACGCTCTTGTCAAGCGACTACGTATCGGTTGGCCATAGCCAGGGCGGTGCTGTCGCCTGGGGGCTGTCAGAGATTCTGGCCCGCAACGACTCTCAGTTCACCGATGTGACACCAGGCTATCTCGGTGGGGTAGTTGTGGCTCCTCCAACGGCATCCTTATCAGTCACGATTCCAGGGTTCATCGCGTGGATTGCCAAGGAGCTGGACTCGGTCTTCCCGACCTTCAACGTCAGTGACTGGTTTACCCCGCTGGGTGTCAACAGAATAGATCTTCTGAACCAGGTCGAAGGCTCGCAGATGGTGACCTTTGCTCTGCTGGGCGCGGGCTCCGAAGCAGAGTTCTTGCTGCCCGGATGGAACGAGACCTGGTACGCCGACGGATTCTCGAAGCTGGCCAACCCGGGAAGGCTGCCGTTCAAGGGGCCGCTTCTCATCGTTCAAGGGACGGAAGACTCATCGGTCATGTACAATACGACCAGAACGACGGTGCGAGCTACTTGCAATTTACACACAGGGGATCTGGAGCTGCTGGCTGTTTCACAGGGCGGGCATTTCTCCGCCATCAATGCGGCGAAGCACACATGGTTGCAGTGGATTGAGGACCGATTCGAGCATCGACCTCTGGCGAAGCGTGGCTGTGTCGAATCCCAGTTGGATAGTCTGCTCCCCGCGGAGAACTATCAAGGGCAAGCTAACTCGTTCCCGATGTGGGCTGGGGAGGAACGGTTCGCTTACGAGGTGCCGACAGCACTTTAGTCTCGACAACCCAGGAATCAGAAAAAGCTATACATGTATCGGCGCTTGTCGAGGCAGGTACTGCCAGATTTGATGCTTTGGGCATTGGGTTTTGTCTCTTCCTTAAATGTCTAATGGTCGATTAGTGCGGACCATACGCACCGCTACCGGAATTGGGGCACACGGGTGTGTTTCGTTAGTCGATAGCCCGGTCACCACGCTGTACCACCATACTACCACAAGTATCTGTTTGTATCCCAGTTTAGGCAGCACCGCGAGGATCTTCTACAATCATCTCTCATAGTCTAATAGCATCGTTCAAACACTTTTGATTGTAGGAAACACCTAGTTACGTAGAGAAAAGCAGAAATACACGGTTCGATAGAAACTATGATCTTGAACATGGCCACGTTCTGCAACAATCATTGTTTGAAGGAAGGACTGATCAGTGAAGCACCTTTGATTTAACAAAGACATAAATTTTCAAGGACTATCCATCTCATCGAAGACAGATTTGATACGTGAGCGAGAGTGCCCTGGATATCACATCCAGGCAAATTGTTTATGTTGCCGCCTGTTCGAGAATCACGAGTATATTCACCGCAGGAGCAGACAGCCTCAAATAAGAATTTCATAGACGAAAGAACATGAGGCGGGGGCCCTTACTCTTACATTTCGCATTTAGAACCCAAGTCCCTTGTTTGGTCTTGTACCATGTACTGATAGTATCGTAAGATGATAATCGTCAATCAAAGAGCAATGCAGAGCCCCACGCATGCGAGCTCTATTGCATCACGGCAGAGCACGGGTGGACTTACGTGCCGCCGCCTCTACTAATCTTGCACCTCAGAAAGATGGCCTGCCCGTTGGTGTAGGAGCCTGCAACCGGAGCCCCACCACAAGAGATGTTCTTGAATTGAGTGCTGCTTCCGACCTGGCACCGCAGGGAATTGTGGCCGGAAAGCTCTTGCTTCTGACTCAGTTCGACTTTCGCGTCCGCGTCTGCAGGTACGGCAGAAGACATGGCCATGGGCAGAAGAGCCGCAAGAAGAAGGATTATGGACTTCATTTCCGCAGAATAATGGATTTGTTGAAGAGGATAACTGTTATGTAAACTATAGAAGGTAAAAGAATAGTTGATATGAGGATGGCTTGCCGGAGCGAAGTGCTTTTCTTATAGCTTTTGGAGCTAAGCTCACACAACTGACTTGGTCTAATCCCCAGGCTCGTGTTGAAAGAGATCAACATGGACTACAGCTAGGTCCTTCGCTGTTGAACGGTCGTTTTAGACTCTTCGTATGGAGACATCGGACTGCCGATGGTCACAGATCAGTCCACGATACCAAGACATGTCGCTAGTATAGATTAAATTATCTTGACAGTATGAGGATCCTGACCACGGATACACGAGCTCTCGCTCTTTGAGGCAGCATCTAATTTGGGTCAACGTGGTGGCGCAGTGGGCAATGTACGTCAATAGTAAATCGGGCCATCACAAAGTAGATCGTGTAGAGCAGATTGATTTGTCCGCAGTGATTGGCGAGTAAGGAGTGTTTAGTATGAAAGGCGAGTCCGCGGAAAAGTAGTGCCCGAATTCAAACGAATCATCGCTTGAAAAGATCGTTCTTGGTGAAGATTGGTTGAGTCTGTAGCATTATTGTACGATAGGATCAATGATTGAGGAAGGTCAAGGAGCAGTACAGAGGGACACATCAGTAGTAAACACTAGGCAGGTTCGTTCACTGCGTTCAGATGCTAGAGTACCTCGTATCAGGCTATCGAGGAGTACCATAACACTGGCAATTGCCAAGACTCAGCACGCTTCAGTACGACATCCCATGATCTTGGAAACACGAGGTAAACGGATATCGATTCGTCCAATATAATCGACTGTACAGTAAGTTTTCACCTTCTTCACGATAATGAGCATCTGTGGGAGAATGATAGGATATACGACGGCATGCATGTGTCGGTGCATCTCACTCTTCAGGCCTGTGAGTGGCAGGGATATGGTAAAATTCAGTAGGAACGCGTGATATGATCAAGGATGCCTGAATCACACGATTGGCAGTTGAACCTCCTGAAACTACGATTGGGGCTTAGGGGGAGAAACCTTGGAGAGGTCGCTGATCCTCATTCTCAGATTGCCTAAATAAGCGAAGCCCTGTAGAAAGGAAAGCAATTACAGTCACCGAAATACCGGGCGCGGATGAATCTCCATGCCGCCAGTGCTCATGGTGGTGGCAATAGAAGGGCCGATCATTGCATGTAGTGAATGTTGTTGAATAACCGCCTTGCATTTGACACCCCGGATGACCCTTATCCAGTCTGATAATTCCATTTCGCTGTCAGCGCCGCAAATGGATCAGCACCTGCACTGCAGGCAAGGGTACCGGCACTCTACCGCTCATTCTACTGCAGCGTACAGACATTCTGTTATACCAGTATAAACTTCCCCTTCTCCCTTCATTTTCCTTGTCCTGATTCCGGATGAGTCTCTGGAACAAGCGGTCCTTCTTGAAAGCGACACAAGAAATGCACATCCCAAAGCCCACAGGCTATCGCATATTGATTTCCAGCGCAAGAGGGTGATCACAGGAGTAAACAAGAAATCCTCGACTTCATGGGGTGTACAACTCACTGCCCAAATCAAGTAACTTCAGTGTCCTTGTGGAAATTTCACTCGGGCTTGTAGTCTAATTCTTATACTCGGGTAGGTCTATCTATCTTCTAAGACGAGTACCATTTAGCACTGCGTTTCGAATGAGATTCCCCGTCATTGTATGGAGAAGGGGGCAGCGCTCTATCGTAAATAAGTATATAAACGCTGGATTTATTGAATCATAAGGTGTGTTTGGAAGAGTATTAGCAGGCCAGTGTGAGTGCGGGGGAGGAAATGGATTGAAGCTGTTGGGCGTGGAGGGCTTATGCTTCTAGTGCTTGCCCCCCCTGTGATATGCAATTCGCATGCGATATATTTGGACTGAAGTAGTGGATCGACTTTGATAAATTTGTATGACCACGAACAATGCGCTAGCATGGTCTGATCTGACCAAAGTTCAATAAGCCAACGGAGCAAGGCCTTGGAGTGGATCAAATAAATGTTTTGGGCGAGGAAGAGGATAATGTGCGAAACAGAGGCCAGTCAAACGTGCCCTTTGGGTAAAACCCCCTTTCTTCCACTGATTAGCCCTGAGATTCTCGACTTTGTTATGCATGACTTTGCCTAGTCTGAAACCACAATCACATGGACACCGATTTCCAGCAGCAAGTCCAACCAGCACGGCAGTGGTCCGGTACCAGGTGAATGACTCGGGCAGCGGCTCCCGATTGGGCCTTGCGGATGTATTCGGGTAGTGGAAAATGAATCATGAATCTCGGTCCAATTCTCCATATAGGGACAAAGGAGAAAGAAACTTGTTGGTCTCCATTACCACAAGTAGTCTCAGTCGCGGAAATATTCATCAGCCGCATTTCCTTGCCTTTTGTACACCACATGGGTCCGGTACTCTATTTTCTCAGGGCATGATTTAGCCCTGATCTCAGATGGATGTGATTTGGCAATGCCTATTTTTCCGAAAAAGAGGGGATGGTGGAAAGTCACACGTTGGACCGAAACAGTCACATATAGTTCCGATGAGAAAAAAAGTCTTCAATCCATGAGCATCTTTCTGACGCTGGAGCAATGGCGGCTCAAATTGTTGGACACATTCACTGCTCAGTTCCAAGCATTGTAAGTCTTTATTAATCCAACAAGTCCACTAACTCAACAACCTAACACCACAATCCCCCAAATTTCTTCTGTCCAAGTTGTTCAGTAATTCAAACCGATCGTCACAACCGGCATTGTACTTGATATCTCAGACATGGTCATGTTATCACTGACGCCGAAATCCTACTTGCCCCTTGCTGTTGAATTCAGCACCTGTATATATTCATCAATGAGTCAGCCCACGGCCACGGGCTGTAATATTTACCCTAGCATTATAGCAGTAACTTACTACATTGCGTTGTATAGATCTTATGTCTCTATCATGCAGTTCTTATTACCTCATTCGACTGGCTGTGCAGTTTCTGCCCTAATCTTTGAGCCTTCCCAGCGTGGAGATCGTATCGGCAATAGAGGGGCGATCATTGCAGCAAACCGGACCGATCTATCGAATGCATCCTTCCGGTGCATATGACACCTCCGATCACTCACCGCATTCTGCGCCGAACACGCTTCACGAAAGGTCGATGGCTGATCGTGAGACCATCGCACACCTGGAGATGTTGGAATCGACTATGCCGCCTACCGGTAATCTTCTATTGCGACGTTAGGTCCATCTAGCAACCGGTTTCTCCCCGCCTCGTACCCTGCTGCCTGTAGCATCCTTGGCCAGACAGGAGACTGATAGACTGATATATCCATCTGCCCGACTGATGGCCAACCGCTCCGCCAGATCCATACATTCTATCATCTGATAATGAACCTCATTCTGTCCACCCTTGTTATCTCTGCGCTTACTTGTTTGGCTCTCGCCAGTCCGATCGTCAACGACACCCCCGGACTCCGCGATGCCTCGAGCGTGATCCATTACCGACCGGCTAATACGGCAGGTGAGACCACATCACATTCTCCTCTCTCCCTGGCTGGTTTGCAATCGAGCAGTAGACTGATCTGGCCCCGGACAATGGAACAGTGCACCAAAGCCCCGACCATCTGGTACGACCCGACAGAGGTGTTCATCTCGGCGAGGCTGTTGACCCGCGGTGACGGCTTGAGGATCGTCTACTTCTGCTGCCTTGCACTGTGTCCGCAGCTACTGCACAATCGGGACGGCAATAGACAAGAAGTTCGGACCGGGAGATTGGGACGAGAGGTGTTTTCCTGTTGGAGGATTTGTTGATAGCAATCGAGAAAGCACTCGTAGCAATCGACGAGAGGAATCTTGGACTCAAGAGTCGGCGGGGGCGTGACTCGTGTTGCTCGCATGCTGGTTGTTGCGGGTATATTATGGTTGATAGTTTCTGCGGGGAAGGGCAGTCGGGGGCCGGTGTCTCCTGAAAGCAACATAACGTCCGCACTGGGATGTTGACGTTGCGCGGCAGCATTGATTTGGGAATTTTGGAAAGAGTGGCATAGTATACTATCTAGCATATTGCACGCAGGTTCGAGAGAACCTGGATTCTTCAACAAATGCACTCTGGAATATTCACCTCGAATTCTGATATTGGATAAGATAACCTAGTCAGCGCTATTATTCAATCTTGTTGCGTTCAACCGGTGGTGAGCTTGCCAGGTCCAGGGCTGATCCGGACACAAAAAAGTCATTGTCTATGGACACGTTTTTCACTGGACATCCATCTATGGCTTAACCGCCCAATGCGGCAATCCTGCCCATTTACCACGCAGAATCACTTCCACCTCCCGCATCCTGGGGCTTGCAGCCCATTCCGTGAAGTGGTCTCTTTCAACCGGAATGCCAGGATACTTGCTTGTCTCGTTGGCAGGGGTTCGATCACGTAGAAGCTCCACGACATGCTCCGGTAGCTCGACACCATGTTCGTGGTGTTCGTTATATACTTCATAAAGATATTCCACTCTAGCGGCAACAGCCGGGCTTCCAGGCTGGAAATCAACTCTTTCGAAGTCGGCGACGAGGGTATCCATCTCATCTTCCGCTATGAACGCATGCCGGCCCAGGACATTTAGATAAATGCCGGGGAAATCCACAAACACCCTCAGACGGAAGGCGTTGTAGCCACCGAACTGGTCGAAGTACGGGTCTTGATGGTAATTCTGATCTCCGTAGCCCTTGTGCATTCTCCCATGATTGTTGTGCCGGGGGCATATGCCAGAGATGAGGATCGTCAGCTCCGGGACGAACTTTGAGGGGCTAGATCTGCGTAAGATGCAGCGGCAGAGGGTGTAGCGATGTGTATTGTTGGGGATCGGATTCCATGTCAGCGTAATGCGTCGGCATACTCTGTCGATCGGCGATGGTTTCAATCTCTCCTGCGTCATAGGTTTGCACGGATGATGAATCTTCGTGATCCTAGTGCGGTACATCGTGCTCTGCCGTTCTTCTCGATTGGTCATTATGTTGGAAAGATTAAAAAATGGCATCCGGGGGCTCGTAATGGATATCAATGGACTCTTTCCAGGGGAGATGTAGCTGACAGCGAGGGCTGTGTAATCTCTCTTGCTCATTAGCTTTTTTGCCGTTTGTGGGTGGGGTTACATTGATTGCTTGATTAATTGATTGACTGATTGACAGATTCTATTAAGATAAAAAGCCCGTATATCGAAGTATACTAGCTATAAACCTTCCTTTTTCACATAGAATTAATCTGTTGTTTTATCACCCTGGCTGTTCTTAACTATGACTTAAACCAAATCAAATTATTACTCTATCTAGATACATAAAATAGTTACCTTTATTTTGGAAGCCAAGACAGAAGTAAACCCAAAACTATCTAAAACTAAAGTAGCTATACAGGATATATTATAGACTTTAAATAGGACTGCTTTTTCCTCCCGCCTTTCTTAGTAGACGTAATCCATCCTAAGTCTACATTTAAAGATAGGTAGTCGCAACTGGATAAGGAACCTTTGGGATTCAGTAAGGGCCCCCGGGCAAGCCTTACTGTTACCCGAAGCGCAGCCAACGACGTGCTACCACTATACCATATATGGCCTACTTCACCTAGACCTGACATTTCAGAGCGCAAAGTGACTGAACACAATTTCATCAAAAAGCCTCTTCCCGGCATGACCAATGATAACGGGCCTGTCTAGAACACAGCAATCGGGCTTTCCCGCTATTCCTTCTGTTCGCAATGTGAGTTTGCTCTTGGTTGATTCGGTTTAATTTCAAGACAGGATAGAACTAACGGGACCTATCTGGGAGGGACAGCATGGTTCAAGCTGGGAGTTTAATTGAAGACTCTATCATGGAACACTAACATTTTATATTCTCTGAAGATCTGTCCTTTCCAGGCGAGATGCCAAAGGTCTATAGAAATTGCGACTCGTATTACTCTCATATCACTCACATGCATTTTAGAACATTAGTATCAGCGTATAGGATCCAGCTAACGAATCGATCCATGATTACCCGGTCAACATGATGACATTCCTCAGGCAGAGATGAAACGGCCCGGCTGGCTCAGCCACTTGTCCATGAAGTTGAAAGCAGTCTTGACAGTGTCGCCGTACTGCCCCGGGTAGCTCTCGCAGGCGGTACAGGTGTCAATGGTGTGCTGGGCTCCCTCGGTAAAGGCAATCGACTTGTCCGCGGTGGTAGCAGCCAAGTAGATCTTCTCCGCGTTGAGGTACTCGTAGTGACCCGTGTTACCCATGGTCAGCAGGGGCTTGGAGATGCCAGGAACGCTACCAATGGGAGCAGTCTGTGACGAGGTCCAGTCGACACCAGTGATGTTATCCGCAGTAACACGGAAGTTATCGGCATCGACACGAATGGCAAAGGTGGACAGGAACCGGGTAATGGTGGTCTTGAGCGCTCCGTCGTAGAAGGAGTCGACCATGCTGGGAATGCCGGCCGACGCGACACGAACGGACGGAACAACCTGAGTGGTGTTGCTGCCGTCCTTGTGTAGGAGGGGCCACTTATAGATGGTGTGAGCCAGATAGCGTACGTCTTGGGTGATGAGCTTGTTGTTGAAGCCGAGGTAGTTGGCGTCGGGAATGACCAATCCTTCGTCATCGCTGTAGTCTCCGTTACCGGCCGCAATGAGCTCATTGCGCTCAGTCGCAGAGGTCAGGATGCGGTTCCACCGCGCGGCAACGTTAGCCAAGAACTCCCGAACGAAGGTGGTGGTGTAGTTGGCACCGTTCTCCGTCCAGCCGTTGGCCGCGCTGTACAAGTTCAGCTTAGAGTTGATATCGGCTCCGGTAGTCTCATTGGTGATGGCAGGGTTGAGAGACAGCAGAGTCATGGTGGAGAGGCCAAAGTTGGCATCGATAAGCAGCACTCCGTCGGCAGCGGGCAGCCCATCCATCGCGCTGGAGCAGGGGTACAGCTTTTCGGTTCCGTTGCAGGCAGAGGCTCCGTTCTCGGCCACGTTCTGATATGCGGCCATCATCGCACCGCCACCGGAGTGACCCCAGATGATCACTTGGTCAATGTCGGTAAGGTTGCGCAGGAATTGCACACCTGTTCCGACATCCGTCATCATCGTCTCAAAGTCGAGGTCATTCATGAGACCCGTTTTGCTCTGGGCATTGTTCAAGCAGAGGGTGGTGTATCCACGAACGGGCAGCTCACTGCAGGGGTAGAAGGTGGTGTAATCCTGCTCGGCGTGCATGACCAGGATGCCGATCCGAGCCTTGGCTGGATCAGCACTGGCAAGGGGACGAAAGAGACCACCGATGACCCCCGTGCCGAAAGTCACCAACGAGGGAATGGGCAGGCTGAAATTACCCAGCGAAGTATGCGTGAACTGGGTGGGCCATTGACTGGAAGCGCTGGCGCTGGCGCTGGCAGAGAGGCCAAAACCGGCCAGGGCCGCGAGGGCGGACTGTTTGAACGACGGCATCGATCGTTGAGGCACTGAAAGGCAAGAAGCAAGCAGGAATGATCATCGCAGACCAGGATATGCTTCCCAGTCCATTGTACCTGCAGGAATAGCCTTGTCCATATTTATACTCATCCCTGCGAAGATTAAGTCCGAGGTACCCTCCGGCATGCACTGGGTAATGGCTGTACTCTAAGCTGGATAAGGTAGGGTCTGTTGCAGCATCCGCCCTCTCTGCCGCGCCTGGTTTGCGGAAGCTTTCCTGCATTAAGTCATGAGGCCTACGATCAGTGGGCCCACGCGCGTAAAGAATATTCCCGTCCACTTAGACCCCGCACTGAAGTATTTGAGCTGCGTCATCTAAGAACGGTATCGGAGTAAGTTGCCTTCTGCAAACCCAGCGCATGCTGATCGCTCGACCCGTGCCATAATTTGTCGTGCGAGTACGTACATGTGGACTAGTTGAAGCATTCCAGTGGTCAGATAAAGTTTTATGTACTTTATACTATGGGACAGGCGAATAGTAAAGAGGTAGATTTCCGGCGATTGATAACACCAACCACAACAACGGTTCAAACACTTCAAACTACTAGGTACTCGCTGAACATCAGGAAACATTAATGATGCGGCAACCGTTCAACCGGGCAACTGGATCTCCACTACTAACTTAACCCAAGTTTCAGAGACGCTCCCGCTTCCAACGATAATTGACCTGGCACATCTATAACCACATAATGCTCAACCGATGCAAAACTTAAACATACCCTACCAGCAGCCTTGATAAAAAGAGACATTGTGAACCACATAGCAGGATCACGATTAAATGATCATCATGAATTATTAGCACCCATCTAGAGAAAGTAATTTGGAGTGGTAGAAAATATCATAAGGAAGAAGCATTGGTGTATATCAATCTCTATTAGAGGCGATGTCTCTATTTTGGTTGACCTTACCAAGAGAGCCCCTATCTCCACTATAGCGCCTTGCTCGGACCAGACAGCCAAATGTATTGTCTACAGCGTCTCAGCGACAAGGCGAGTTGGGAAGCCCAAAGACGGAGCTCAACGGGGAGGGCAAAGCAGGAGAATTGAGAGCTCCCTAGTCATAGGCTTAGCTATTTTTGCCTTGGCAGTTAGGCGAACGAAAACAAACCAAAGGAACAGAAAAGCAAGTTCGGGATTCCCGAGTTAGATCAGAGTCCGTCGGCGCGTCACGTGAGCGACTGATAACACCCACTGGAAAACTACACAAACACGCAGTCATTCTCCATCCCCATTCAACCTTCTCGTATACCTAGACCGCCAGTCACCACTCATATTTCCTTCAATTTCTAGGGCCTCCGTCAAAACCTCCAGATCGGAGTTGGTGAGCTTTGCTACTGCACAGAGTTATGCCTCGGCAACCAAAGGCTGCAGATCATCAAAGATCCCTGTCTAGTCCCTTCCAGTGACTGCTGCTTTGCCTGATTTAGCAATGGCTTCTTTCCTCCGCTCTTCAAAATCTTACGCAATGTCTCTTCCCCAGCCTCCTCTATCCATATTCTCTCTAAGACTTTGTAATGAACCGGAGAAGAAACCGTCGCGCACGACTCAAGCGGTCGAAAACGGGTTGCCGCACGTGCCGGTACGCACTTCACCCGCGCTCGATAGTCGACCAAACAACGACTAGGCTGACACTTAATGACAGAGCCCGACATGTCAAGTGTGACGAGACCCCAGGCAAGTGCCAAAATTGCACCTCGACTGGACGGCAATGCGACGGCTATGATACCCATCGGCTGCCTCTCCCCAACAAACAAACGCGCTATTCGGAGCGCTTGGCACTGTCACCTCCGGTCGCAGTCACCGTCCCGTGGGCTAGTACCTCCGATGAGCGCCGCTGCTTTGGCTTTGTGCAAGCCCGCACGATTCCTGATGTGCTCAGCTACTTCGACTCGCTGATATGGGAGCAATTTGTCCTGCAGATGGTGCGCCGCGAACCCGCGGTCTGGCATGCTGTCGTCGCCTTAGGCGCCGTGCACCAACACATCGAGCCTGGGTTTATGGGCGGGTCCACGGTCTGGGAGTGTATGGCGGTCGCACAGTCGACGAGGTCCTTTGCCTGCCTGCGTCGACGGAATCCACACGACCCACAGATGCGGGAGGCAACATTGCTCTGCTGTCTGTTGTTCACCATCATGGACGTGGTAAGGCAGGAGTTTGGGACCGCCGTGCAGCATATTCGTGCTGGCCTGCGGATTCTGGATGAAGCTAGGCACTCAACCAGCAGTGACGGTCAGCCGTTTCTTCGCTTTTGGCTGCATGCCTTCCGACATCTCGATACCCAGATTGGCAGTGATCGCTTGCTGATTGGTGAAGGCAGTAACGGCGGTCACGGCAGCAGGAGCGCAGAGGACGCAACTCGAGCAGCAAAAGCGGCAGTCCAACCGGCTGTAGACCCTACATGGCTGTCATGGGCCTCGCATCCCCAAGGTCCATACACCGTTGCTTCCGCCCGCCACATGCTGGAGCCCCTCTACAACCGCTTTTTCAAATTCCTCCGGCAGTGCTGGCGGATGTCGCCAGCAGAGCTCCAATCTGCTGCCGCCGCGCCAGTCTTGGCGGAGCAAGCAAGCCTGACCACGCAATACCACCGCGCCAGGCATTTTTGGCGCATCTTCCGCGCGGAGCAAGACGCCAGTAAGCTCAGCCCGAAGGATGAGCGTGGGGCTGAGGTGCTCGAAATCTGGCTGATGGCCGTCGGTCTCGGCTTGCAGACGGGCCCCCTCCACGAGAACCCGACGGCTTTGCAGCGGTTCACACCGCAGTATCGCGATCTGCTCAATCGGATTCAACGTTTTCTCGCCCGCTTTCCACAGCGGCCTACTCTGCTGGTCGATATGGGCGTGCTGCCGACGATATTCTTTGTGGGCGACGGCTGCCAGGACCTCTCCGTCCGGTGGGAGGCTCTTCAGGCTCATTATGCCTGGCCCCACCAGGAAGGCCCATTCAGCGCGCCGCTGATGGCCGCCCGGCTGGAACATCTAATTCGCGCCCAACTGAGGGTCCGAGTTCGGGCCGACCTGGTGGCGTCGCTCCGACTGACTTCGCACCAGCCCGGAC
This sequence comes from Aspergillus uvarum CBS 121591, assembly GCF_003184745.1. Classification (NCBI taxonomy): domain Eukaryota; kingdom Fungi; phylum Ascomycota; class Eurotiomycetes; order Eurotiales; family Aspergillaceae; genus Aspergillus; species Aspergillus uvarum. Next base: position 169,324 of record NW_020291299.1, on the reverse strand, counting down.
AGTCAATGACGGAGAGCGAGTTGAAAAGCTGTTTGGAAGAAGGGGTGGAAGAGCGGATCGAAACCGAAACCGACCGGATCTTAGAGCAAATGCGATCTGTGAGTTCCTGCGCTAATGAAGAGGATCGAGAGAGGTCCGCGCACATGTTGTCCGCACTCGATCGGATGCACGACCACTGGGGATCAGTAGCGAGATTGAAAAGGATTGAGGGGTCTAGCACCCTGTGACTATCTTTACGCCTGATTTGACTTGCGGAATTTGTCGCCGGGGCCCACTTCCTGACATCTGGGGAGTCGACGAAAATCTCAACGGCGGCCCGGGCCTCGGTATTTTGTTCTCGACCTTCCAGATCCCCCATTGTTCCATCCCACTGGATTGGGTCAGCGTGACGAACCGTATGGCTGCGGTATTGAACATTTCTTGACTACGCGGAGGTCGTGTTTTCCTGACCTAGCGTTAAAGGACCGAGCGTTAAAAAAGTACCTTTTGTCAAGACCCTCCCCCGACAGTGTTGGAAGAGGAATCCCAGGCGCGGGATACTATGTACTGTACATACCCAATTTTCTCGACAGGCAGCAGAAATGTGGTTTTGTCACGCTTTACGGAGTTGCTTGGCAAGAACAAAGATAAATCTGAACAGCCCGATGATTTGTGTCTCGGCTAATCTTTCCCGCAATCCTGTGAACTGGTGTGAACTCGTAACCTAATCCCGCGCTATTGCTCAGCTTCTCAAAACGGCGCAACGCCACATCAATAGTCGATTGGAGCAACAAAGCCCGCCTTCCTCCAACAGGCAAATCTCGGCAACCGCCAGCAGCAGCCGAACTGTGATGGCGCAGCTGAACCCTAAGCCACCTGAGGTGGCAGCTTATCATCGATAACGCTTGCAACGCTTCTGCCCCACCAAACACGGAGTCGCCGGGACTATACGACTATTTACATTCGGCCCTCCCTCCCCGATGAAACGAAAAATAATCGAGAAACCCAGCATACACGAGGGTTTCATTCACAATGAACGTCTTTGGCACCTACACGGACTCCGCCGCCACGCCACTCCTAGGAGGCGAGTGCGGCAAACGTCTCATCCCGCACGTTATCGACGCGACGGCCAGCGTAACTCCTGATGCAGAGTGTCTGTCCGTTCCCCGCAGCAACGGCAATCCCCAGGCGGGATGGAAGCGCGTCAGCTGGGCACAGGTCGCCAACGCCGTCAACTACGTAGCGCACATGCTTATCAAGGAGGGTGGCACACCGACCCCTGGGACGTTTCCCACCGTCGCCTACATCGGTCTGGAGGACCCGCGGTATCCGATCTTCGCAACCGGCGCCGTCAAAGCCGGCTACCAGGCGCTCTTCATCTCGCCGCGTAACTCGGTCGAAGCACAGTTGAATCTCTTCGAGAAAACCGATTGCGATCTCCTCTTCCACGAAGCACAATACGCCTCGATGGTGCAACCGTGGGTCGAGAGACGGCCCGGAATGAACCGTGTGGCCGTCGCGCCGTGGGACGAATGGGTGAGCACGGAAGTCGCGCCGTTCCCCTACACCAAGACCTTTGAGGAGGCCGAATGGGATCCTTTCGTGGTGCTGCACACGAGCGGCAGCACCGGGCTGCCGAAGCCTGTCGTCATCCATCAAGGCACGCTCGCCCTGAACGACCTCCACCGTTATGTGCCGGAGTACGAGGGCAATTTGCCTTGGCTGGCGACCTGGGCCAAGTTTCCCAATAAGCGTTACCTTAATATCTTTCCTTTGTTCCACACTGCCGGCATTGCGCCGACGATTCTAATGGCATTCTACTACGATGCGCCGATTGCGTTTCGAGATCCGTCCGTGCCCATCACCGGCGATAATGTGGTGGATTGGCTGCAGAACACAGATGCGGGGTTTACGCTGATGCCGCCGGCAGTCCTGGAGCAGATGTCGCGGTCGGAGATCGCGATCGAGGAGCTGAAGAAACTCCATGCGGTGGGATTTGCAGGGGGTGAGTGCAGCCTTCCGCCTTTAAAGACAGTTGCTAACCGGATGCTCGGCATTCAGGTCCCGTCGCTCCAGATCCGGCGAACCATCTGTTAAGTCATGGTGTAAAATTGGTCAACGCTATTGGCTCAACCGAGTAAGTGAAATCCTGATGGCGCTGCAGACTATGGCTCATTGGAATTTCTCAGGTATATCTACATGCCTTACTACAACCAACCCGACGCCACCCTGTGGCCCTGGTTCATCGTCCCCACCAAGCTGATGGGCATCGAATGGCGCCCATTCGGTGAGGACACATACGAGCAAGTGATCGTGCGCCAGGACAAAAACCACCCCGGTCTGCAGGGCTGCTTCTACGCTTTCCCGGAGCTGCAGGAGTTCAGTACGAAAGACCTGTATCGCCCTCATCCCACCCTACCAAACCACTGGACCTACGTCGGCCGAGCGGACGACATCATCATCTTCTCTAACGGCGAGAAACTCAACCCCACGACCATCGAAGGCGCCGTAATGGGCCACCCAGGCGTGCGGGGCGCGCAGGTCGTCGGCAGCACCTACTTCCACGCTGCGCTAATCATCGAGCCGGCGCAGCATCCGACGAGCGAACAGGAAAAACAGCAACTCCTTGATGACGTGTGGCCCATTGTGGAGAAAGTCAATATCGAGACGGTCGCCCATGGCCGCATCTCGCGGGACTACATCTTCCTCTCGGATGCGGAACGGCCGTTCCCGCGGGCCGGCAAGGGCACCATCCAGCGTGCGATGGTCGTGAAGGTATACGCCGAAGACATCGAGCGCATCTTCGCGGCGAGCAGCGACGCATCTGTGGTGGCGATGGATCTCGACCTGAGGTCCAGCGAGAAGTTCGAGGACTCGCTGCGCAAGCTGGTGCATAGCGTGCTCAAGTTGCCCACTCTCTGCGCCGACCAGGACTTCTTCTCCGCTGGCGCAGACTCCCTGCAAGCCATCCAACTGGCCCGGTCACTCCGCGCAAGCCTGGAGAAGGCGAGCAATCTCCCCGACGGCGCCATCATCGACGCTCAAACCATCTACACCCACCCGACGATCACCCAGCTCGCCACCTACGCCTACTCCCTTACCACCACCACGCCCTCATCCACTCTCCAGCCCTCCCCCACAGACGAAACTCTCTACACCACCCTCCTAGAAAAATACACCGCGACCCTCCCCGCTCTCCACCCCAGCAAACCCCTCTCCTCCACCCCCCCACAGACCCTCCTCATAACCGGCACAACCGGAACCCTAGGTCCCTACCTCCTCTCCACCGCCCTCCACAACCCCAGCATCCGCAAGATCATCTGCCTCAACCGCGACCCCAACGCCGCGACCCGCCAACACACCACCCACAGCACTCTCTCCCTCCCCACTGACTTCTCGCGCGTGGAATTCCACACCGCCGACCTCACGCACCCAACCCTCGCCCTCCCCTCCGCCCTCTACACCGGCCTCACCCAAAATGTCGACCAGATCATCCACAACGCCTGGCCTGTCAACTTCAACCTCGCGCTCTCCTCCTTCGAACCCAGCATCCGCGGCGTGCGCCACCTGATCGACTTCAGCCTTGCATCTCCAAACCACATCCCAATCAGCTTCGTCTCCAGCGTGAGCACCCTCGCCAACTGGCCCTCCCCTACAGCTATCCCGGAACAGGGCTTCGAGGAATGGGACTACGCAGTCGGAGGCTACGGCCAATCCAAGCTCGTCGCCAGTCGGATTCTGGAGACAGCGCGTCAGATCTCCGGCGTGCCGTGCAAGATCATCCGCGTCGGACAGGTCGGTGGGCCCCGCGGGGAAAAAGGGATGTGGAATGTGCGCGAGTGGGTGCCCAGCTTAATTCGGAGTTCGTTGTACCTGGGGCTCTTGCCGGAGACACTGGGTGGGCTGGTTGCGGCGGGCGGGTGGATGTGTGTGGAGGATGTAGCGGCGGTGATTTTGGAGGTTTCGGGGGTGGGGGAGGAGGAGAAGGAGGGGTCTCAGTCTGTTGCTGATGTGGATGGAGCTAGGGAAACTGGGGAAGAGCAGGGCGCGCGTTACTTCCACGCTATCAATCCGCACGCGGTCGATTGGGCCGGGCTGGTGCCGGGGCTGTGCCAGTTCTACGGTGACCGCATCCAGAAGGTGGTTCCGTTCGAGGAGTGGGTGGATGCGTTGGAGACGAGTCTGGGGTCGATGGCGGCTGACGAGGCGGAGGCCAATCCCGGCGTCAAGCTGCTGAGTACCTACCGCGAGGCGGCGCGGGAGACCTCCGCCCGGGCGAACGGCTTCGAGACGGCCCGCACGGAGGCGTTGAGTCCTACGATGCGCGGCGTGCAGCCTGTCACCCCGGAGCTGATGAGGCATTGGTGTGAGCAGTGGGGGTTTTAAAGTGCCTATGATCATCCAGTTTGATACTGGACCTGTCGAGGTCAAATTCCGAGGGCAATAATTACCTTCACCATATAGGGTTGCCAATGCTAGTATGAACTGTACTCGGAATATATAGAATATCACTGTCGAAAATATCAGAGAAAGCATGGATACATGTGTAAAGCTCCTCCCAAATAAGTACCTGGTATGCATCCGTCTAACTCGGCCACTGACGAAGGAAGGAGACACTTGTCATCGCCAATCAGACACCTACATAGGTGCTGAGCCGAGAGGTCTGGTCCTACTTGGACACCACAATGTGGTACCTTCTATACTAAGCGTTGTCCTTTCCGTCGGCCTGCGACGCTGTTACACTGCGTGTTGGGGACGAATACCACACAGCCAAGGTATTTGATGTACCACACGCTACAGTACGGTACAGTCCCTACATCCCCTGGATCTGCTCGGGCCAGGCATCTCATCCACCTCAGCTACAGCTCTCTTGGTGCCCTTCCCTTGCATGACACGTCATACTACTCTTCTTCGTATTCCCAACGCCTCCCAGGTTCCCCCAAAACGCTTCCTTTTTTTGGAATCCTTGATATCATACAAGCATGCGTGAAGGAGCGACTTCTAGAGCGAATTCGCCATGCGAGAAGGACACGAAACACGGCAATCAAGTGATATCTACAAGGTACCTAGTAATCCATTGCATCCCGGGCCCTAGTGCCATAGCACTAATACCGCCACCAGCGCAAAGCAGACAGTGTCTAGAGACAACTCCCGGCGCCCTGGATGAGTCTCTACACGAGGCCCGGCTGTACTGGCATACTTTAGCTGAAACGGCCGTCGAAAACCTAGAGGGTGATATAGCCCCACGAGCTCTCCGGGTTAGAGAGTTGTTAAAACGTGTGCCGTCGATTCCTCACAACCATGTCCACGATCGGCAGGCAGCGCTGGCAACGTTCTCGTCCAATGGAAGATTGTATCTGCGAGCACAAACCACCTGGAAAGTAGCAGACGGCGGTGACTGTGGAGTGGGTGGAAAGCAAAAGACGCGGGCCGCTGCCGTCCCAATCGGCGTACAACGCCCCACGCCTCTCCGTTTTGGGAATGATGACTTCTCTGTGGCTGAGCGTGACATCGACAAACCAGGCGTCCAGTGCAACATGATTACCGTGCTTGTCCTCGCTTGGCTGTACATCTTCTCCGCCGAACTGGTCGAGAGGATGCAGGGAGGGTCTACGCTGGCGTACACCGACTCTGGAGCCGAGGTAACCTCCTTGGACGATACTTGCAATGCGATAGATGTTGGCAACGTTGATGAGAACGCTGCGAGATCGTGGGCTGCAATCCTCTCCCCGAGCCCTGTATGGCGTTCCACTATCATGCACAGTGGCTGTAGTCGGTTTCTATCTCCATGGTCGACGACTGTGGATGGTGATCCGCCTCGCGTTCCCGAAGATCAAGGTCGGGAAGCCCCTAGGAACGGGGTCCTCAGTTGTTCCGCCATCTGCCAGGCAGGCTTTAGGGTATCCCGTCGACTTTTGCCGACACCATGGCGTCTCCGGCCAGCTTTTCGCGTAACCTTGCCCACGCACAACTGCTATGGCATGGCGGCTACATTGCCCGACATCCACGCACAAAGTCACATAAGAGTACCAGACGCTCAGACACCGAACGCGGACGAGTTATACAAAGACATCTCATATTACATGGCCTTGAGCTGCGACTTCCATGTGGTGATCTCCAGCATATGTGGGGTCTTCTGGGAGCCCAGTGTACCCTGCAACAAGGTCAGCCCTTGGCTACATCCTGTCCTGCATGAGCTGCCCGCGGCGCTTGATTTCACATCCTCGCCGGGGTATATCGAGGTCCTTGCGACTATGTGCGCTCTGGCTGGGAACGGTCTTCGGTGGATTAGCCTCGTTTGTACTGGAACTTGTTCGCAGTGGCACACCCCCTCTCGATCCCAGCGGTTCGGCGTGGACTGGCTGTCCACAGTCATTTTTGGACCTGTCCGGCACGGGCCCATACGCAGAGCCTTCCGGCTCAGAAGGCCAAATCACGCGCCCCGATGCCTGGCGCCTGCTCTACCTCCCCCCCGCGGTTGAGGATGACCTGCACTACGAGAGTCCCCCCTTCAGCCCCTGGGAGCCTGTGGGGACGACCACCTTCGAGACCTCGGCCATCAGGGTCCGAGTTCATCGTCACTGCCCCCGCCACCGGCTCGTGTACCGCTGTTGGTCCTGGCTTCGACAGGATGGCCTATGGACGGATGATGCCGGTCTCGAACCCGACCGTGGTTCAGATGACGGAGGTGTGGACGCGCGATGTTTGCCCGTACAAGATCCCGAGCCGCTGGAACCCGGTAACAAGATCAAAATCCCTGTTCGGCCGCTCATAGACCAGGATGCGTCCATCGCGGCATCTTGCGAGGTCTTCGGCTGGGTGATGCGCAACTGTGAAGGCTTACCGCCTGAAAGCATATTCCGAGACAAATGGCTGCAGGATGAAGACGAGGATGATGAGAGCGAGTCGTTCCACTCCGCGGATTGCTCTGACCCTAGTGATGCTTGCTGCTGCTAGAATGATGCCATCCAGCATACGCGAGTAGGGAGAAATGTTCGAGATTGGTTAGCTGAAGCTGAGTAAGGACCCCATGACGGATACTGGTTTTATCAGGTTTCGTTACAAGAAAAGTCCATGCCCAGCGAAGCGGATATTTGCTAAGTACTTCATTAGTGAAGACAGGACCCTTGTAGCTTTGAACTGCAGGGGGGTTGGTTTATACCTCGTCACTACCGTCCACCCACCCCGCGAGTCGAGCTTGCCGACCTGCCCTTGCACAGGATAAATGTCATGTATACCTGATGTAAAATCATCTAGATCCAGTAATGTTCTACCATCCATAACCCTTCAGCATTGCACTCCATGGCAATTACGGAGCCCAGCTCAGGATTGAAGAAGCGAATAATGACCGATAATTCTCGACTACCTAGGCCCAAGGTCAGCTCACGATTACTCCAATTGCCAGACCCTCGCCTTGTCGAACGACCGTGGCCAGTATAAGATCTGCACCCTGTCGCCGCCTTGCACAACCACCACATCCATCGTGGCCGACAGAGACGTGGAACAACGACCCGCCCGAGACGTCGATACCAGCGGCAACCCGTCCTCCAGGCCAGCGTTGGCAGCCCTCGATCCCGGCACAACCCCGCAGATCACACGCTGATTGACACTCGCTAAACTGAATCCAAACTCCAATATCTCTTGCTCGCTAGGGCTGAGCCCCCATTCCTCGTGGATCACAATGGTGCCGCCCAAGTTGAGAACCCTACCGCGCAGCATATCCTGCAACTCGTGTGCGACCCCCGCACCCAGAAATGGTCGCAAATAGTCCAGCCAGTCGCTCGCCTGAAGTCGCTCTCCGCTACGCCAACGTCTAGCCATGTCAATCACAACCTCATCCAGCGGGCTGTCCGCGTCCAGCCCGAACCGTCCCGTCATCTTCCGCAGACGGCTGTCCACCTGCAGCAGGTAGGCGCAGCCCCGCATATACGGGATCAGCTCTGCATACCAGTCGTCGTAGAATTCCGTCTGCGAGTCGCGCGCATCCATGCCGATGCGCGGGCTGGTTCCGTAGGCGCCTAGGTATGCATTGATGCGGTGGCGCAGATACTCCGCCCCGCGGAGACCGAATCGATAGGGCAGGTAGGCGGAGTAGAACTGTGCGAGCCCTATCACCCCACACGTGAGTACGGTGCTGCACGCATTCTGCACAGGATCCTAATCTGATGATCCACCTTGAGCCCCTTACCTTCAATAAACCACCCATTCCCGTACCCATCCGCCTCCGGCCCCATCATGACAAAGCTGTGAACCATCTCGTGCGAGAACAGCGCCACCAGATCCTCCTCCGTCTCCTCCTCGCTGGACGCATCGTACTCCAGCACATAACTCTCCTGACAGCCATGGCCGCCAAACCCGCGAAGCACTCGTCGGATGAAGATGTGATACGAAACCGCATCGGGGTTCCGGAAGAACGCCGCCAGTTTGGGATACAGCAGGATGCTGTACGAATGCAGCCGCTGCAGATTCTCCGGCAGCTGGCCGAACCAGAACACTTGCGCGCGCGGAGCCGCAGCAACGATGTTCCCGTTACATGGATAACTTTTGATCGGTCCAACCATATACACCGAATCGATGAGCACCGTCGGCGGTCCAGCCCTCACCACCGGGTCGGGTCCCTCCCCGAATGACCACACGGCGCGGGTCCGCGGGGGCGCGTGCGAGAGGTCCCACGCCACAACATGCCGGTAGACGCGCTCGTCCGCCGGGCGGGGCAGGAACCAGCGCCCGTTGCCGATCAACCCCCCCTGGTCGCGGCGCAGGTCGACCCGCGGGCCGATCGGCGTCGTGAGGTCTACGGCCCGCGGGGTCACGCGGAATCGCAGCTGGACGTCGCCGACTGTGTCGCGGTCGACGCGCCATTCCTGGTCTGTATTGGTCGGGTCGGTCGGGTCGTGGAAGAACAGAAATAGCTGGCCCGCTGCGTCGGATGCGGTGATGTCGCGCTCGGTGTATGGGTGGGCCGGGACGTTGCCGTAGGAGGTCTCGAAGAGGAAGAGCGGGTGGTGGGCCGCGCACTGAGGGTTTTGGAGGGTGAGGTGGACGGATAGTCGGTCGGCTGCGTCGGCGGTGAAATGAGGCGTGACGGTGAGTTTGAGCGCGCTGGGGCTGCGGTTTGGTGGTCTTTGGGGACAATAGTTCATGATGGGATGGGATCGTGAGAGTCCAGGCTTAGGGCACGCCTGGGGGGTTCGGGTTGACAAGGCGACAAATTAAGAGGTAAAGCGTAGCCCGGGGAGGCAAACAGGACTTGCTATCTTTAAAGTATGCGAGATCCCAATTCCAAATTTCCTGTCACCTTGTTTAATCCTTGCTTCTTGTGACACTTAGTGATTTATTATCTCGACATAAGCACTATAAAAGCGCTAAGCACGCCACAGGCCACTCTACAGCACTAATTGGCCGGGTGAAGGCAACCCGTGCCAGCGATTTGATTCTTTTCCCAACTAAGCAAGCTAGACAGGGGCGTCACCCAGCCTAGTAGACTGGTCCTGTGGCACATTGGCGGCTGAATTTCATCTTTCTATCCTCACAGGATGAAGTGACCGAAAAGCAGGGACGAGGGGGCGATGCCAACCGGTGCTGACCATCACGTGATCATTTCCTTGTTTTGGGTCTTTCGTGGGCCTCTGTGTCTCGCACCACGTCTGAACCATAAGTTAATAATACCGTACTGCTGCCCCTGTCAGAATCGGACCATACTGTACATACATGGCCACACCACACCAGTACATCCTTAAAGGCGAATACACGGCTGACAGAACCAAACTTCTTTCCACTCCGGCTATCGGCGGACAGACAAGCAGAAAAATGGATTGTCGATCCTCGCATATGTACTGTACAGTATACAGTATATTCTGCTTCTATAATGCTTTTGCCTTTGTTTTCCGATTCTTCTGTGCACTGCTAGTTCGGTTCATCCCGGTCAACGGTGCTTTGTACAGTACCTACCGTACCCAGCGAACCACTTGGAACTATTTTCATCGATCCCGGGGGCACTTCGACAAAGGCCGGAGTGTATGAGTCTGGAGAGTGTCCTTTATAGAGCTTCATGGTCTTCCCCGCTCAGGTCTGGGCCTGATGCACTCCCTTTTTCCATCTACTCGTATACATACACATTAGTGACATCACGACATCTTACGACGAACCCCATCCACGGGAATTGACGAGCTCCTAGCCTCGACATGCCGTCCGCATCGATCCTATTCTAAGCGTGAGCAAAATAATAAAAACGGACGTTTTATGCATTCTCCCCGGGAAAACGCCCCATATTAAACGACGGGACCGCGGGGAGCCAGACGGTGAGAGAGCCTTGCGTTCATTCCATCGAACCCTCGCAACGAGACAAGCTAATAGAGCCCTAGCTCTGATCGAGTTGCCTCCTTCCAAGCGCCCAAAAAGATGACGAGCGACACGGCTGGCTCCAACAGCGAAGCGCGGACGAACGGTGCCTCCTACAACGCGCGCGATTGTCTTTGGGGGAGCCCCAGCGCCGCCGGGATTACTCCAACCCAGCCACCGGACGACGATGAGCCTGGGCCCGCATCATTACCATACTACTACTATCGGGTTGAAGAACGGATCTCGGCTAGCGACCGTGAATACCTAACGGTAGTCTATTGGGCTCAGGATACGCTGTTCACGTTTGCAGCAGTGATGAAAGAGCATCGCAGAGCAAACTCTGTACGAAGATACCCCTATCTCCCAACTTTTGCTGACCATTGTAGCGGCTCCTGGGAGCCTTGACTTTCCCATCACCCCAAGAGTCAGGTGAATCCTCGCCATTCTGCTCCCGCTCAGATCCAGCCATAGTCTGGACCCTTCGCCTAAGAGTCAAGCGTCATCTGAATGTCTAGATGTCGGCTCTGGGAATAACTTTAGTGTAACAGCTGCTAGAGTCCGAGACATCAGGACTGGCGGTCAAAGAGAGGTTTGTAAATGTATTTGTCCACTGGCATCTGTTCCTCTTTTCTCGGCCCAGCCTGTTTCACTTGTTCCTTGGTTGGAATTTCGATATTTCAGCTCCATTCCCCATTGGCGAAAGCCTTGGGATGCAGTACCAACACCTACCCTCCCAAGTGCGCTTCATTCCATAGCACAGTAGCACGTTTGCTCTCTTCAGTGAGACTATCCGATTTTTGGTGTCTCTCCGATAAATGCGGTCTTCCTTGGTTGCCACTATGTCTATAAAACGGCTCATTGTCGATATGCTCTCTCTCTTTCTCCCCAACAGTTCCTCACTCTCTCTTAAACACTCCCATCTCTTGCGACACCCACATCTACTTCCAAGTCCACCTCCCGCTCACTCAAATACTTCATCTCCCACTCCACTCCGACCCTTACCTAGATACTATTAACCAATCAACCATGGGTCGAACCAACCAAAGAAGGCGCGCCAAAAGGCTGGCGAAGCAGAAAGCCAAGGAACAGGCAGAGAAAGAGGCAAAGCAAGAGGCAAGGCGGCAAGCAAAGCAACAAGTCGAATGGGAAAAGAACAAGGTTCCTTGGGACTTCTCAACCTTGGGGCCATTACTGTGGCCACTAGTCATTAGAATGGCAGGCAAATGGTGGCAGTGTCATATGTGCTTGGGGTGGTCGAACAACGAACGGGTGTGCTGCCGCAGGCTATCCCGGCGTCTTACTTGCAAGCACGAGCGCTGCCCTTCCTGCAAGCCTTTCTTGGCCAGGTTGACATGATGACAACCTCTGCAAGTTGCCATCTCGTAGAGGAGGAGAATCAGAGGGGAGCCTTCGAAGACACTTAGTTCATTGCCGCAGTGACTCTTTTGCAATGCTCTCTACAACTATGTCTTGACACTCCCAGATAGGACCACACACATATAAACACACTAAGAAAAAAATACCATGCAAAGGAGCATCATCCAACCATAAAAGCATCAATGTAGAGAGGGATTCAAATGGCCCCTGAATGTTACGCAAAGATCATTATCTTGAACCCTTGAGTGCACGGAAGGCAATCTGAGCGTTGTAAGGCCGATGTGCTTTTTCATGTTTATCCATTGCATGAACAAACATAGCAAGCTGACTGCATCAGCAGGAAGCATGAAGCCAGATACATAATACTATATCCGCCAGGCTGAAAAGGCATGCGATGGCGAGAGCAGATATGAAAGGCAAGAACGATGATCGTGCAGTCAATGCCGCAAGGTCTGGGTGGAGTAGACAAGACGGCGATGAGACAAGTTTTCAGCACCGCTCTGGTCGCCTCAAGGCTCAAACGAGAACACTTTCATCCCCGGAGTTATCTAAGTCCTCATCAGACGAATCATCCGATGAATCGTCTTCAGAGACGTACGTCAGTCCGAATCGTTCCGCGAATAAGTCCAACATATCATGTTCCCGATGCCAACGGAACTCCTTTTCCCAACGGAATCGTCGCGAAACACACTCCACCCTATTTTGTTCTCGTTTTGTCGCCTTACTCCACAGACGTTGGACCTTGCTTCGTCGTAGTCGCGGGTTATTATTTTTCTCAACCCACTCATCAAAAGTCCCTTCGATGGATAAGACGATAAACTCAGACATGCCCAACTGCTTGTCAATCCCCTTCCGTGAATTGCCCGGAAATGCATGTTCCTGCAACCAGAAGTCATGTCCACGGGTCCCAAACACGAACGGATAAGGACTTTCCGGAACAATGGCTCCGGAGTCAATCAGGCATTCCAGATCCTGCAAGCGGATCGGACCTTCATGGCACCCACATTTTATGTAGCTGTGTAGTGGGCCTTTCCTGATATCGGGGCCCTCGATGAAACTTGCCCGTGAGGTTGGGGGCTGGTGAAGGAACATTCGTCGCCAACTGGCTTCCGGGCGGAGGTATGCCTCTTCTTTTTCGGTAGAGCTTATGTCTGGAAACCATGCACCGATATATGCCGGGCGCGGACGCGTTGTTAACCTTCGGGCGATGAATTGCGGCCATATGATGTCGAGGAGGAGCGTGTTCTTGGTCCTTGGCTGGTCTGGCGCTGTCGCGGCCGACTGGGGAAGGAGGAATAGTGCTGTTTGGAGCCTCGGAGAGGTTCTGATGAGGTTGTTCCAGAGATGACAAATTCGGGTGGAGATCAGCAGGGTGTGCATGTCCAGGTTTAGGAGTATGGATTCTAGTAGTTCAGGGATGATGAAAATCCAGGCTGCGTGGGGCACCCGCGTGGGGGGAATGATTGGCGATAAGACAGACATGGGGTTGCAGGGAAGTGTGGTTAATTGAGAAGGCCCAGTTGAGCGCGCATTGGAGAAAGAAGGGCGCTTTTGTAGGTAAAGCTCTGCTGGAACTCATGTCCATATAGCATCATCATTTCCATCAGAGTGTCGACATAGATGACCTCATGGAATGGTAGACCAGTAGGCTGCTTTATTGTAGAGTTGTACCAAGGATGATCCATTGTCAATATCCCGATGCCGCGTCCAGGGCCCTGTAGCGGCCGACTTCGGGATCGGCGTCTTAAGATACTAGGAAACAGTTCAGGTAACGTGTCAAATTGATGTTGTATCTGAAGCTAGCTATCAAAGAGACGCAGAGAGGGGATCGAAGGCCCGTTGAAATAGCCGCCGTGCAGTACCTATTGAAAGGGAAGTTGCGCCTTGTTGTCCTGTCCCTTGTTGAAAGGGAAGTTACGCCTTGCCTGCTACAGCAGATTGCAAGGAATGATAGTCAGAGCACAGCAATACCGGCCAGGATAGAACGACGCTACAATGGGCCTATTCACGGACTGTGTGATATGCGTTAGGAAGACGGTAGAATCTTGTTAGTCTATGCAAGCTCTTCAGCAATTTTATTAGATATCTTATGCGATGTTATTTGGCGTTCAAGGGTCGTCTCAAAGACCTTCTGAAAGGCCTTATATTTCCCATAAGACCCCATGTAGGGCCGATGTTCATATAAAGTGGCCTCATGTATAGCCCCGTACAAGGCTGCATACGGGGTTGACAAACACGCTTATTCAATACTATAACATCCTACATATTCCAATTCTAGGCAGTATCTAGCACATACGACCACAGGGTGTGGAAAACAGGGCTTCCCGTCCGCTCAGCCGTACTTGAGCCACCTCTTGAACGAGGCAACTGGGAGATGAGCTTTTTGAAGGTTGCTGCTTTATGGGTGAGCGCTGCCAAAGCACTGGATGAGTGTGGGTGAGAAACCACTTAGTACAATTTATGCGAAGTGGAAGAAGGGCACCCGATCCACTTGACCATTGCTTTCTTTCTTTCTCGCTTGCTGGCTTTCTTTTCTCTCCCGATGTTTTTTTTTCCCTTTCTTTTATCTCAAGATACTTGTTTTTTTTTTTTTCAGAGGCAACTCCAAAGACAACTTCAAGAGTGATCCTAGACGTGTATCAGGCATGCCACGCGATAAAGAATTTGAACAACGAAAACATGATACTATCGATGAATTTATTATGGCCCTACATCTAAGTATAACCTAGCCATTGACAGGCTATCTGCCACGCGACCGTGCGGGCTGTCGAATACATACACATATAGTATATACTATATATCGATGTTCAGACGGCGCCGGACGGAATCCTCCGTAGGACCCAGCGGATTTCATCCGCGACTCGTTCCGGCTCCGTAATCTGAATATTATGGCCACTCTGGGTGGTCGTCGAGAAGCGCGCGGTACTCGATAAATTCAGGAGTTCGCGCTGGAAGGCCTCCTCGCTGTCGTCCCACCTTGCTAGATAGTTGCGAAAGGTCGCTCGCTGGGCCTCCGTCCCCAATCCCTGGGCGACCCCCCGGTCGTACATGCGCTGCTGGTCGCGTTGAGAATTGCCCCGGAGCACACTGAGCGGCTTGCCGTGCAGCAGGTCTTGGCTGGGGGGACGTAGTTGCTGCTTCTGGGCCAGGACCGCGCGACTGATCTGCAGACAGGGCAGCTCGCGGACGGCCTGTCGCTCATGGTGTGGGCTGGCTTCCTCCGCCATCAGCTCCGCCCACTCGGAGTCCGTCAGCCGGTAATCGTGTGTTAGGCCCACGACCTCCATGTAATCCAGCCCCGCGGTGACCGCCGCGATGCTGGGATCGGGCCACGTCTCGAAGAGCATGCGTTCCTGGACCGCGTCGACGAGCACCATCCCGCAGATCGCCTCGGGGCCGCGGGCGGCGAGGAACTCGCGCGCGAGCATCCCGCCCCACGAATGCCCGACCACCAGGTACGGGGGTGGGAGGGCGGCCGCGGCTAGCAGGCGGGACAGCTCGTCCACAATGGTGAGGGAGTCCGGCTCGGCGGTGACGGATGCCTCGCTCTGTCCGTAGCCGGACCGTTCGTACAAGAGCAGGGACGCTTCTTGCTCGAGATGCCGACACACCGCACTCCATTCCAGGGCGCTACTGGTGATCCCAGTAAGTACTATCACTAGCGGAGCGCCTGGCTGTCGGGGAATGCCTCGCAATGCGTAGCTTAGGGTATGGGTTCCGATGTGAGCGGTATGTCGGAAGTGTTCCATGGTAAGAAGGTTAGGGTGGGTTAAACTAAAAGGGATGCCACTGAAGTATCTCAATTTGACACGAGGGGGATGGGGAGGTCAAGCACCAGGGGCGGGGGGTGAGAGGGGTTTAAGTGACGGAAACTCCGGGCTATCTGGTTGTCTGTCCAACTAATTAACTAGCCCTAACATGGATGACTCATGCCACGGGAGAGCGAGTTGCTAATTTGTACGGAATCGTTGGGAACAGTAAGCCTTCGAGTAATCTATTGATGATCCCCGAATGCCATTTTTCCGCGATACATATCTTACTAGAGAAAAAAAGAAAGAAAAAAAAAAAAAAAAAAAAAAGGCCGACTACTAAGATACATGCCTTAAAGCTACCTGGCTGCGCTCGCATCGCCTTTGATGGACCGCATTCTCAGCAGCGCCAGAGACGCCAAGGAGCCAACACTGGTCGCGATGGCGAGGTAAAATGCCGGAATGATGGCACCACTGATGGATGGCGAGTCACCGCGGCTGGTGGCGGTTACCAATCCTTCCTGAACCACACTGGTGGCGATGGACAGCAAAACCGTCCCGCCCAAGGTCTGTGCCATGACGATGACAGCCAGTCCAATAGCCACGTCTTGCGTGGTCAAGATGGCCTGAGCCACCAAGTACGCCTGTTGGATCCCCGAGCCACCGCCGACACCGATCAGGATCTCGAAGCCCAGCAAGGAGGCCAACTGCGAAGCCGGGTGGATGGTTGTCAGTAGCGCGGATCCGGCAATGAGCGCACAGCTGCCCAAGTACATGAACGGCAGATAGTATCCGGTAGACGAGACGCCAAACCCGGCGACAAGACTGAACACGACGAACCCGGCGACCATGGGAATGGTATAGATGCCGGATCGCAGTGCGCTCACGGTCCAGACCTCTTGAAACCACAGGGGAATCTACGGATAGGGAGGGGGGAAAGCCCTCGCCCTTCAGCCACTGAACACCAACCGAACGCGGGATAGGTAAGAGGATGGGAGTGACTTACGTAGTACTCGAGAATATTGGCCGTGCCTCCGACAAAAAAGGCATATACAGCTGCCCCGACCATCTCCCTCTGCCGGCCCACGCGGCGCGGGACCATCGCAGCCTCCCCCCGCCAGAGTTGATGGCCGATCAGAGTGGCCAGAAAGACGCCAAACAAGACGAACAAGGCAATCACTTTCGGGCTCGACCATGGGAAGGTGCTGCCCCCCCATTGCAGCAGCAAAACCAGACAGGTGACGGACGATGCAAAAAGCAAGGTGGCCCCCAAGTCAAGGCGGGCAATCTGGTCCACCAACCGCTCCGATGCACCGGCAGGGAGGTACCGATCCTGATAGACGATAAGGATGGCCAAAATGCACAGGGCCCCCGGGGGAGTGTTGATGAGAAAGCACCATCGCCACGACAGTCGAGTGGTAATCGCTCCGCCGAGCAATGGCCCGCAGGACGAAGCAACACTATAGCCGCCATCGATTATGGCGGAAAAGATGGGGCGGCGCTCAAGAGGGACGGCATGAGCTAGAACTCTGCAGCCTTAATCAGCGAGGACGGTTCATCGGATATATTGTTCTCGTGGCCTGGTATGCTGGACAACTCACGTTAAGCAGCCCGTGTTCATCCCTGCGCAACCGAAGCCAGACAGAAGCCGGCCGATGATAAAAGCTGCGGACGAAGTCGCAGTTCCGCTCACGAGGCAGCCGATCTCGAACAAAGCGATCGATCCGGCTAAGATTGGCTTGGCTGGATATTGGTTGTACAACCTGCCGAAAAGAAGGATCGTACAAGATGAAGATAGGAAACTGATAGAAGAGGGAGTTGAGTATCCTTGTAAGCTGAGCATCAAGGCCAGGGGATCACCTTTCAGGCTCACGTACTAAGCGGTACTATACCACCCGATATCGTCCACTGAGTGGAAATGCACGGTGATCTTGGGGATGGCTGTGGCGACTAGACTCTCATTCTGAGATTGCCATTGCCATACATTAGCGAAGCTCTGGGGTGACTGACTCGAAGGACATTGTTCGCAGGGGTTCGTACCAGGCCAGTCAAAAATGTGCTCACTCCCAGACATAGCAAGAGAGCCGACAGTCGCCATCCCGTGAGGTAGCCCCCTTGAAGACCTTCGGTTGCGGGTACTGTGGCATCCGGTACATCCCTGGCCTCCTCTGGCTTATCAGAGCCTGGGGCTGCTGCAGTGAGGTTGAGTGTCACCTCCGTCTTCTCGGCCATTGCGTGTGGAGGGGATTAGGGCACCAGACGAAGGAAAATTTCCTCGGGAAGTACGGGGACCGGGGAGGGGAACGGAGAGGGGAACCCCCTCAACTCAGTGAAAAAAACATGAGTGTTATAGACCGGCCGAGGATGGCAAGGCCGGTTCTAGACCTCTGGATTATCTCCACTGCATGTCGATTAGGCGAAGTCCGTGACGGTTTTCACCAATTGCGTGCTGATGCTCAACCTGGCCTTTCGCGGCTTTGCCACTGTAACCAAGGCTACGTCGTATCACCATTCAGCTGGTAGTATCAGAGAGCATCAGACGAAGTTTGCAGTATTGGAAGGGGCGAAGAGTTTTGTGCGCCGTCGTCCATGATCTTGCAGGAGAGGATAATTAAACTAGGGAAGTAATTTAGTGGCTTAGTTCGATCACTAACGGGTTTGCGACTAGGGCTTACTGACTACTGGAGATGTTCGGCGAAAGGGGCCAATCGGCACCGCGTATCGGAAAAGGATTGTCTTGCATTACGTGGTCTTTCCTCGGAGATGGCAAGGGATGTAACATTAACTCCTCCAGGGAAGCCAGCCTGTCGGAGTCCGGGACCGGGCCGTCGATCCACCCACAACTCCATCCCCGCGCGGCTTCTGCCACTGATCAAGGCTTGACCAATGCTTGACCAATGCTTGACTTGGTTTATCGTCCGTGGTATTTCTTGCTGTCAGCTCGTTGACTAACTACTATCTGCGGCCTGCAGTCCACACAGTCCTGGCCCGCCCCACACCACTGCATCCATGACCGGGTCCGTACGGTGTCTATTGGCTGTGTACAGCTGCATCGCAGGAAGACTGCAGGCACCGAATAGGGATGTGGAATGCAAGGTGGAGAGGCAAGGGCAAGATGCAATAGTAGGGACGGCTGACGGCTTCCGACAATGTTCACATGGCGCAACGCCTTATCTCCGCCACTTAATGTGCGCACCTTTTTGTGCAACATGCAGATTGCACGAGCCTCCCATTGGTTGAGTCCATCTAGTACCCATTGACATGACATGAGAAGTTGGGGATGGGATAGCACGTCAGGCCGAAATACAATCGGGATTTTGGCCACAGGAGACATCTCCTCTTAAGAAGCACTGACCGACGAAGTAACTGGAAAACCAAACCCTTCCTTCCTCTCGAGTCCCCTTTCGCAAACCTACACAACAGAACAATGGCGTCTGAGGACCTGAATACCCCCGCCATGACCGTGCATGACTGTAGCGTCTTGCCCTCCTACAATCAAGTGGTGGCCGCCTGGGGCGTTTTTTGCCTGACATTCACGGGCCAGTCGGAGCTGTCGCACGCTTACAAAGTGCTGGCAGCTCGCACATACGGTGGTGCAGTACGGGCATCCAAGTCTGGCAAGCTCATCACATGTCGAACTCAAGTGGTGGGAGAAATCGACGTGGCAGATGATAATGCTGCAGATGCAGATGAAGAAATTGTGGGCATCATGCTGGAGACAGCGCAACTGAGCAGCTCACTCTTTGCCCATCTCCTGAAGGAGATCAACCCGCGGTTAAGCTCTCTAACCCTCCTTGTGACGCACGGTCAACGTCCCCTTCCTTTCGTCGAGTCGGGGGCGCCGCAACCACAATTTGTCTGTCGGATTGAGGGAGGAGCTTACACATTGCAAACGCACTTGCCGGATGCCACCAGTGCCGGGGCAGCAGCACAATTCAACAGCCTTGCCAGCAGGTTCTCCTTTGCGATTCAGGAGACGGTGGCCCACTGGCAAACTACCAAAACATTGCAAGATATTGACATTCTTTCCGATAATGACACGGCTCAGATCCTGCAGTGGAACGCGGAGCCATATGCATCCGCGTGCGAGCCAGCGACCGCAACACTGCTCGCAAAGATCCAGACAACTGCGCGCTTGGCAGGTGACAGATTGGCTCTGTGCTCTTCCGCACGCAGACTGTCGTATGCCGAGCTTGACAACATGTCAGATCGTCTGGCGGCAGGGCTTCTCCAGTACTCCGGGAGATTGGGATCCTTCCTGCCTATCGTGTGTCATAAGTCGGCGTTGGCCGTCGTGGCCATGCTGGCTGCGTGGAAGTCAGGGGCAGCCTTTGCCCTGATCAGTCCAGACCTTCCGAAGGAGCGCCGCAAATCTATGCTCGGGCAGCTCCAGAGTGAGGTGTCACTGCTGGTGGACGATGAAACGATTCAGATTGTCAATGCCCGGGCCTCCATAGCCGATCAGCCTCATCTTTTGTTTTCTCCCTCACATCCGTGCCCTAGCAGGCCCGCAGACGCCGGCCTTTTGCCAGGCTGTGGCCTTTCTGATCCTGCCTATGTCATTTTCACGTCTGGAACGACAGGAACACCCAAGGGCGTGGTCATTGAGCACTGCAGTATCAGCAAAAGCATGACCAGTCTCGCGGGCGCGAGCGGGATGACGGCGGCCACCTGTATGCTGCAGTATGCATCATACACATTCGACGCATGTGTTTTGGAAATATTCTCTACCCTAACAGTAGGTGGAGCGGTCTATATCCCCACAGATGTGGAGCGGAACAACCAGCTCCTCATGTTTGTTCGGGAGCATGCCCTCAACACCATGCTGTTAACCCCCAGTGTACTGCAAATGCTAAATCCGGATGATTGCCCGACCATTGAAACGGTTTTCACCGGTGGCGAAAAGATGTCCGCGCTAGTCATCGAAAAGTGGTCGTCACGGGTGAGACTCATCAACGCGTATGGACCGACGGAAACTGCGGTTTTATGTACCCTGCTAGATCGGGTCACGACTCTGACCCCTCCGGAAAAACTTGGCTGGGGTCTCGGGGCTTCGCTTTGGATTGTAGATGTTGAGGATCCGAACCGTCTGGTACCGATAGGAGCTGTGGGCGAACTTGTTGTTTGTGGCATGACCCTGGCAAGGGGATACCTCAACGATCCGAAGCGCACCGCAGCAGCTTTCCTAGAGGATCCGGCCTGGTTGCCACGCTTGGGTTCCGACAGCAACGTGCCACGACGTGTGTACCGCACGGGCGATCTGGTTCGATACGACGCTGATGGGGCGCTACATATTGTTGGTCGGAAGGATCAGCAGATCAAGCTACGTGGACAGCGGATCGAACTGGCCGAGATTGAGCTTGCCGTGCGTAGCCTTCTTCCCCAGGGTACCGAGTTGGCCGTTGAGGTTGCTCGCACCGGAGGCTCCGGCAGCGCTTTACAGCTCGTGTTGTTTATTGTGATCGTGCTTGAAGATGACTATGGCGTCCTTGCTACCCCTGGCGTCCTTAGATCGGAGAAGATTGTTCGCCAATTTCGCCTACTGACGACGGAACTAGCGCAACAGCTCGGCGGCTTACTACCCGCCTATATGATCCCATCAATATATCTTCCGGTGTCAGCACTGCCGTTGACCAGATCTGCGAAGCTCGATCGTCAGACCTTGCAGTCATGGGTCGAGACCTTGTCGGCTGCCGATCTCACGAGGCTTGCTTCCAGCTCAGGGGTGGAGGGGCCTAGACCTATGGGCGAGAGGGAAATAGGGCTGCAGAATCTGTGGAGTCGGGTTCTTGGCACATCTGCCGAGCATATTCCCCGCAATGCCCACTTTTTCCGTCTAGGGGGCGATTCCATCAAGGCGATGCAGCTGGTGACAATGGGGAGGCACGCTGGAATCGCCACGACAGTCGAGTCCATCTTCAAATATCCCGTGCTTTGGCAGTTGGCTGCCCATGTTGATCCTCTGACCGAGAGTGGAGAGGATAAACTCTCCGACCCGATATCATTCAGTCTCGTGGATACATCTGATAGCCTCTCCCACATGAGAATGAGCATCGAACAGCTGAAGGTAGACGCCTCTGGGCAGTGTAACGTCTCCGCCGAGTCTATCGAAGATATCTATCCATGCACGCCTCTCCAGGAGGGCATGATGGCCTTATCGCTGAGAAATCCCGACGCATATACTGCGCATTTCACATTCGAAACCCCAACGATTGACATCGACTGGCTGCAGCGAGCATGGCAAGAAGTCTTCCAAAGAACGAGCATTCTCCGCACCAGATTTATTAGTGGTCCATCTGGAGGTTTTCTCCAAGTGGTTCTTCATGATGAACCGGACGCAGTAACGGTTCTTGACCATCTCGATCCCTCCAAGACTAGCCAGGGCTTTCATGTCGCGCTCGGCGCCCGGACTAATTCAGTTCACCTATGCCCCATCGGCAACGGCAGAGGTGCTACAGTCATTTGGTCGTCTCACCATGCGACCTATGATGCGGTTTCAGTGCGGCACATAATCAGCGACGTAGAGGCTCTCTATTATCGGCAGCGCCCATCCCCTTTACGAAGCTTTGCAGCCTTCATCCGGGATACTCGGTCAACCAACGTGGCGGCGACACGTCAATTCTGGATCAACCAGCTTGAGGGTGCTGAGACCTGCCCATTCCCGGTGCAGCCCATGTCGCACGCTGCAAGGGCTACCGCGACACAGTCACGGCAAATCACTTTCAGACCCCGTGTCAACTGCGACGTGACCACTGCGAATCTAGCGCGGGCAGCATGGGCGCTGGTCTTGTCGCAATATAGTGGCAGCGAAAGCGTTGTTTTTGGTGTGACGACGAGTGGCCGGAGCCTCCCAATGAGGGATATTGACCTGGTACGTGGGCCAACCATTGCCACGGTGCCCGTACGTGTGGCGGTGCCTCGCGAGGCTATCCTCGAGGACTTTTTGTCCAAGACCCAAGAGCAAGCCGTGGCCATGATTCCCTTTGAGCATTTTGGCCTACAGAACATCCGCGAGCTGAGTCCCAGTGCGCGATTGGCTTGCGATATACGGTCATTGCTACTGCTGCAATTCCCAGCGGATAGCGAACCGGGCCGCGGCCACGGCGGGTTGATGCGAAGTACTTCGTTTCAGATGGAAGACGTCTTCACATATCCTCTGAATATCGAGTGCACCTTCCATGAAACCCTCATTACCGTCCGCGCAAAATTCGACCCCGATTTGATGTCGGATTCCGAAGTGCAGCGGGTCTTGGCGAGCTTTGATGCGGCCCTTCAATCCGTCACGCAATCAGGAGACACTGTGCGGCTTGGTGACCTGAAGCAAATCAGCACCATGGACTTCGAACAAATCTTATCTTGGAATAAGAATGCGCCTGTTCCGGTCACAGTACCCATTCATGAAATTATCAAAGACCAAGCACGCAGGCAGCCATTGGCGCCTGCGGTTGCGGCGTGGGACGGCGCCTTGTCGTATGGGCAATTAATGATCTGCGCCATATCGCTGGCGCAAATGTTACAGCAAGATAGCCTTGGCAAAGGGCACATTGTCCCAATTTGCTTTGAGAAGTCAGTATGGACGCAGGTTGCCATTCTAGCTGTGCTCATGACCGGCGCCACCTTTGTCCTTCTTGATCCCAAGCAACCTTCCGCCCGACTGGCTGTCATTGTCGCGGACCTGGGCGCACAGCTCATTCTCTGCCGCCCAGAGACGAGGAATGCGGTTAAGGAGAATCAGGCTCGAGCACTCGTGGTCACCCCGGACATATTCTCCTCCTATAGTGAAGAAAGCGAAGAAACGTGGTTCAAATCACTCGAGCTCCTGAAGCCATCGAGCGTCCTAGCTAACGACCCAGCGTACATTGTCTTCACGTCCGGTAGTACCGGTAAGCCCAAAGGCATTATCGTCGACCATGTGGCCCTGAGTTCCAGCACCATGGCCCATGGCAGGGCGATCAAGATTGATTCCAAAACGCGAGTCCTCCAGTTTGCTGCATATACCTTTGATGTCAGCATTGGCGATATCTTGGTGACCTTAGCCCTCGGAGGCTGTGTATGCGTGCCGTCTGAGGAGCAGCGGTTGGACGACCTTAGTGGAGGGATCAGAGCACTCGGCGTGAACCACGCCTGCATCACGAGTACCGTGGCCATGCAACTAGATCCGCAAACCGTGCCATCCCTACGCCGGCTTGTCATTGGCGGCGAGCCTATGAACGAAGCTTTAATTGATAGGTGGGCTACGAAGCTTGACCTGATCAATATCTACGGCCCCGCAGAGTGTACCGTCTGGTGTATGGGGAAACTGGCTCTTACGCCCGGGGACTCTGCAAGCGATATTGGCCACGGGCTGGGTGCCCTGACCTGGATCACAGAGATCGACCATCCGGACAAGCTTGCACCTATTGGCGCCATCGGGGAGCTCGTGCTCGAGGGTCCCACGCTAGCGCGAGGCTATTTCCAAGACCCGGTCAAGACGGCGGATTCGTTCATCATCAACCCACCATGGCTACGAGCGAACAGCAGCAGTCGTGGTAATGGGACGCGGCGTGTGTATCGCACCGGTGATTTGGTCCGTTATGCTACCGATGGATCGATTGTGTTTGTCGGGCGACGGGATCGCCAAGTGAAACTGAGGGGTCAGCGGGTTGAGCTGGCGGAGATTGAGCATCATCTCCGCCAGTGTCTGCCGCGGAACAATGAGGCGGTCGTTGATTTGATCCAGCTTCAGGGGGGTACCAACAACCCACAGCTGGTTGCCTTGGTCAAGGCGAGCGAGGCTGCGGCTCGGGACAGCTTGTGTGCCGTGGTCGAAGATCCAGCAACGCTCGACACCTTTCACAACCTGCTAACTGGAATTGACGAGTCCCTGGCGTCGACACTTCCTTCCTATATGCTCCCTACATTGTACATCCCGATGGAAGGCTTCCCTCTCTCCGCGTCCGGGAAACTCGATCGCCGAAAGTTGAAAGCCACAATCGAGAATCTCCCCGCTTCTGCTCTCCAGGACCTAGCACCGGGGACGAGAGACTACGACGCACCGGACGGAGAGTTGGAGACTCTCCTTGGATCTCTGTGGTCAGCCGTCCTAGAGTCGCACGACAACATCGGACGGAATGATCATTTCTTCCGGCGCGGCGGTGACTCGATCAGAGCAATGAAATTGTCTGCAGCCGCTAGACGGCAAGGGCGACTCCTCTCGGTTGATTCTATCTTCAAATACCCCTTGCTTTCAACCATGGCCCTCCGACTGGAACGTATAGTCGGGCCTGCCAGCAGCGGCGAGGACGTTGATGAGCCGGACCCGGCCCCCTTCTGCCTCCTGGAAGCGGATACAGTCACACTGGTGAAGGAAGAGCTCGCCCCGGGTTATGGTATCCCGGCAGACGAGGTGGAAGATGCAAGCTTCTGCACCCCTCTTCAGGAGGGTCTCATCTCGATGTCCCTGAAGCAACAAGGCTCCTATGTGGCGCGAGTGACTTTTGACCTCCCGCCCAACACTGACCTAGGGCGGCTCCAGGATGCGTGGCACCAAATGCTCCGAAACAATCCGATATTGCGCAGCGTCTTTGTGAATGCCAAGTCCGACGGGGTTCTACAGTTAGTCACCAAGAGTCAGGAGTCGCTCGTGGAAACATGCCATGGAGACGAGGTAGACGGTCGTGCTGCTCAATTCCGCTTTGCGTTAGGGAGCCAAAATAACCTGATGCTGCTCGCCCGGGCCCGTGAGGGCAGGGTTCCAACCCTCACATGGGTGCTGCATCATGCCGCATACGACGGTTGGTCCCTTCAACAGTACTTGGCCGAGGTCAACAACCGCTACTACGGATATACCATCGCCCCGGTGAGGTCCTTTGGGGCATTTATCAGACGTCTTCGAGCCATGGACCGTGATGCAGCGCAGGCATTTTGGGGGCAGTATCTCCAGGGGGCTCAGCTCTGCGACTTCCCTGCCGCACCCCTAGGAGAATCCGGCGCAAGCAGCGCCAAGGTCCGCACGGAGAGAACATTGGCGATTCCACGCAGGGAGACATCGGACGTCACCGTCGCTACCTTGGTGCGGGCCGCCTGGGCGGTGGTCATCGGACGCTTCACTGGCTTGAAGGATATCGTCTTCGCCTCCACGATGAGTGGTCGGAACGTCGAACTGACAGGCATTGATTCCGTGCGCGGCCCGACAATCGCCACGATACCAGTTCGCGTTCGACTTGATCCAAACGTTACGGTGGCTGACTTTCTGCACACAGTGCAAGAGGAGACGATAACGATGATGCCTTATGAGCATCACGGTCTCCAGAACATTCAAAAAGTCAGTGACGATGCACAGAATGCGTGTGCGGCACGGTCGCTCCTTGTTGTGCAACCTGTGGAGTATTCGCAGGGTCACCAAACACTCGATCTCTTCCATGGTTACTCGCAAGAACAGGATGTCTATACCTATCCTCTCACGCTAGAGTGTAGGCTTGGAGCAGGTGGCACGATCACCGTGGCTGCGACGTACGACACTACATTTCTCTCCACCCCTTCTGTATCCCATCTTCTCGGATATCTAGACGACACAATAAGCCTACTGTCCAGATCTGTGGGTAGTCACCTTTCCTGGGACTCCCTTCTCGGACCCCATGAGGATGATATTGCCACCCTAAAGCACTGGAATAGCCATGTCCCGCCGGCGTCCCGGTTGACGGTCCATGGTCTCTTCGAACAATCGGCCCTCCAAGCCCCCCGAAAGATCGCCCTTGACACATCCGACAGCCAACTTACCTACGAGGAAGTTGAGAAGTTCTCCATCCGTTTTGCCGGTCGTCTCCAAATGGATGGAATTGGACGGGGCTCGCTGGTCGGTCTATGCTTCGACAAGAGCTGGTGCGCAGTGGTGGCCATGTTGTCTATACTCAAAGTCGGCGGGGCTTTCTTTGCGTTGGATCCCACCCACCCCCCAGAGCGCATGCGGGAAATAGTGAGTCGGATGGGCTCGACCATTATTTTGACTAATCGGAACAACTTGCACAAGGCGGAGCCTTTCCATCACCGCGTGGTCTGCATCGAAGACGCTCTGTCTCAAGAGACCCAGCCGGGGCTGCCCGAATGTCCCGGTGAGGATGTGCTGCCTTCAGATTTGGCTTTCATTCTGTTCACCTCCGGCAGTACCAGAAGGCCAAAAGGCATCGAGATCACCCACGGCGCGTTCTGCAGCAGCATCCTGGCGCATGCGCCGAGACTGGGCCTGACCCCTGCTTCGAGAGTGCTCCAATTTTCCGCTTACACGTATGATGTCAGCATGGCCGAGATCTTCACGACCTTGGCAGTTGGCGGATGCGTGTGCATCCCTTCTGCCAAGGACCGCCTCAACAATCTATGTAGATTTATGAATGATCACCAGGTCAACTGGTCCTTCCAGACCCCCACGATGGCTTCCTTCCTCCAACCGAGCGCGCTTCCGACGCTCAAGACATTGGTTCTCGGGGGAGAAGGCGCCACGGAGCACAACCTGCAGACCTGGTCCAGTAAGGTTCAGCTTGTCAACAGCTACGGGCCAGCCGAATGTTCGATATGGACCAATTGCGCAGCGGGCATTGCAGAGAGCGCTGACCGACGGAATGTCGGCCTGCCCGTAGGCTGCTCCATCTATGTTACCGACCCCCAAGATCCACAGCTCCTTCTGCCGATTGGCGCGGTTGGTGAGTTGCTTGTCGGAGGCCCAAACATTGCCCGCGGCTACTGGAAGGAAAGCGATAAGACTGCCAGCAGTTTCCTGTGCAACTTGCGGTGGATGCGGACGGTAGGATGTACCGGCACGGTCTACCGAACGGGAGATCTTGGACGGTATTGTAGTGACGGGACCATTGAGGTCCACGGACGCAAGGACCGTCAGGTCAAACTTAGAGGTCAGCGTATCGAGCTTCCTGAAGTCGAGTACCGCCTCCGCCAGTGTCTCCCCCCCGGTGCTGACGTCGCTGTGGACGTGATTCGTTCGGAGAGCGCTGGGCCTTCGGCCCAATTGACTGCCTTCGTCGTTCTGCCGGATCTTGGAGAGGGCGTGTCGAAGGCCCTCAGCGCTGGGATCATTACCAGCAAGCCGGTAATGCACAAGCTCAATAGTCTCGTCGAGGAATTGGACCTGAGACTACCCGGGCTACTACCTCCCTATATGGTGCCCTCGCTATACATCCCAATCACGGCATTGCCACTGTCCGCCTCTGCAAAACTGGATAGGAGTGTGTTACAAGCTTGGGCACAAAAGCTTTCCCGGGCAGACCTCTCGAATCTCGTGTCTTCCGAGCGAGACGGTGGACCGCCTCAAGACCGTTGGGAGCTCCAACTACAAGAGCTCTGGGCGGACGTCCTTCGGATTCCAGCGTCCGATATCCGACGCGGTGACCATTTTTTCCGCCTTGGAGGCGACTCGATCAAGGCCATGCAGTTAGTTTCAGCCGGCTCTCGGCGCGACTTGCACCTCACTGTCGAATTAGCCTTCAAGCATCCAGTCCTTTGCCACCTGGCGGCGCAGATGCGCAGGCGTCAATCGGACGGTACAATCCACCAGATCTCGGCCACGCCGGCACCATTTAGCCTCCTCGATACCACGGACGATATCAGTCAACTCAAGGCCAATGCTCTCGCACAATGCGACCTCGCTGTCGATGCACTGGAGGATTTATATCCCTGCACCGCCCTACAAGAGGGATTGCTCGCCTTGTCGCTCAGGCAACCGGGTACGTATGTAGGCCAGTTCACACTATCGCTGTCGGACCATGTGGACCTGGACCTGCTGGAGAAAGCGTGGGTCGATGTCGTTAACCGGACGCCCATCATGCGCACCAGGTTTGTCACTACAAACGATGGGCGCTTCATGCAGGCTATCATTCAAGACGAGTGTGTGGTCAGGCGCGTGGGCACGGAGGATGCAGCTGAGCTTTTGCAGAACTTTCGGATCGGGCCGGGGGGCACACCAATGTCTCAAGTGAATATCTGCCAGAACCGTGTGGTGTGGATAGCCCACCATGCCGTATATGACGGGTTGACCTTCCAGAACATTCTGAGAGACGTCGAGGCAACATACAGAGGCAGAAAGATCCATAATTCTGGCGTGCCATTCAACCAATTCGTTCGACTCTCGACGATGGGGGACCTCGGAGATGCTCAGAATTTCTGGCGCGAGACGCTGGAGGGAGCCCAGAAATGCGAGTTCCCATCATTGCCGACCTCAGACTACCAACCACGTCCGACAGGACTGATAGACCGGCACATCCGCTTTTCTCACACCATCTGCACGGAGGTCACCATCTCTAATCTCTTCCGCGCTGCATGGGCCTTGACAGTCGCCCAGTTGGTGGGTCAGGATGATGTTGTCTTTGGACTCACAGTCAGCGGTCGAAATCTGCCCTTGCAGGGCATTGAGTCAGTGCGAGGACCGACCATTGCAACCGTTCCTACCCGCATCCGAGTGCGGGATGAGTGGACTGTCGAGCAGTTCCTCCAGCACGTCCAAGCTTCCGCAACTGCCATGATTCCGTTTGAGCACATTGGCCTACAGAATATCAAGCGCCTCAGCGACAGCGCGCACTCCGTTTGTGATATGCAATCTCTTCTCATCCTACAGTTTCCAGATCTCAATCCGCAAGGTCCGGACGAGCCCGACCGCCCGATCATGTCGCAAGTTTCGGGAACGTCCTCAGACGGCTTCTACACGAATGCCCTCAACATCGAATGCCTCATGCACCAGTCAGGGGCAGATGTGACTGTCTCATATGATGAGAACGTCATTCCAAACACCCAATTACAGCGGGTGTTGACATACTTTGATGAAGCTATTCAGCACCTGTCCACGGGTTCTCCATTGACGCAAGTGGCCGACCTGAAGCGCCTCAGCGCGGTGGATCAAGAGCAGATCCATGATTGGAACAGGCAGTCACTTGAGTATGCCGATAGTTGCATACATGACATGGTCAATGAGCAAGCCCGGCGACAGCCTACTGCACCGGCGGTATGCTCTTGGGATGGCGACCTCACATACGCCGAGCTCGTGAGCTTGTCTCTGCAGTTGGCCGGGCATCTTCGGCAGACCCATGGTATTGGACCGGGAGAGTTCGTCCCTGTCTGTTTTGAGAAGTGCAAGTGGACCCAGGTGGCGATCCTGGGGATTCTCTGCGCCGGGGCGGCCTTCGTCCCGCTCGATCCCAAAAATGCCAATTCCCGCAGAGATGCCATCATCCACGATGTTGCCGCCAAGGTTGTGCTTTGCTCCGACGGTCTTCAAGAGACCCTTGGGTCTTCGAGAGTCCAATGTCTGGTCATTGATAAAGGACTGCTTCATGTAGGTCGGCCTCAGGGCCTAGATGCGAAGCATCTGATGCCGATGTCCTCCTCGAAACATGCCGCCTATATCGTGTTCACCTCCGGCAGCACGGGCGTTCCCAAGGGCATCGTGGTCGACCACTCAGCTGTCAGTTCGAGTGCTTTGGCACATGGACGCGCCATGAAAATCAGCAAGGGTTCTCGAGTTCTGCAATTTGCAGCCTATACCTTCGATGTGAGTATCGGGGACATGCTTGTGACACTCGCCTTGGGTGGCTGCGTGTGCGTTCCATCCGAAGGTGAAAGAATCAATGATCTACCTGGTGCCATGCAAAGGATGCGTGTCAACCATGCTTGTCTTACGAGTACTGTGGCCCTACAGTTGGATCCCAAGGACGTGCCTGCGTTGCGACGTCTGGTTGTCGGGGGCGAACCAATGGATGAGATTCTGGTCCAGCGATGGGCAGACAAGGTAGGTCTGGTGAACATCTACGGGCCTGCAGAGTGCACGATTTGGTGTATGGGCAAGGAAATGTCGCGAGGAGACTCCTCTCAGAACATAGGCTGGGGACTCGGTACTATTCCCTGGATTGTCCAGCCACACGATCCGCACAAGCTGGTGCCCATTGGCGCACCGGGCGAGCTTGTCCTCCAGGGCCCAACATTGGCGCGATGCTACTTCAAAGACCCACAAAAAACGAAGGCTGCGTTCTTGCACAATCCGCCATGGTTGCCCCAGACCTTGTCCCGACAAAGCCAACGGGTGTACTGTACTGGTGACCTCGTCCGTTACAGTGAAGATGGGTCCCTTTGCTTTCTTGGGCGTAAAGATCGCCAGGTCAAGCTAAGAGGCCAGCGGATTGAGCTTTCTGAGGTAGAGGTCAGCCTCCGCCGATTTCTCCCTCCTGACACAGAGGTCGCTGTCGAAGTGGTCACTCCCGGCGGTCCTTCTGCTGCACAAAGCCTGGGGGCCTTTATCAGGAGTCCCTCTTCACCGGGTGATTCGGGGGTTCCTGGGGTAGTGACGTCGACTGTTGCAATCCAAGCTCTCCGTCATCTAGTTCAGAGCATCGAACCCCGGCTGTCGGATATCCTGCCGCAGTATATGCTTCCGTCGATATATATCCCGGTCTATAGGCTTCCCCTGTCCACGTCTGCAAAGTTGGACCGTCGGACTTTACAAAGGTGGGCAGAAGGCCTATCTCTTTCATTCTTTGGGGACACTTCCAACATTCCCACTGAGCATCGTCGATCTCCCGAAGGCGAGATCGAACGGTGTCTCAGTTCTCTGTGGCAGACTATTCTCAAGCTCCCCAATGCTCCCGGGCGGGATGACCACTTTTTCCGTCTCGGTGGGGATTCAATTCGCGCAATGCAGCTGGTCAGCAACGCACGCCGCCACGATATCTTCCTGAGCGTCGACCAAATCTTCCGGAACCCAATTTTGCTTCAGATGGCCACGGCTGCGGAGCAAGGCGCTAGCCCAAGCGACGAAGTCGTCCGCAATGTACCCAGCTCGGTGGTGCCATTTGGCATTTTGGGTGTTTCGCACCAGGAGGTAGACATGCTCAAACACGAAGTGATTTCTCAGTGCCACATCACATCGGAAAACATCGAGGACATGTATCCTTGCACCCCACTACAAGAGGGTTTGGTAGCATTGTCCATCAAGGAGCCCGGAGCATACACTGCTCGTCTTTCATTCCCGCTGTCTGCCGAATTGGACACCAACAGACTCAAGCGTGCTTGGGAGAATGTCGTGCGGAAGGTCCCGGCGCTGCGGACTGTGGTGTTCCACTCGAAGACTAGGGGGTTGATGCAGGTTGTCTTGAAGAATTTCTTTGCCTGGTCCGAGGATGTTCCCGACGCTGGCGCGGTGGCCATCGCCCAGCAGTTTACCAACCAAGCTATGACAACGCCACTCTGCCGATTCACCATGACCGACCAGGTGTTGACCTGGGCTGTACACCATGCTCTCTATGACGCCTTTTCGTTGAATCTAATCTTCCGCCTGCTGGACTGGGAGTATAGCCAGCCCGTTTCGAGTCCTCCCCCTTTGGTGGCGTGCGAATATCGGAGGTATATCGCAGGGGTTTATGAACGTGATAACTCACAGACCAAAGGCTTCTGGAAAACATATTTGGTGGGGACCCACGATCCAACATTTCCTCACCCCCCCAGGGCAGCATACCGACCTAAAACACGAAAGACCCTTGCAACCAACATGTCGGCTGATCTGGGAGGGACTATCACGACGACCGCCAACGTTCTGAGAGCCGCCTGGGCACTGACCGTGGGTGCATACGCCAATCTTGACCAGGTGGTCTTCGGAACCACCCTCCACGGTCGAGATCCAACCTCTCCCTACCTGGCTCAGGCGGCGGGGCCGACGATCGTCACGGTACCGGTGCGAGTAGCCCTTCGGAAACAGCAGACTCTCGGTGAGCTTCTGCAAGTGATTCACGACGACTCCGCCAGCGTTACCGCACATGGTCACCTTGGTCTACAGCAAATCAGCCAGCTGAGCGAGGATGCTCGCCGTGCATGCGACTTTCAACACATGTTCCTCGTCAATGACGCATCCACGGAGCAGAGCATCTCGAAGGTACTCGGAACCCCACTTGTGGCGGACAACAACGAGACCTTTCAAATGTACGCCCTCGAAGTCGAATGCCAGGTCCAAGCCTCCAGCGTTCAAGCCAGGATGTTCTATGACAGCGAGGTTATCAACGACACAAGGGCCCAATGGATGCTTGACCACTTCAACTCTGTTTGTCGCGCAATCTGTTCGACCCCTGCTTCGACCAAGATCTCCACGCTACATCACGCCACAGCCAGCGAGCATCAGGACCTTCTCATCGCGAATGAACCCCTTCCTGCCGAGGTGTCACGCACGATACATGGGATGTTTTGTGACCAGGTGAATACACATCCTACCAGAACCGCCGTGCGTGCTTGGGACGGCACCTTCGACTATCGAGACATCGATCGTCTCTCGGACAGCCTAGCCCAGCTGTTGTTGGAAAAGGGCGTCGGTCCAGGTTCTCATGTGGTCATCTGCTTTGAGAAGTCCAAGTGGACTTGCGTTGCCATGCTTGCAGTCCTAAAGGCAGGCGGAGTGTGCGTCCCTCTCAATGATCAATACCCTGTGGAAAGAGCGCACTATGTCGTCGGCCACGTGGAGGCTGTTATCTGCCTCTCCAGCGCCCAATGCGCCAATATATTTGACGGTTGCCCCGTTGATGTGGTTCTCGTGAACCACGCCACGATCGATGGTCAAGCTGTCCGGCCCAGAAAGCTGCCCACCGTAGCCCCCGGGAACGCCGCGTTTGTCATGTTCACCTCGGGAACCACGGGATATCCCAAGGGTGTCATCCAGACTCATGCCAACCTGGTCACTAGCACTTTGGCTATTGGTGCCCGCATGGGATACAGTGCCGATTCACGCATCCTGCAATTCGCTTCATACACCTTTGATGTTAGCCTCGGTGACATTTTCGGGGCGTTCTTCTTCGGGGCGTGTGTATGCATCCCCTCTGAGCAACAGAGGCTGGATTCTCTAGATGACTTCATCCGCAATATGGCGGTGGATCAGGCGTGCCTGACACCCGCGGTGGCGCGGACCTTGGCTGGAAAGCCCCTGCCGACACTGGCCACCCTGAGCCTTGGTGGTGAGCCTCTTCAGCTGACCGACATTCGCCAGTGGGCCGGGCAGGTTCGCCTGCTCAACATCTACGGTGTGACCGAATGCACCATTTGGTGCGCGATCAGTAACCCCATCGATCCAAGCTCCCGATCGCCCCGGGATTTTGGTTATGGAATGGGCTCACGACTCTGGATTGTCGATCCTACAGATCCGGATCATCTCATGCCCCCCGGGGCGATCGGGGAGCTATTGATCGAGGGACCCATTGTTGCCCAAGGATATCTCCACGACGAAACCAAGACCAAGACCAGCTTCATCAGCAATCCCATATGGCACCCTGCCGGGCAGCTCGGTGGCATGGTCAGGCTCTACCGGACGGGTGACTTGGTCAGACAAGCGAATGCCCGCTCGTACGAATATATCTGCCGCAAAGACACGCAAATCAAAATCAATGGACAGCGGGTCGAACTCGGCGAGATTGAAAATCAAATCCAGCTGGCAATCCCATCACAGCTGCTAGCGGTTGTGGAGCAGCTGCCGGTCTTTGATACTAGTATTCTGGTCGCCTTCATTGCGCCGCGCGATCCTGCCACGGCGGCACCCCTGCTGGAAGCGGAACAGCCCTCGTTTGTGGCCCAGGTCAGGTCCGGTCTATCCGGCGTCCTGCCCTCACACATGCAACCAGCCAAGTACGTTTTCCTTGGAAGCATGCCACTCTCCGCCTCTGGCAAAGTCAATCGCCGAGCCTTACGAGACCAAGGGGAGGCGGTCATCGCCGCTACGGGCTCCGATGGGGCGGGAGCCTCCCAGCACTTGTCGGACCACGAGCACCAGCTTGGGGAGCTTTGGAAATCATGCATCCACCTGGAGGGGTGCCATCTTGGGCCCGACGACAACTTCTTTGCGGTGGGCGGTAACTCATTGGCTGCCATGCGCTTGGTTTCGCGCGCCAGAGAGGCCGGCCTCGGCCTCTCCGTCCAGACCATCTTTGCGCATCCCACCCTCGCCGACATGGCCGTCCAGGCCGCCGCCGCCACCCGCCGGGATGACTTACCATCTTGGTCGTCTTACTGCCCATTCGAGCTGGTCCAGGACCTGGGGGAGACGTCGGTCAGGGAGACAGTGATATCCGCCACCGGCATCGAGAGTCGAGACATCCTCGACATTCTACCCACATCAACGCTTCAGCATGATTACATGGTCGCGGCCGAGTCGAGTCCGGGCTGGTTCTGCACGCAGTTTGTCGTTCAGCTGCGGCCCTCTGTTCAGCTGGAACAATTGCTGCGTGCATGGGAGATGTTGTTTGAGTCCCATGAAATCTTTCGCACCAGAATCGTCAAGGACGGTGCACGCTACCTACAGGTGGTTCACCGCGCGACATTCGCCGCGGCATTGTCCCGGGATCTGGAGGAGTATCTGAAGTCCGACCAGCGATGCCCATTCCTCCCTGGCGGCGAGATGCAACGGATGGCCATTATACAGGACTGGGCCGGGGTTCCAACGCACCTTGTCTGGTCCGCTCATCACGCCATTTATGACGGCTGGTCCATTCGGCTGATTCTCGGGCGCCTCAGCCAGATCTACGGGGCGACCTCCGAGACCTGCATCATCGAGCCTCTCGGGAAGTACATCAAGCATCTCTCACAGATCAATCCGCTATCCGCCCGCGATTTCTGGGCCTCCCAGCTCTCGGAGATGCACTGCCAGCCACTGACACCTTGGCCCTCCGAGAAGCAAGTGTGTGCCAGTGCGTTCTACGAACACCAGCTGGTCACACCCACCCTGTCGAACGACCGCGGTATCACCCTGCCAACGATGATCTACACCGCGATGGGCTTGCTCGTAGCCCAGCGGTCCGGGAGTCCCGACGCCGTGCTTAGTCTGACGCTGACCGGACGGAACGAGGCGATCGCCGGGGTGGAGGCGGTCATTGCGCCCATGATTACCATGGTTCCCCTACGGATTCACGTCGACCCCACGACCCCGCTGGAGGTCCTTCTCCGCGAGGTGCAAACCCGACTCCAGGACATGATTCCCTGGGAGCATACCGGCTGGAGCAACATCGCACGGATGGGACCGGACTGTAGGACCGCCTGTGCCAATGCGTTCCCGCTGGTAGTTCAAGCCTTCGAGGATGGGCCTACCTATGAAGCATCTCCCATCGCCGAGCAGATGCGTGCGATCCCTATGGGGGCTCCCCAGTTGCCGATTCTGAGCGAGTGCAGCGTGCAGGAGTCGGTCATGACCATCTCCTTCCGCCACGATCCGGACCTGTTCGGCCCACGCGTCATCGCGGACATGTGTGTTGATTTTGAATCCTTGCTAATTGGGCTTAGTGGCACGGATACCACAAAGTGCATTGGAGAGTTGTACGGGGAGATCGCCACATGCCCTCCGAAGAGAATAGCCTAAAATCGCCGTTGTAGGTGCCTTGGGTCCCGACCTCGATGTCAACGTCTGGATGGGGAGGGAGGCGGCTATCCATTTGATAAAGTTGATAGCATGTATACATTTGACCCCCAAGATTCCTCTTTCCAGCTATCTTCTGAATGCGCATCGGTTAGTAGTGGAATGAGTTTGACTGCCGGGGTTCCCCGGTGTTGTATGCCCCCCTTTCCCCCCCCCCCCGGTCGATTTCGTCCTGGCTCGGTAGAAGCGACGATAGGCCGTGGCCAAGGGGCTGCCCGTTTGATATTCCGGTGTTTCGGACGAAAGTCCTAGCCTATTAGCCCAGTGCCTAGCGTTCTGATTAGTGTTCCGGAATCGTCGCCACAGGAGCTGGAGAGGGACTGATAGAATGTATACCCTACACCCCATATATTCTCACAAGTCGGCGACACACTCGGCCCACCGCTCGGTCTCATCCTTCGGCCGCAGCTCCGAAATGATCCATTAAACCAATCCTGGACATCATCTCCAATCACGTCCCGATGTCCATCCGCGCTACTCGTAGCTGTGTAGCTATGTGAGCCCCCCGCCCCAGGGTACACCCTCCGGTTTAGACCCCTTGTAAGCTAGAGATCTGTCTCCGATCCCCTTGCGGAGCGGGATGATGTGGAGGGACTGGGTGGGGAGCGTATGCAATGTTGGCATTCGTGTGAGTGAGAGGAAGGTAATGGGGAGTGATAGGGGGTGGGGTAGGCCCAATAGGGAGAAAAAGCGAAAGTAAGACGGGGATGGTTGATGCGACGCTCTCGTGTTTACTATATCATTCTCCACCTACGTGATGGCCAGTACATACGACCACAGGGTGTGGAAAACAGGGTTTCCCGTCCGCTCAGCCGTACTTAAGCCACACGCCGGGAGGTTAGTAGTTGGGTGGGTGACCACCAGCGAATCCCTTCTGTTGTAAGTTTTTTTTTCCTTTTTATTCTTGTTAATTGTTTTTTTGCTTATGGAGAGATAGTTGGGGACCAAGTTGAAACCCGTATCCGCCGCATCCGGGTCGGATCTATATACTCTCTATATACTCTGTAGCCCCAGCCAAGGACTTTTTCCTCTCGAATGCTACTCTCACATTTTCATTTCATGTTTTTCATTTCCGAAAATGAAAATGTATTGCTTTTGGCACCGGCACCTATTAACGCCATCCACCCAGGACCTATCCCTAAACCCCAACAACCCAACCACGATACTAAAGTAAGTCAACGACCATTATTCGGCGACCGTGGCGGGAATGGCTCCCCAAACGAGCACCCCATCACACAAACCATATCATCGAGGGTATAAACCCGCTGATACTCGGGCAATGGCCCTAGTACCCCCTCCCCCTCCCCCTCCCCTTCCCCTCCCTCTTCACTTCGCTGCAACAAAACACACAAACTTGTCTTCGGAAACTGCTCACACGCACTCGACAAAAAGAAATAATGA
Organism: Aspergillus uvarum CBS 121591; assembly: GCF_003184745.1. Lineage (NCBI taxonomy): Eukaryota > Fungi > Ascomycota > Eurotiomycetes > Eurotiales > Aspergillaceae > Aspergillus > Aspergillus uvarum. The sequence continues at coordinate 132,070 of NW_020291299.1, read as the reverse complement.
TCCCATGTTACATTTACCTCCCTGAACCCGGAATGTCGGTGCAACTCGCGTCGCAGGTCTTGGAAGTCCACCCGCTCTGCGTCGTCGAGTTGATCGCACCATTGCAGGTCCGATTCTACGAGGAGGGTTTGGATTTGGGTCGTGGTTTCTCGCACGTGCTGCATCCAGCCGGTTTGGTAGAATTGGTGCCATTGGGGGGATACATAGTGCAGGTTACGTGTGTGCCAGGTGCGATTGGGGCCGAAGCGGATATGCAATGTATGAAGGAGGGGGAGGTTGTCGTGGATCCACGGGAAGAGGGCTTCCCAGGGGGGTAGGAGTTCGTCCTGCACACGAGTGGTATGGTGGGTGATTTCATCCGGGGTGAGGTGCGGTAAGTTCCCCGTTGACATGCCGCAGTTCAGGTAGACGTCCATCCAGAGCTTGAGGTGGTGGATTTTGCTGCTGATGGTGGGTGGGAGGGTGGTGAGGAAGGAGAGACATTTGGCGGGGGGTGCGTCGAGCCAGATTTTGTTGCGGGAGAGCAGGATCTCGCGGGCTTCCGTGTGGATGGTTTTGCAGGTGAGGAGGAGGCCGAGGGTTAGTCGGGGTCGAGGAGTTCGTGGGCCGGGCAATTGACAGAGTGGTGTGGCGTCCCACCAGCGTTGACGGCTTAGGCTGTAGCGGATCCAGAGGGCGCCGTTGTCCGTCACGGTGAGGAGGTCTTGGTAGATTTGGTTGCGGAGTTCCCGGGGGAGGCGGAGGAAGGGGAATGGGGTCGTGTTAGTTGCTGTGGTTTCGTGGGCGTTGTTGGTACCAGTGCGATGGAAGAGACGGCCCAGGGTTTTCAGTTTCTGTTGATAGATTTTCCATTTCGGTGGTGGTTTGCCTACCGGACCCTTTTTGGTGTGGAGTGTCATGGTGGACGAGGGTTGGATCATTGGATGATGGAGTCAGATGGAGTCGGATGGAGTCAGGGGTTGCGGATTCACCCTCAGCCTTGTCGGCCCCAGCCCCGTCTTAATGAGGTTAGGCTGTATGCTAGGACTCTCGGCATCCTGCGGGTGTTAGCGGTGAGATGTCATTCTAGTAGTGATGCTGCGAGAAGGATCGCAGTAAGCAACGGAAGTAGGGCTTTTCAGATATGTATAGTCACACATTTCTATGATGGAGGTCACACGTTACATATATCGCTTTTAGCAACTCAAATCATGAATATAAGTCTATAAAGCATATGGAAAAGTAGTCATCCTATGTTGTGAGATACGGCTCAGGGAGTTGAAGATGTTGGTTGTATTAGCTATCTAGGCTACAGCCAGAAAGAAGAAGAATTCGTTAATAATAACCAACATGATCAGAACACGTGATCCTTGCCTACTAGCTAACCAGGCTTCCCAATACGGTCCTCTCGATAAGAAAGGATCCGTATCAGGCTAAATATAAAACTAAAATAAATATCTAAATAAAAAATTATTATTATTAAATCAAGTATTCTGACGGACGGCAAGCGGGGCGCCAGAAACGGCTCCCATTGAACCGCCGTTCTGCTCGCCGCCACCGCCTGTCACATGCGGGAATGACACTGCCCCTTACGGTCTAGTGCGGTCCGTTTTGAGTATCGCGCCCACTTCTCGCCGCTTTTGCGCCTGCGCCTGCCGCCTCATGCCTCCCGCACGATCTATATAAGTCCGGCACCTCTCACTCGAAAAGACGACGCACTTTCTCTTCCCCTTTCTCCTCTGTCTTCTACTTCAGCCAGAGCACTGCCCCTCCCAGACTTGCCGTGTTACCCGAACATTTACCTTCTAAGGTATGGCGCTGTGCGCTTCCCCTCTTTCTCGCCCTTCTTTCAGCTACCCTGGAAAAAAGTCTTTCTGCCTATTACTATCCTGCGACTTAGAGAGCGGAGCATATAGAACCAAAAAAAATTTGTCTATATAAATATAAAAATAGACAGTAGGTTTGAAAGGATGTTGTGGTTGTATGCCAGACAAAATGCCCAAAGAAGAGTCATACCTTTATATCTTCCTCCGGAGCTGCCTTTAAAGATTTGTCGCCATCGCCCTCAAATTTCAGTTTGCTGACTCTACTGACAGGGGGCAAGCTGAACTCTCGCGACTTACTTGCATTATCTTAAGCAGGTATTTAAGCGAGTATTTAAGCAGGCTTGGGCAATTTCTAGAAATATTATCGAACATAGTTGTTGAACTACCCGTACAGAATAGATGGGGGGTGAGCGGCTCAGTGAGTATACATAACTGCTTAGAAGTAAGGGCTAAGTGCTCAGTAAGCGGTGATCCGTGATGTGAAATACTCACTAAGCAGAACCCCGAGCGCCCTTACTAAAGCGGCGGTGTCCCGAAGAGGAAATCTACGGTTGTCCTAGAAAATCAAGTATGTATAGTTACATATATAGCTATAACTAATACTATTCCGTCACGCCTGGAGCATAAAGTAGGGTGAATATCCCTCTGATAGAAAGCTTTGCGCTAAAGGGATTTTCGTATAATCTCATACTTCCCCCGACGCTCCGTCACACCATGAAACGCTATCGTGAGAGGTATTCTTCAACTGTGGTTCCGCGATAGATTTCCTCCAGCCGTGATGAACATGATCGCCAGCCCTAATTACTGATGTTCGAGCAGGACAACACGGACTACTTTGTTCAAATATGTTGTTACCCCGTTGGGTACCTTAAACAAACGAAGCATGATTAGGTGTTCTCTATATCATTAGCCATAGCTTTCACCCCGACTCAGAAACCTGCATCCCCTCCTGGCCGAACGATCGGGCAAACTGTTCTCTCCAAGGGTCCTCCGCCCACGCCCGGTACGTACTCCAATGTACTACCGGCGAGCGCTCACACATTTCCGACCAGCTCATGTTCGAAATATTCACATTGATATAGACCCCCTCCGCCTCTTCCAGATTTCTCCGCTCGTAGCCATACCCCGTCGAGAGGTGCCCAAATGAACGCCCCGTCGCGTCCTGAAACCAGACATCGCCGCCCTCGTGCGACGCGACGATAATGGCCTCCCAGTCCTCGCGCTCATCGGCCGGCTCCATCGCATCCGCCAGCGTCTGGCGGTCAACGGCCAGGAACTGCAGCGGCGGGCGGTTGTTCTCGTGAGCGAAGTCCCCAGAGGTCTCAAAGTACGCCAGCAGACCCTGCATATCTGGGGAGACCAGTCGGTCCGCGACGTCGACCCACATGTACTCCTGATCGGGGCACGGGAACAGTTCCGTCCGGATCGTGCGGAGCTCGGATGGCGTCATGCGTTCGAGGATAAAGATCACATCGCTGCCGAGGCTGCCTGCAATATCGTCCGGGTCGACGATTGGCTCTCCGCCGTGGAGTTGCAGGTTGTACATGGCCGGGTTGTACCGGTAAGGGCCCCGGGGCATGCGGCTGGAGGTCCGGGAGTATGGGTTCCAGGCGGCTGTCCAGAACTCTCGGACCTTCTCGAAAGGCAGAATCCCCAGCTCCAGTCGCTTGTCCCGGGGGTCAAATACGCTGTACCCGCTGGCGCCTCTGGCGCGGACGATGTGGTAGCCTTCCGAGTCCTCGTCGATGAAGAGCGCGAAGGCCTCGTCGATGTCGCGGTGGCGGATCTTCAGCGCCTGGAACATGCGGTAGAGCTGCGCGCGGGAACAGGGCTCTTGGTGTGCCGGCCAGTTGTGGAGGATGATGCGTTGGCCGATCATCGCCTCGAGGTTCTCTTGGACAACTGGCGGGAGGTGGATGACTGAGATTAGAGTCGGGGTGGACGGGTCGAGGCGCAGCCCTGATAGATGCGGTGGGAGGATGCCGTTCGGTTCCTGTAGCCTTGTCTTAGCCTGGCTCCGTCAACACCATGTTTGCCGCATGGTGTGGGATTACCTTGAAGGTCGGTTCTGGGATCCGCTCGGGCTGGATCCGGGCGTATGTCGGCGGCAGTATGCTACCTTCAGCCACCACAGCTAACAGCATATTGGCCCGGTTAAGTGGTACCCGCGCAGCTTCGGGGGATGATTCCTTAGAAGCCTTCCAGGCGATGATTGCTGTGTGGTTTATGCGGGACTGGTTGTCGATGATTATTACTGGGTCATGTTTGAGTATCGTGAAGATGACTGATGTTGGCGGCACGCAGTCCATCAACCACGGGATCTCTACCATTTGCCGCAGCCCCGTTGAGGGACGATCTGGCCAATTCTCATCCACGGAGCTGAGTTTTGTCATAATGGCAACACGATCTGTGTTCTCCATAGGACAGATGAAGACCACCTGCCATGTCGGTGGTGCAGTCCCGCGGAAACGAGAGAATTCAGATAGGCTGGGGAGTAGCCAGGATGGAGGCGTGGTGGTTGTCATCTTGGCTTGCATCTGGCATCGAAGAAAGACGGCTTCCAGGAGATTGATCGAAATAAAGTTCAATTTAGGGAAAATGATGAGGGAAGATTACTAAGCTAGCTAGGCAACAGGGGTCTAGTGTCTTGATTCTGCCTGTTGAGAATGGATCAGGCCCTAGTCGGGAGATACTTCAGATGAGGAACCCGCATGCTTCATTAGGGCTACTGTAACTGGAGTAGGCAGGTGAGCATCCGAGTATATGTAAGTTACTTGTTTTGTTTCACTTCCAGTACAGTAGTGGAGATAATCTTTGGTCCCCTGAGAGCGCATTCCTATTTTGCGCCCCACTTGCGCCAATAAGGTTGTGTCAGATCAAATCACACTTCGCAGTGTACAGCAGAGGAACAGTTTGAGCATCAATTGGGGCTGGCTCTTTTTTAGGCGGGGAATGCGCGGGCGGGAGCCAGCGGGACTGCCGCGGTGGCCAAGCTCTGCCATCTGCAGCTACGGTATGTCACCCCAAGCGCAGTGCAGAATATGGCATTGGAACATTGGAACCCTGCTCATGCACAAGACTGGGCCAAGGCTAGATTGAAAGGTGCTTTGTTAATGATTTGAGGCTTCAGAGGAGAGGTGCTGGAACGTGTTTGATATGATTCTTGGTGTTGTAACTAGCTACGTTCCCGCATGTAAACAAGATGAAAGGCCTTTGAAACCATGTGGCCGGTATACTTAGCAACGCTGACATGCTTCAACAAAGGTGAAGTTTGACTTCCCATACCATTACCTCCTCTATCCACCACCGTATCCACGTGTCATGATCCCACCTGTCACCTATATGTTTGAGCAGACTTCAGCCTCAGGTATACATGACATTAAAGCTTCGACTTAGCCCAATCATCAAACCCACATTCCAGAACAGTAGTCAACCTTGAAAACGAACAGTAGAATCAATGTTTCACTTTAGACGATATGTCCCTTTCTCTCGGTGCGTAATATAGGTCTCGACATTCAAAGGAAGCTTTCTGGCGGAATGTTCTGGGCTGTCTTGGAGTATCGATACATAGTTCTGCTTCCCGTAGGTTCGGGCAACGTTACCGAGTTGAGGTAGGGTGAATAATATCATCAACCTCGGCCCCTCAAAAGAGTCAACTTCTTCTGGTACCAATTCCCATGACTGCACCCCCACAATGAAGGTCTACATCTTAAGGATAATGGCGAAGGGTCATGTTTGAGTATGTATTTCGTATAGTAGCAAGGTTGCTGCTGGCCTTGGTACGAGGAGGTATTGACTAGGTTGTAGGATGTTATAATGATGCTCAAGATATCAACTATGGGCCAATGCCGGCATAAGCATCAATCTAAGTTGATTACCTCTCGGACAGAGGTCTGGTCACCATCTGCTCGCTCGTCGATCGGGCTGGACGCGAAATGCATACGATAATGCTCGTCGCCGTCCCAGGTGGCCTGAGAAGGGATCATTGAGTTCGGCTTGGAGATGAAGCCAAACATAGCCAATGCTCATAGTGCATAAGAACAGACAAGTCTTCAACAGCTGGCCTGCTGGCCCAATGGTAAGGCGCTTGACTACGAATCAAGAGATTGCAGGTTCGAGCCCTGCGTAGGTCATTTTGTTTTTTTGTCTTTTTCCCTAAGCATGCGGTTCGGCTTGTAGTGTGGTCCCTCCTCTGCGGGATCTTATCTCTGACCCGAAAGACATACAGCAAGAACATAGCTATTGAGTGCCGACTGCAGACTGGAGAGTCATAAGTCACTCCATACGCTATCTCTGTTTTTTGGCTGGTTTTGTCCCATTTCGGTCTCCCTGGGCCGGAAGCATGCTGATTTTCAACCTTGGCCATAAGATGATTACAAAGATTCACGTGGTACTGTGGAGTAAGAGCGAAATTTCTGTGTACTAGACCCTCCCTGTCTTACCCCCCCCCCCGGGCCTCTCCTTCTTGCATGAAGGGTACGGACATTTCGATTGCATACTCCATGGATTAGATGATTTCCAGTATTTACGGCAAAAAAAACCATTCGTTGTACACAGTCAGGCAACGTTTAGGTAGCGCTATAGATCCGTAATTGATGGAGCTTTGATCTCGATATATAAATATGTAAACGGGGATCATTTTAGGGAATTGAGCACAGCGACAGCCAGGCACAATGCCTGCACCGAGACAACGAAATATCGAGCGCTTCAACATGTACTGCGGTGGTGTGCACTGTCTGGTGTTGCCACCATATCTAAATACAGGATGGGAACTCCCAATAAAGTCTGTGTTCACATTTGGTACTTGATTATTAATTAGGTCCTCCCAGGCTAGTTAATGACGGGGCAATCGCCAATATCTGGACTCCAGTGCTAGTGTTCTCACTGCAGTAAGGACAAATAGGTGCTGTATGTGCATCCGAGCTCGAGAGGACGAGGATCAACTGGCTAGCGCCGGTGGCAGCCCTAGCGCCGGGCTCCTTCACCACCCCAACTCCGTCGGCACCGGGGTTGCCGCCGCGGGACCCTCCCCGGGCACGGCCGCCGCCCGCAAGAACCCCTGGACCTCCGCGTCCGCGTCCGCATCCGGCTCCGGGGTGGCAGTCACGGTAATGACCTCACGATCCAAGGGCACCATCGTGACGGGCGGGATATACCAGCTTTCGTCGCACACCGACCAGCCGGCGTCGATCTGCCGGACCTCCTCGGGCAGCAGCACCCACGGCCGATAATCGTCGCGGACGATGGTGCAGCTCGGGTCGTAGAGCGGGCACTGCTGGCCGCCCCGGTACTGCGGCCAGGGAATCAACGACTGCGTGTCGTTGTCGTTGCCCCCTCCTTCTAGGTGGTGGGGCATGAACTCGGCGAAGTTGAAGGGGTAGGCGGTGCCGACGGTGGGGTACTTGGCGTTGCGGTGGTTCCGGACGGAGGAGAGGGTGGCCGGGTTGATGGAGAGGATCTCGTTGCTGTGGGAGACGCCGCACTGGGAGCCCGGGTGGGCACGGCGGTTGCTCCAGGCGTAGATGGAGGTAAAGGAGAGATAGACTGTCGGGGAGATGAAGGTCTCGCCGTTGACGATGGCGGTGCTGGGCCCGGTTGCTGGGATGGTGGTTCCGTTCTGCTGGCACAAGTCGCCGTCGGCGGTGGTCACGGGCCAGTAGAAGAGAGTGGCCGTGCCGGGGAGGAAGTGGCACGCTGAGCAGGGGTTTTCCTCCGGGTAGGAGCGTGTGGTCGACGGGCACGAGTCCGGCGGGATCGGGCTGTTGGTGTCGCCTGGGGGTGCTGCGGTGATGGTCTCGTAGTAGGAGGTTCTCAATTCAGAATAGGTGGACCAGATGGGGATGCATTCGCTGGTTTGTAGGGTACAGTCCGGGGTTGGGTCCGGGGGTTGCCGGTATAGGGACTCGGTTTCGGTGAAGGTTTGATACCCCTCAGAGCAGGGACCGTTCGCGTCGGGGTAGTACTCCGTCGCAGTTTCGCGAGGTCCCACCGCACGCGGGATCCCGTCACAGAGGGTGGTGAGAGGGCCCGTGTGGGTGTTGGACCAGGCTTCGGGGGCGACCGAGGTGCGGCAGGCCCCGGCGCTGGTGGCGTAGGATCCGGTGGACTCAATGGTCGCGGTTGGGCCGAGGGAGCGGAGCTCCAAGGAACGACTCGCCCATTCAATCCAAGCGGCGTTGCAGGTGACTACCGCAGCCTCAGGGCCAGTTGTAGGTCCGTAGAAGTAGTCTGTGGATGTAGGCCAGAAGATCGAGGTGTTGAGGGTGATGAGCCATTGGCCGCTGGTAGTGGCTGTTTCCGTCAGTCAGTTGGGATACGAGTAGCTGCATTAGGGCTTGAGGGCGGGCATACCATCTTGGCCAGCGGCCAGGCCGAAGAGCAGTGCTAGAAACAGCATACTGTACATGATGTATGTACAAAGCAATGCACCGGTGGGACATTTTCATCAAGCAGATACGCATCATTATTTATACCTATGCGCGAGGCTGAAATGAAACAAAAGAAAAGAAAACAATAGAACTCCCTTCCAGGATTGGATAGCATACACCCTGCAGATACTCTGCGGGACCACGCGCTTGGCACAGCTGAAGATTGGTCTCTACGTGAGACAAGCGCAGACCCTGTGTGTCAGGAACAGAGTTTAGAGGACAGGTTCCAGCCAAGGGCAGACCTCAGGTAAGCGGGGACCCCGACGAAACCTGAAGTATTGGCTTGGCGTGCGGGGTTTTTCTGGACCAGAAGTTGTGAGCTCGAGTTACTGACTCAAGCTGATTACTGATCGGTGATCAGGCTACTTGGGTGCATGCAGCCTGCCTAACCAACCACTTGCAATATCTATCATAGACGAGTTGGTGATCAGCTGAGTATAACAGGGTCGAACAGGGATTCATGCAGGTATGGTATGGTAGCTGAGATGTTACACCCACTAACGTGAGATTACTCGTAGTAAGAAGCCTGGTCCTAAACTTCAAAGCTCTCTTAGGTGCATGCTGTTGACTTTTGTCCTGACGCTAAAATCTCACCATTAACTCAACTGCAGCACATGGTTAGCCTTGTCAACCCACAAAAACACTTTGTCCATTCATGGAGACCACGGAGACCTGCTGGGATTTACGTTTCTAGGACTGCCTGTGCAATTACCTATAGCGTACACATCAGAGCCCAGCTCAAAAGAGGTGATATTGATAGCTTGCAGCATATGTGTAAATCTAAGCGGAGTATTAAACTTGCTGCTCCGACCATTCCCTGTCAACGAGACCCTACCAAGTTCAGTCATCCAAGTCTGTGGATAATGGGCAATACGAGATGCATGAGGTAGCATCAGCAGCTACGATTTTTGAATATATTGCCAGTCAAATAACCCATTCCCTAGCCAATTATAGTATCTATATATTGTTAAACTTTCTCATAGATAGTCTGCTAATGCAGGTGATTAGTGAGCCTCCTCATGTCTCAGTCTGCGCGGACTACGCGGACGCTTGGTTTGATTTCTAAAATGCCTGTCTCTGAGAACCGACTTAAGAATGCCAGACTTACTGTGGAATGGCTTTGCTTTTGCGTGGAAGCTCTAAATGCAGGATCATTAATAGTTGGCGATGCTAAATTTGCCTTGCTTTTAGGGTTCAACGAGGGTGGTATAAGAGGGAACGCGGTGCCAGTAACAACTTTCCTCTCTGGAGCTTCTGCCGGCCCGAAAGACCTGTTTGAACAAGCAGACAACCGTCGGCTTTCACCCTATCCCTTCATCCCAGATTACAGATTAACTACTCTCTTCTGGTCCTAGCTCATCATCCGACGGCCATATCACAGACAGTCCATGCTCCTTCCTCAATGACAAAGTCTCCTTCTTCCATTCCCAGAATCCAGACCCCCTCTCCTCTCTGCGTAAATGACCCATCGTGTCCCGTTCATCAGTAAAACCTAGACGAGCCAACTCGGCCGCAAGGTCGAACTCGTGTACTAGCTGCCCGTCCACAAGCATTCGGATGGTCCCAATATGCTCATACAAAAGCTCCCCATACCTTGCAGTGTAATAACTCATATGCAAAAGACCTCCGATCTCCTGCTTCAGATACTTGCAGAGCCACTCGGGACGCGTTTTATACGACGACAAAGGCTCCAAACCTGCGTTTCGACTCCTGATGTCTCGACCGCAATGCCAAAACCACCAATGCTTGTACGAAACATCTTCCGGCGGGAACGCAAGCTCTAGCTCTGCAGACCGGAAGTCCAGGACCAGTGTTTCGATCGCAATCCCTCGGTCCTGGAAATTCTTCGTGTCGGCTTCCTCCCCTTTGCGCTTCTTCTCCCCCACGGGACCATAGCGGAGGAACCGCTCCAGGGCCGCATAGAAGGACCAGTGGAAGCCTAGCCGGCCGCCGTCGCCGACTTGGCGACGCGCGATGTGCTGCTCGATGGTGTGACCAAACAGGCGCACATGCGCGTAGAGGGTCGAGACATGGGTTGTGAGACGGGGCACGGAGAGCCATGTCAGGAAGAGCTTCAAGTCATCTTGGACGGAAATATCAAGAGCATAGTCGACTTTCCTGTGCTCAAGGATGTCGAGAGTTTCGGTTGATAGTTGGCGATTGGTGAGAAGAAGGGCGAGACAGTCAGACGAACTGAGCTTGGACTTCTGCGTGTAATAGATCCCGCCACCTCCCGAGACCCATGCTTTGTAACTCATGTCGCGGTATTCGGCCCCGTCGAGTGATAGAGGGGCCACGGGCGGGCTGAGCGAGGTATAGAGCACATGATCGATAATGAGCTTCCGCAGCTCAATCGGGATGTTGAGGAGCCGAGACATGACTGGGGTCAAGTTCTTTGGAGTACTTGCGAAGAAGAAGATAAAAGACCCGCCAGGAATACTGGACTGGACGATATACTTCTGTCAAGATGAGTAATTATGTATGTGATATACCGACCAGTTCGATCACTTCAAAACATTTGCGGGCAGTGTGTTGATACCGATATCGAAAGGGAAATAAAATAGCCCATGTGCGCTACCTCACCGCCTTGCATGGTACGATTGTGAAAGTCTTAAATCTGAGGCATACTGCCAAGCCACTACTGCTCATTGTCGATAGGCTAAAAGTCTCCATCTGTTTGTTTTGAGGAAGTGAGCCTTTCTCTGACTCATTCACCGAGACTTCCTTTGAAGTACCTTTCTCTGCCGTCTAAGATGCTTACAAGATAGTCGCTGTAATTTGACGGAGGCCGGGGACTTTATCTGCTAATGATAGGTCTCTAGCAGTTGTTATCAGCACTCACTCTATGTCTGATACTTACACCCATTACCATAGTAATGTACTGTACGATAAGATACTAAGTTGAGATTAATACCTAAATGCTTGAGTCAATCAACGCTGTAAGGGAATTTCCTGATATCAAAACCGTGGTCGGCGTTTCCGAAGAAATGACGTCAATACTAAACATTTTCAGTCCAGCCCGTGTCGTCCTGAAAGCCGGGCGCAGTTGACTTGTATCGGAACCCGCGTGCAATCCCAACACCTGCCAGCGTTGAACTCCGGTTTAGGAAAAAGAACGCCGCTCCAGTATAAAAGAAGACAAAGGAAGAAGTGGAGCAGTGGCTGATCGACTATCGAATTTTAGTCTCCGCAGCACGGAAGGAGGAGGGTTCACTGTGAGGCGGGCGCGCCTTCATAGGACACCCGGAACTGGGTGTGGGACCTGGAGGTAGTCTACTGAGCCCGGAGCACGGCGGAGCGATTGTGCTAGTGCTGTTGCAGCTTGAGCATTTTTCTCTACCGCAGTCGTCTACAATATAGGGTTACCTTGGTGGTTTATTCATTGGTAGGTACGTAACCGCTATCGGTGCGTTGACGGAGCCCCGAGCGAAGGGTCATTGCTTCAGCAACACCACACCCCTGCACGGAAAATGGCCTCAGGCCGCGAGTACAGGCTGCCGTAGGCTATGCAGCCGTAGCCTTACGCTGTGAGCCCGTAGTAAAAACAGGGCCCATCTATAATTACGTCCATTTTTCATGATCCCCTCCGATACTAGAGCCCCCGTGGTGCAGCTCGGACCGGCCCGCGGACCCTGCAGCGTGATCCAGGCCAGGGGATGACGTGGGTGGTTTGGGACTCACTCCGAGGTAGACTGTAGGAAGCTATTCAGCGACTGATCCGACTCAACATCAAGTAGATTTGAGGGCCTATGATATCAACACGAGAGTACAATAGGACAGGGAGTGAGTGTTCCATTATACAGAAAGAATATGGGATCATGTTACTCAGCAGCTAGTGAGCAATGCCTCGTAATTGTTTTGGGAGCCGCCAGAAATTGACCAATGCTTCCAGAGTCTCTTGCCACTTCTTAAACAGTTCCGAGTTCAACCTCCTGCTTTAACATACACACAAAAGGAAAGAGGCCAACAGCTCACTAATAATTGAAGTATCATGAAAGAAAACTCAATCTTACCGAGGATTACGATGGTAGCAAGCAAAATCTGTTTGGCTATGATACTCAATACCACCAAACCCCGGGCGGTCAACGTCCGCTGCTTCAAACTATCTTCTCCCTCTCGTCGGGCTGTAAGAGCCGACTCCTGAATATTCGGACTCACAACAATCTGATGGGAAACTCAATGACTTTATCTCGAATATAGTCCGCGAACCCCTTGCCGAAGCCATCCAGGCGACTGGAGCTGCTCACCCCTCGGCCCAGAATCCCGTAGACAACAAAATGCACCGCCTGGATGCGCGGGAACTCCACCCGTTCGATGAAGAAATCGTCCCGCCAGTCAGCTCCGAGCAGTGAGCGCAGGCGCTCGATAGTCATATACGACTGTAGCCATGCCCAATGACTGTTATCCGGTACAAATATCCCGAGGTTCAGATTTGACCCTTTGTCACCCGACCGTGCGAGCGCAATGTCCCCGAGATGGATGCGCCTAGTGGGCTCCTCCAGAACTTCTCTATTGGTGGGAGAACGCGGATCGTAACTGTGACGGACTTTGAGTGCTTGATACTCACGAGGATGGCCGGTATCATAGGATCTAATGGCGGCGCCGTCGTCGACGAAGTTAATTGCTTCTTTGAGGCTGGACTGATCCACGAGCGCAGGGTAGTACGCAAGGAATGGTCGTGGGACGGCAGTGCGGGTATCAAGAGACGAGTGGTAGCCTGTGTGGTTGCATGTCATTCTTAGATCCGATAGCATGTTTGGGAAGTGCTGGGGAAGGTAAAAAGGACACGATTCTTACCCGAGAAATGCCTGAGCGATATCTCCTTGAAAGCACCTATAACAACTGCCACGGTCTCTTGTGAGCGGGCAGCGATGAAGACGCGCATATATGTCGTGCTCTCAAGCTGACTGGCAGGATTATGGGCTGGGATCCCTACTCTGGTAAGGAAAGCTTGATTAGATCTACGCACTTGTCCTTAAGAAAAGTATTGAGGGACAGAGGTTGCTTCTTACCGCTGAAACTCCAGTGTCTCAACCTTGTCCAGTACCGCTGGTGGCACAAAGTGGCGGACTTGCTTCTCGACCAAATCCCACTTTGAAGAGGTGGCGTAGCCCGTCGCGTTGAGAAGCAGCTCGGCCTCGAACCCTGCTTCGTAGAAGACCGCCAGCTTGGTGGTTGGAGGAGGCGGCGAACCTCGGATTTCCGAAACACGAACCCTGCAAATGATTGACATGAGAATTCTTCGTTGCTGTCTGGTCACGTTACAGGGGGGATCTTTTCATCCTACCGGTCCTTGTCAACTTCCTCCACACGGACATCACCAATAAAGGCGCTGACATCGCTGTTGAGATAGATGTCTCCCTGTAGCTCATAGAGAAACTGACACCGAACGGTGTCGACATTAACCATGCCCTGGCTGTGTTGGTGCTTCGTAATGACACAAGAGCCGTCATCTGCGATCTCGGCAATTGGAAAACCCGGTATCACCAGGCTATCAAGGTCGTATCTGTCGAACCCAGCAAAGTTTCCGCCGGTGACATAGGCCGAGCATTCAATCAGATGCCCCGCAATCAGGGATCCTGCCAGACGGTCATAGTCCGTCTCAGACCAATCATGCCAGAACCACGCGGCAGCGATGACAGGGCTTGCATCCGCCACCCGGCCGCAGATGACGATGTCCGCCCCACGTCGGAGACCATCCACAATCCCCCGCGCACCCAGATATGCATGGGCGGAGATCATGGGAATTTTCTCATTCTGGGCGGCGAGGAAGGCGTACGTTAACTCCGAGGGCTTGATAGATGGGTTGCCCGAGTCCAGATGCTGCAATTCCTCCTTTGTCATTGGCATATGCGGCCCCAGGTCGGGATATAGATCGTCTCCGGAGACGTATGCGACCGTCAATTCGTACCCTTTCTCTAACACCTGCAGCGGGACAAACATTTCACTTTAGTTATGAAAGCCTTTTAGAGAGAAAAGAGAAACTGGTCGGAGGGGATAACTACCAAAGCCTGAACTTTCAGTGCCAGGGCTTTAGGGTCGAGAGCACCGCCGTTGGTTACCACGCGGATCCCCTTTTCTGCGATCACATCAATTGTCTGTTGGATCCCTTCCCAGGCTGTCTCTTCATAACCGGGGTGATCGCCCTCCCTCCAGGCTTTGGCGTTGTTCGCGAGATTTACCTCTTATGTTGTTTCTTGCATGAGCTTATGATCATAGAAATGTGTTTCAAGTTCGCCGTGGGCTTACCTGCGAGGTAATCGCCGGTGAGGAAGTCAACATCGCCCATGGTCGCCTGGCGGTACATCTCATATGCAGGATCACCTAAACGAGTGAGATCAGCAAGGAGAGGACAGTACAGATGTGGGTATTCCCATGCAGACCATGATAACCAGAGCAGTTGGCCACTCGAACGGGGCGAATATTATTCTGGCGCGACATGATCCCTGGATCCTTATGGTGATGATAAGAAAAGATGTACAAGGACCGGTAGCTGATGTTTGAATTGATCTTATCAGGGGAGAACTAGGTCTTTAAAAGGTAAAACTTCCACAATACCAGATCTGGTTCTGCACTGGAACAAATCCTGGTTTCTCAGGTTTGTGCCATGAAATCCCATGGATGTACTTGGACTAGGATCTCGGGCTCCACGGCAACAAAAATCCCGCGGGCCGTGGAGTTACGGGCCCGTGGGATTCCGCAGTCCGTGGAAATATGCCAACTGTGAAACAGCATAATCTCGTTGGAAAACACGAGAAAAGACAAGGGGGGCGAGAACCCAGAGTAGACTGAAAGTAGTACCCAGAATGGAAACTCAAACATAAAGCGAATGTCCCCCTCGTTCTGCGCTTGGCTCAAACCTCTCATCTATCACCGCAACGCCACGGCTCTTTCACCCGAACAACGATGACATCTCACTATACTATCCCCGGCACCGACATCTACGGCCCCGGCACCTTCATCGACAAAGAGGTTCTGCCTGTTCCGGTTGACGCCCGACGCGTGTTCGAGTTTCTGGCCTCAAGCACACCCGGTTTCACCCAGGACCGCGCCGCATGGGATACGGTCAGCTTCACGGGGGGCTCGGAGCCCATGATCCCCGGACCGATCAAGGCCCCCGTGGTTGCTGCCGCCCTGCACGCGATGTGCGGTCTGGTCGCCAACGAACTGCTCGAGCTGCGCGACGGAACAGCCGTGCACGAGAGCACGGTGGCGGTGGACACGGACCATGCCGGTTTGTGGCTCGGCTCGACATTTACGACCCACATCAACGGCGAGGGTGTTTCCACGCTGGCTCGGTCCAACGCGCTGGCTTCACTCTTCGATCGGGATTTCGAGCAAGGATTTGGAAAGGGGCTGGCGGGCCGGGCGACGGCGATCTACCAGACCAAGGATCCCAACGTGTGGTACCAGCTCCATGGCTCCCTCGATGCTACCCGCACCCTGCAATCCATGGGGATCCCCACGGACGTCAAGTTTGATACCATGCGGGAGTACTACGATTACATCCAGAGCTACGTCATCCAATGGAGTCCGGACGAGCTCGAGATGCACAACGTCCGCCATGGCCTGTGTGGCAGCATCTGTTACTCGCCGGAGGGGTGGCGCAGAACAACAATGGGCCAACGACTGGCGGCCCATCCGCTGGTCAACTACACCTGTGCAACCTACGCTGCGCCGACTCCACCCGTGCCCTTACCCAAGAGCCCGGCAGATCGACGGCCTTTGGCAGGAGTCAAGGTCCTGGAGATGGTGCGCATCATCGCCGGCCCCACGATCGGCGTGACACTAGCGTCCTACGGGGCCGATGTCATTAGGGTTAATTGCAGCAAACTGGCGGATCTCAACGTGAGCCACCCTTCCCACCTGAACACCCCTCGCCTGCCTGCCCTATCCTCGTTATGTAGACACTCATCAGCCAAAACCAGGTCCTCCAGCTGACCCTAAATGCCGGAAAACGCACGATCGACCTCGACATCTTCAAGGCAGAGGACATGACTCGCCTGCTGGACCTCCTCGCGGAGGCGGATATCTTCGTGCAGGGATTCCGCCCCGGCTCGCTCGCGCGGCAGGGCCTGGATCTAAACAGGATGCTGGAGCGCGCTGCCACGCGCAATAAGGGCATTATCTACGTCGACGAGAACTGCTACGGGCCCGATGGCGCCTTCGCCGAGCGGCCGGGCTGGCAGCAGATCGGCGATGCCGCGTCGGGTACGTCGTATGTCATGGGCCGGGCGCAGGCCCACGAGACGGCGCCAGCAGGCTACAGCGTCCTGCCCCCGCTCCCCGTCTCGGACATGACGACGGGCCTCGTCGGCGCCCTGGCGGCCATGATGGCGGTGCGCGACCGAACAACCCAAGGCGGGTCGTATCACGTCGTCAGCTCGCTGGTCGCTGCCGACGCAGTCACGCTGGAGCCCGAGATCGGCCTGTATCCGCCCGCGGTGGTGGCGCGCACCGCCCAGCGGTTCGGCTTCGTTCCCGCCACTCCGGATCAGTTCGTGTCGGAGATCATGATTCAGGTGCTCGACGGGTGGAAGCAGGAGTTCGATAGGAGTGTGTATGGCGAGGAGGAGTCCCGGTTTATGACGGTCTTCGAGGACGGGCCGTGGGGCAGGCAGGCGCTTTTGAAGCCGGTCGCGAGGCTCGGGGACGTGAAGGCGTCGCCTCGGTGGTCGAGTCCCTCAGTGCCCAATTGTTACCATTTGCGGGACATTCGGTGGTTTTAGGGGGCTAAAGGGTGGTAGACTTGAGTGGGGTTTACCATGTAAGCTAGAATACAAATCGGCAGCATGCAGTATGAGTCAGGTTCAAACCACCATCGCATGTCGCCAAAAAGGACTTTCTTCTACCCGGACATAAGGAAAACGGTTCACCATCCAGTATATGGGTCCTGGTTATTCCAGTAGTAAGCCGGCGGAACTCCAGCAAGCATATCCTGCCAGTTCCAGAAGAGTGGGGCGGGAAGGGATGAGAGCTGGTCGTCCGTGGGGTTCACATCTTGGCCCAAAGATATTGAGGATGATGGCACCAGCCCACCACCGCCCCTCCAAGCATAAGAACTATCCATCTCGCTTGAACCAATCCCCTCAATCCCCAAGTCCCCTCTGGGAAAGTCGCCCGGTCCTTGAGGTTGCCTTTCCGGCTCAGGCGGCGCTCGTCCAGTGGGTGATTGCCCCTTCCTCATCCCTCCCGCGGAGCCCACCTCATGGACACCGCCACGCTCGATGGCTTCCCTGGCCGCGTTCTCGAATCCCGAACAAACAGAGAGGACGTAGTCTACATAAGTGTCCGGCTCCTGGGAGGCGAGCTTCGACAAAAACCCCACGGTCCGGCTGATCATGAGCAGATCGAATGTGGCAAGCCCGTGATCGGGTTCTAGCATGATCTGGGAGAACAACGCCACCACGGCTGCCGCGGGGAAATATATGACGCTCCTGGAGATATGTCAGATTGGCTGAAGAGGAAACCAAATGAGGACGGAACTCTTCTCGTGGAAGGAAGCGCAGTTCAAGCAGCGTACCACTCGAAGGATTGACCGAAGCAATTATCGTCAATATGACATAACAAATCAACCGCCGACCTAGCTGCCTCCAGCGACTTTGCGGTTACTTCCTCATTAGTAAGTAACAGGCTGGAAAAGGCATTGACTTCTTCCGAGCGTGTACGTTCCTGTTGCGAGATCAAATAGACCCGGGAGATGCTGACGTAGAAGCAGTGGCACGCAAAGTGAAGTCGAATGATCTGCGGAAGGAACGGGTGATGTTGTTCGGGTGCGAACCTGCGCTGTGGCCGCAGACTGTGGGGAATGCTATCCTTCCAGCGCTCGATTTCCTCCACGCATGCCCTGGCGGCGCTTGCTCTCTCTGACATGGGCTTTTCCAGCGCTTCCTTCGTGAAAAGCATATCATAGGCCCTCCTCTGGAAAAGTGCAAATTGAGCCAGGATGGAGAACAGCGACACTCTCTCCTCTTGGTATTCAATAATCCCCAGGCCATCATGGGGACAGGATGCCGGCAAAGGGGTATCGAAATCTCGAATGTCTTGTGCCGCAGGACGGCCCGTACGTGTGCAGATGTCAGCGTCCAAAACGAATGCAAGCCAGAAGACTCTTCGTCGCTCCTCAACTTGGAGGTCGGAAAGCCCAAAAGAGTTCGATTTGTGCAGACCAATAGATTGAGCAAACCGTATCGCCGCCGCTGTGTACATGAACAAGGGCTGAGGGTTCGGTGTGCCTTGAAAGAACAAGGCTAGACCAACCATGGTCTGGACAGTGAGGAGATCGCTGGTCCGCATAAAGAGCTCTGTAGTGACACTCATAGCATTTCGAATGTGACCCATGCATTGAGGCCACTCATCTTCGCCATCGCCGGCCTTCTCCGCGCGATGTCGGTATGCAAAAGCAAGGACCACATTCAACGCGCCCCACCACGAGGGACTATTGTCTGGGTTCCAGGAGAACTGCCGATCCAGAAGCCTCATGAAACTTATGGAATTGAATAAGGGGGTAAAGCTATTGAAGGAGTCAAAGTATTCTCCAACTAGTTCCAGTACCAAGGGCTTTGATGGTAATGGGTGTGAGCCGCTCCGATCGAAGGAGGCTGAGGGTTGAAGGCACGGCGGGTACCAGTCCGCCAGTCTCCACCTGCTGCGGCTTTGACGAGCAATGCTTCTCAGCGAATGATTGCCCGTCTGCGATTCGAGTGAGCAAGTACCATCGGGTGAGACAATGGACAGAAGGGAAGAAGCGCCTGGCGGGTTGTGATGTTAATGAAACCGATCAGACAAGCTCAATGACGATCAATAGGGGTTCCGCTAACCGAAGAATCGCATTGCGCCTTTTGTATTCTTGATAGCATAAGCCCTCTTGTCACCTTTTTCCATCTCTCCAGGGACTTGAGAGACTGCTTGTGTGGGGGAGGCCGTATTGGTGACCTCATCCCAGGAGGTACGGGGCCTTGTAGGGTCTGCTTCTTCACCAGATGTATCTTCCAAATCGTCGGTGGAACTGCACATGACCTCGCTGGATAAGTCGCGTCGTGGTCGCTTGGCTCTGGATGGTTGTTGTAGCCTTCCCTCCAGAGATTCGACGCGTTTCTCAATGTCACGCATGTCGCCGTCGCTAGAAAGAATAGGAAGCAGGGGTCCATGGCCTCCATTCAAAACAAAGACTTACCGACGGTTTTTCTGCCGCCCTGCTCGGTTTTCATACTTGCAAGGTAGATTAAATGCTTTGCATGAGGCACACACAGGCCGATTGCCATCACATCTAACCTTTTTCCTCCTGCAGATGCTACACGCCTGTCAAGATGTATCAAGGTTAGCGTCGTCTTTCGCTCTGAGGTGAGGTCATTGACACCTTAGCCAGGCGTATCGAGCTTTGAGAACCAATATTACTACCCATGTTGCCCAAAGGTTGTCTTGTTTCACACTTCTTCCTCCCCGCAACTGGGTAACATCTCGTGCGACGGAAGTGTACGGAGAGGCCCTGGTAAATTGAGTTACCGCTCTTAAACTTTACGTAATACGGTGTTTGCTGTGTTTGACTCCTAATGAGAACAACAAAGGATGCACAAACTGCGGGTTAGAGGCAAGTATTGATAAATGGATAAATGGTATTCTCTCTCTTTACCATATCCGATTTATCTACAGAGACTCCAAGCTTGATGTATGTCAAACAAGGTCTAATCCTTAGCTCATAGGACTTGAAAATGCTTAGTCGATTCGAACCGAAGTTCCTCCTTAGGTCATGGTATAGCGACGTTTATAAAAATACAGTCGGTCAAACTAGTCGTAGGTGGGCAAGGGTCTGCCTTGGTTTAAGCTGAACATTTCCAGAATCACGGGACTAGGGGCCAGTATAGCCGACGGCGAACCGGCCCTGGTTCAACTTGGGTAAGAGCGAGCATGAATATGAAATTGGTACATTGGTTTCACAGCTATGCGCTCGATTGGAACTGTTTTCAACGATAATAACAAAACACCATATCCCTATGCTAATATGTGTGAACTTCGAATTGATCGCTCAGGGACCCTATCCGGGCAGACATCGATTAGTATTCTGACCTGTATCCGAGCGATCGTCAAGGTAGAGGGCTCGACTCACCAAGAATCTCAAGCGTCCATCCTCGTTGGCGATCTTGTCCGACAGCATGATGCCCTGAAGACCTCTAGAGCCACCGTCGTGGGTGCGGAGGTTAGCGACCAGCTTGGGGCCGTACTCGGTCATCTCGAGGCGGACGTCGCTCGCGGTCTCGGTGAAGTTCTGACCGCCCCAGATGAACCAGCCTGGTGGGTTTGGTATCATGTGTTAGCATATGACTCGTAAGGAGAAGGGAGAGGAGAAGGGAGTGTAGGCCTACCATCCGTGTTGCCAATGTGCTGGTCAAGACGAATCTTGCGGGGGTGAAATTCACCGTGTCTGTCGCGGGCGACGCAGCACAGCATGGTGCTGCCATCCTCGTGGACGATGTGGATGTCCTGGGAAGAAGAGTGGAAAGACATGATGGATGTGATTTGGGTTGTAGGATGACTGTCCAAAGCGATGGAGGAAGACGGTGTGAAGATGAAGGTGTGTTGGGGAAGAGAAAAAGGAGGAGGGGTGGGATGTGGGGTTGTTGTTTATATACGTAGCTCCGTCGTTCCGTTGCTCTTCCCCTTCATCACCGCCCGCATTGCTGCCCTACCCACCAAGCCTCGGGATAGACGTCGGCCAAGACGCGAAGTGGCAGACTTGCCTCATAGTGGCTGTACGGATACCAGTCAAGTGGGGCAGAGGGGTGTCTATCGCTTCGCCTCGCCTCGCAAGCGCACGGCAGATAGGCAGCTGTGGGGGAGAGAGAAGCTGCAGGCTTACGTTTGGAGCTTGGTGCAGAAATCTGAGGGCTTAATTGTGGTTACTACCGCCACTCACATAGTTGCTGCGGGTTGGAATGAATCGAGTAGGATCGTATTCTAGAAGGTGTCTTGTTGATCACCGCAAGGGTAGCAAAGGACGGCGGGGAGGAAGTGGGGTGTCGGGACTGTGATTCACCCATTATTGGTGCCGCCGCCCAGACTATCGAGTAGTGACTCTCTGGACAATGATCATTCTTGAGGGAAGGTTTCAGATTCGAACCCTGTCTCCATCTTAATGTCTTGGCGCGGTGAGCTGGCAACACCGTCAGCTAATTTTAGTACCTCTGGCCACCAGCCACATCAGCCACCTTAGCCACAATTGGTTGCCTGATCGTGGCGCCACTCGCTCTTTGAGAAGAACAGCATGCTGCAAACCTCAGTGGAACCTACATAACTTACCTAGTGTCTGTAGAGGTATGTTTCAATACACCTTGAGAAATGTACACATCTTGACAGCCTTATTTGTCAGTAAACAATGCATTACAGCACAAAATGTCATGATTACGGTCACGTGCTGGCCCGCGATCGAAATGTGCAACATTTATGTATGTATAAGAGCGCAAGCGATGTGTATCATGTGGTTTCGGTATTGGGAATACATTACTAGCGTCTCCGAAGCATTCTGAAACATACAAAGTAAGAAGCTTACTGCTCTTCTTGTTCAGCTCAGGCCTGGAATGCTCATGCTTATATATGCCTTGAAATATAGATATCACGACAGTAGACTGAGTGGTACTTGAACCTTTCATGCTTGGGCTTATAAGTATTGGTGATTTGGCATAGTTTATGTTACCACTTAACTAATAATTTCTGATTACTAACTGACTTCCCTGAATCTAAATCTTAGACAAAATATTGTGCTTGTAGGTGATGAAGTTGTAGCCAAGTGTAACCTAAATCATCTTTTCCAGCAAAATATACCGCTGTGAAAAGTTCCCGTTATACCCCATCAACTGCAATAGCTTGCCTGTTTACACTCAAGAACCAAGGATTTATGATAGTTTATGCGCTCACTACCTCATCCTCTCCGGCTCTGCCGACGACACAACTGCCTTTATATTGTAGTTACAGTAGATTGCTAATCCGGAATAGTTCCGCGCTAGCTCTTCTAAGCTCATCCCCATGAATTCTTGTGTATTCTAACATGATCTCCTGCGACAATGATTTGAGCGCTGAAAAGACTGCTTACCAAGCCCGTAGCTTGCAAAGGTCATCGCGCCATCAAATGCGGGGTAACGCCATCTGTCGTGATACGCCAGCAATGCACCTGCACTCTTTATCAACCCAAGGCAGCAGCCCCTCAGCGACCCCTCCAGGCTCATCAATCCGCTCACACATGCTTGATTTGAATCAGCCGTGAATCCCAACCATTCAAGATATCACCAACCCTAATATCTCCAACCTCATCTGATACAATGTCCTCTCCCAAAGTAGCCATTGCCGGTGTACGTCCCCTCACACCAAGAAAGCCCTCCTCAGACACCGTACAACTAACACAGAACAAATACAGGCAAGCGGCAACCTGGGCCCCAGCATCGTGAACGCGCTCGTGGACGCCGGGATCGAAGTCACCGCCCTGACGCGCCAGGACAGCAACAAGACCATCGACAACCCCAAAGTCAAAGTCATCCCGGTCGACTACGACTCGCCCGAATCCCTGCAGACCGCACTAGCAGGCCAGGACGTTGTGGTGGACTCCCGCGCCATCCTCCCCAGCGAGTCGATCATCCGGCTGATCGATGCGGCGATCGCGGCGGGCGTCACGCGCTTCATCCCCTCCGAGTTCGGCACCGACACGCTGAACCGGCTCAACGAAGACCTGCCCGTCTTCGCCAACAAGGTCGCGTCGCGCAAGTACCTCGAGCGGGTCGCCCAGACCTCCCCGCTGAGCTATAGTCTGCTGTTCACGGGCCCGTTCCTGGATCTGGGCCTGCGCTCGGGGTTCCTGGTCAATCTCGCGGGCCCGGTCGCGGAGCTCTACGATGGCGGGGAGCAGAAGGTCAGCAGCACCACGCTGCCAGGGATCGGGCGGGCGGTGGTCGGGATCGTGAAGAATCTCGAGGCCACGAAGAATGCGGCGTTGTATGTGAGCGAGGCGGATGTCACGCAGAAGCAGTTGATCGCGCTCTCCGGGAAGACGCTGGAGACAAAGGTCGTGGCGACCGAGGAGCTGGAGCGCATCGGGCGCGCGGAGTTGGCCAAGCCGCAGCCGCACCCTGGCATCGTCGCGGTGAACTTGATCCGCCGAGCGCTTTTTGGGGAAGGGTATGGGAGTCTGTTTGAGGAGCAAAAACTCGCGAATGAGTTGCTGGGTTTGCGGAAGTTGACGGAGGAGGAGCTGCGGGCGTTGGTAGCTAGTGTTTGAAGTGTGCAATGATAAAGTTTTGATAATGGTTTCATGTTGTCATTAGGTCTGATGGATATACACAGTGTGTTGGTTGAACGCTGTTTTGTCAGAGTCATTATACGTTTTCTGCAGCCCTAAAGACGGGGTTGTGGGGTAGTATGTCAAGTCACCTTCCCCACATGTCCTCAGCACAAGAAGACTTCCGTGAAGTCTTCACAATAGCCTAAATTGACACTCTATCTAGGACTGCCTGTCCCCTCCGAACAACAGAATTATCGTCCATGGCCAAAATCACTGTCAGGCAGCATTGACGTGCTGGTTACCGGGCTGGTATCTGGACTGAAATATGAGTGTAGAAGCATTGCATGATACCGTTCATCCAACCAGGTGGAATGGACCTTCTTGCTCTGCTGATGATGGTGCATTGCGGATATCTACGTTAAGAGAACAATGCGACTTCGATAACAATAGGGAACAGACAATCTTCTGCAGTGCTTTGTAGTATCTCCTGCAAAACAACGAACTGATTTGACCCAAGAACAAGGACTAAAGACGAGGACACAGAAAAAGTCCATTCCGGAAGATCAGAATGGAGCCATCCTATACCGCTATCGAGAAGTATATATAAGCCAATAAATCATGATGGAGAGTGATTCTGAGACAACACACCCTGGTCTTGTCCGATCTTGGTTGATACACACACACACTCAAACGCTGAAACGCTAACCGACAAGATGTCTGTTCCAACCCACATTAGCCAGTACACTCAGTACAAGCAGGACACTAACGACGTTGCCGCATGGCTACTGACCGCTCATCCGGACTTCAAGCAGCCCAAGGGGCCCGGCCGATTGAAGGGCAGGGCGCGCAGGGCCGCCAGGGAGGATGCCGAGGCAGGTAGCACAGCACCTCCCCAGGACCCTAAAGAATACACTCTAACTCTTAAGGAGTTTGTAGAGCGGGCGACAAAGATCGTCGCTACTCAACATGTCAAGGCAGTGCCGCGGCTGGTGGCCATCAAACTGCGGCGCTCAATCGTGCGCCGCCGGTACCAGCAGCGGTACTACGAGCACGGCGACGGCGACGCCGACTCCAATGCCAGCCATGCACACTTCACCAGCGTGCTAGAAGATGTAGAGAAAGTTCTCATGCCTCTCCTACCGAAAGAGTTCCAGAAGAAGGCCAGACAAGGGGCGGACGAGGATGATGCTGAAGCAGCGGCGCTGATCAACCGGTTTGAGGCTTTGAAGGTCGAAGAGGTCGCGAACGAGGCCCCGGACAGCCACGCAGCCGCCGACTCCACTGAAGCTTCGCCAACCGTCGCGGTAAACTGCAAGATTGCTGAGGAGGAGGTCAACACCCCGTCTCCCATCTTTGCGCTGGAGCTGTTACTGGAGGATCTGTGGATGGTGACGCACCACGTGCGGGAATCGTGGCAGATGTATCGGGAGGGACGGATGTCGCTCGAGGCCGCATCGGTGGCGACTGAGACGGCTCACCACCTTTTCTACAACACCGAGTGCGAGATCCGGGGAGCTGGCGGGATTGACGATTGTCCAGGCGGTTGGCCAAGTGCAATGTACAAGATCTACATGGCGCGCCAGAAGGCACAGGAACAAGGCGAAACCCAAGGGGAAAGCTCAGGGTTTTTCCAATTCCTCGAAGACCTTATGAACATATGGGAGGCGCTCCTGGTCCTTTTGGACGAGAGGAGAAGCCTGGCTATTTCAGACCTTCTTCATGTCCAGCTGCCAACATGTGACTGGGCCAGAGACGACCGGCACCTGCTCCAGCGGTTGCTCCTCGACGAGGCCATAGTACAGAATCGAATCTTCTCGGCTACCCCCCAAGTAGACTCTCTACCAGGGGTGGACCAGTTCGGGTTGTATTTGTACCACGCGTGTGAGGATAGCGCAGTTTCGTTGACAACGCTTTATCTTACCGTGTTCTACCTGGAGATGCGATTGACCATGGGGTCGGAGAGTGGCAAGGCATGGCCTGAGCTCCGAACCTTCCTGGAGACTACGACGCCGGAGGTCATTCAAGCCGCTCAGCGCTATGGGTATCTCTCCAGTAGAGGTGGGATGTCCAGCAAAGTACTGGAGTGTCAAAACGGTTGGCTGGAACAGGCGGAGATTGTGACCGACGACAGCGGCGCTGACTCCCCTCTCATATCCGCCCGGTCCACCTCGCAAGACCGCGCCCCCTCGCATCGCCGCATCCCTTGGTTCAGCTCCAATCCCTGGCTATGCGGACGGCTGTTGATTATCTACAAGACTCTCGCTTACGAGCTTGGCCTCTATTGGTCCAATTGTGCCCCAACCCCCCTCGTAGTATGCCACCTCTACAACGCGGCAAAGAAGGAAAAAGCCCTGCCAGATGGATGGTCGTGGCCCGGTGTGGAGAGTCTGCTGGATACCTATCCGGAAATGTTCTTTAGCCACCAACGGCCAAGGGCCTGGTCTAACTATTCCCAATCGGTGATGAAGGCCCTAGGTGGCGGGATTGAAACTGTGAGAAGAGAAGGGAGAAGATATGCGGGAAGAAACGCACGAAGAGCCGCGAGAGCAGACCCAGGAAGACACAGTGTAAATCTGACCAAGATATGGCAATTCCCGCAGCGCATTTTCACGCTTGCGGAAATCAAATCCCGCTGGTTTAAAGGCAAGGATGAGTGGACCGCAGATGAGATCACGCGTATTCTGCAGGAGTCTCTGCTGTGCCGAAAGTTTGTGAAATCCACCATCCGCCGCGGGGCCGAGCCAAAGCTGAGTATGGTTGATGCCTTGAGACGGCTGCGAAAGTGTATCAATGTAGAACTGGCAGTTTTAAATGACGAAACCTGGATACAATATCATAATCTCTCTTGGGATATTTGCACCAGGATCGGGACGGAGATCACAGCGGTACGCGAGGACGCACTGGAGCTTGGTTACACAGAAGAGCATAACTTTCTGATTGTGCATACCCTCTTCGAAACCAAAGATCAGAAATTGCTTCAAGAAGCAGCTCGAATTATGCAAGCGGTTGTCTCGGAAGTATGAGCCTCTTACACACAAACGGCACTGCAGGTTATTACAAGTTGACACAGGCCAAAAAAAAAAAGAAAAAAGAAAAAAAGAAAAACAGAAAAACAAGAAAACAAGAACACGAAAAGAAAAATAAGAAAAATAAGCAACTAAACCCCCAAATAGCTTGGACTAATTTAACAATGACATTTAAGATATGCACAATTCATATGCCATCACTCCACAACCACCAGGAACTATAATGGATCCCATCTCTTAGCCTGAAACATGGAAAGGACCATCATAGCTATGATGAACATGAAACATGAACATAGCAGTCAGAAGCAATTAATCATCAAGCGCATGATGGAAACTCTTTTACAAACACTTGCAGGCTCAAGGCCCGTTCTTCGGGAGCTGGAGTAAGAGTGGGTGCGAGGCTTATACCAGTATTGCGTCTGACAAAATTCTCTAAATCCAACTGACTTTTGTCATTCCTTTACGGTTTGGCCATCTCAACCGCCGTCTGACTTCTACTGTCCACCTAGGGTCTAGTTGATGACTTAACAAAAAGTCTTCCGATGGATCTGTTGATGTTGGTTTTGTATACGCTCACCTGTACGTCCGTCCCCTTCCTGCGTTACTGCCGACGTGCCGTTCTGGCGGTAAAGCCATCGGCGCCACAACACTGGTTTCTCTAGAGCCCTAATTCATCAAAGAGCGTGTACTTCGCCCTAAATACATAGCACTATGTTTAAATCTGACCCCAAAGAATGTAGAAGGTGTGGCGGTAAAGCTCACTACACAATATTTATACTGGCATTAGCCTGCACAAAGTTGTTGATGCTTATTCAGAACACCCACCTTCTTACAAATCAGGCTTGGGATCGGCGCAAGCTTCCGGTGATAAAAAAGCGGGCAAATCCTTGCAAATGCACCTCTCCACTTGAACGAGAAGCGAAAGCATTTTCTCTGGGTCACTATGAAGGAAGCTGTCATTGACAAAACAATCACGGTCACAATTCACGATGTGGACATTCCCGTCGTGCAGCCCGGCCAAGTGTTAATCAAGGTTGTGGTCTCTGGTACGAACCCTAAAGACTGGAAAGTGCCAACATGGCGGCCTGAAGCACCGGCCACCAACCAGGGGGACGATATTGCGGGCTACGTGGAGGCAGTGGGCGAAGGCGTGCCGAACTTCCACAAGGGCGATCGAGTGGCTGCCTTCCATCAGATGTTCACCCCGGGGGGCAGCTGGGCGGAGTATGCCATTGCCTGGGCGCATACGACCTTCCATCTGCCTGAGAAAACCAGCTTCGAAGGTATGGAAAACGAGAACTTGAATTCACATTTTGGCATAGGTATTGGAAGAGTATAGCTGACATCCAACAGAGGCCGCCACCATCCCTCTCGCTGCCACAACATCCGCGCTCGGACTCTTCCGACAGTTGGGGCTGCCTCTCCCCTGGAGTCCGGCAACGGAGCCGCTGCCTTTGGTCGTCAATGGCGGTTCTTCAGCGGTCGGAGCTTTCGCCATCAAGCTGGCTTGTCTCTCCAACATCCACCCTATCATCGCGGTGGCCGGCAGGGGCGCCTCGTATGTCGAGACCTTAATTGACCGCTCCAAGGGCGATACGATCATTGACTACCGTGGCGGAGACGACGCGATCCGTGAAAATATCAAAGCCGCTGCTGGTGGCCGGCTAGTTCACTATGCCTTCGATGCGGTATCCGAGAAGGGGTCTTACCAGAACCTCGGCGCCGTGCTAACTGCACCGGCAAAGATCACCGTGGTCTTGCCAGGATGCGAATCCAAGGGCCTTCCAGAAGGAATTCAACTATCAACCACCAGCTGCGGGTCAGTTCATCAGCCTGTAGTTGCAGGAAGCCTGGTCGGGAATGTCGAGTTTGGCGCGGCGATCTTTGCCCTATTTGGCAGGGGTTTGGCCCAGGGATGGTTCGCAGGCCACCCTCATGAGGTGCGCCCCCACGGACTGGCTGGGATTGAGGGGGCAGTGAAAGACTTGCAGGCTGGTAAAGCTTCGGCGGTGAAATATGTCGTGCGTATCGCCGATACACCAGAACTGTAAGAAGTGCGATCAGTTGATCCCGTGAAGGCGGTTAAGCATCTATACGGTACGATTGAGGTTCAATAACGGCTGGATCCGTGGTGCCAGCTTTTGAGGGATAGGTGGAAGACAATAAACAGAGAATCTCGAGACATAAATATATGACAATGGGCAATCAGTGCAAGTATCTCAAATTGTGGATCGTATGGCCGTTCTTATACAAACCACCGCGAAAGACTATTCTTCTCATCTGCGACGACTGGGCCAGGGCATGGGCGGGGCAGTGGTGCATCACAAATCGTTTCTTCCCGGTGTTTATGTGCTCGAGCCCTAAGTATCGGCAGTTTGGCAGGCTGTGACCTTACTGCATATCGATCGGCATAGACTCGATATTGCTGGAAACAGTCGTGGATGCATATCCACGCAATGCTGTTTTTACTCGCGTTGTTACAATAGATAATAAGTCTCGTACAAGTGATCAGTATGATATTAGGGATCTGGGCTACAATGCCGATAATTGGTCAAGGCTTGTTCAACAACTGTTCATTGCAAGACACATATAAACCGGGTATTTCCTGCTTGATAGACTCGGTCACATAGACAAATTTCCTCTCATGCATGCATCGTGCTAGTGCTCCAACACTGCTGGCATTCCAGTCTTTGTGGTACAGTGTGAGAAAATATGGCATAGGGCTTTCTCACGTCTGGGCAGAGGTTCCAGCAGGATGCGGATAACTGCGGGTGCATAGACAACATGTTGAGCTCTAATGCTTTTGGCGTAGTAGACAAAATAGGGGCTTTTCGACGTTCTCCACTCAAAGGCCATCAAGATTTCTCGACAGCAACCCAGCAAGCGGTAGGCGCAGAGGGTGGCAACGTACGTTATGCAATCACCTACCCCGGCAGCCCAAATTGTGTATCACAATGAGCGCATCTACAATCGTCAAGTGATTATCTTCATATCAGAGGCTCCCTTCGTCCGAAGCAAACTTATAATGCCCTGTCTTAGTGTCTAGTAGGCCCCCTCATACACCGCCAACCCCCACTTCGACAAAGCCCCCGCCATGAATATCGGGATAGATCCGCCCATTTAAGGAGGCAAGGACCCCGGGTCTCCACAGGATAACAACTCAGCTTATTTCTGCATAAGTCAAGTTGCATGAGGTCATGCCCCAGCATTAGACTGGCGGAAAAATCTGTCTTAAAGCTCTCAACAACCCGCGTCCCCGTTCTCCATTCCCCTCACAACACACCATTGTATTTTCAGGCCCAAATTCTCTAATTTCAACACTTTGCTCTGCCTCCTGTATCATCGAAATGTTCATGTCAGCCAAAACCCTCCGACTTGCCCAGCGAATACTCATCATTGCTCCCGCATTTATACTTTACGGATACAATCAGGCCGGACTATCTGCCCTTCTCATCCTCTCGGATGTGATCCGTCTCTTCCCACAAATTGATACGGTCAATACCCACGGAGCTCAAGAGACACAGAACTCTACCATCAAAAGGTTGATCAATGGGACTTTGATGTTAGGGGCCCTACTGGGGGCATTGTCATGCTCCGTCCTCGGCGATAAGCTTAGTCGGCGCAAGACTATCTTCGTAGGAGGCTGCTGTGCTGCGGTAGGTCAAATTCTCCAATGCACGGCCTTCTCCCTGGCCCAGTCCACCGTGGGACGCATCATCCTGGGTTTTGGGATAGGCCAGTTCAGTGTCGTTGTGCCAGTGTGGCAGGCTCAAAGCTCTTCTGCGGGTAAACGAGGGCGTCAGGTCATCACCTCAGGCATCTTCATCTGTGTAGGACTTTTCTTGTCCAGCTGGATCAATCTGGGATGTAGCAAGATCACCTCGCCGCCCCTCCAGTGGCGGATCCCGCTCGCTGTCCCAGTCGTCTTCTCACTAGTGATCTGCTTCTCTATCTTCAGCTTGCCGGAATCGCCCCGCTGGCTGGTCCAGCACGGACGGATCTCAAGCTGCCACCGAAGCCCTCGCCGCCCTCAATGACATGCCCAGCGACCACGAGCTGATTCGTCGCGAAGTCTCTCGGATTGATGCCTCCTTTTCGACAGGTCCTACAATCTCCCTGCGGGATGTCTTCCGAAAGAACGACCCGCACCGACTCGGCTACCGTTTCGCCCTGTGCCTCGGTATTCAGACCCTACAACAGCTGGTGGGAGGCAACATGATCTCGATCTACACAACCACCATTTTCCAAGACAACCTGCACCTGCAGGGCGACATCCCAGCCATTGTCGCTGCGAGTGCCCTGCCCTAGAAGTTTCTGTGCTCTTTCCTCTCCTTCGCCGCCGTCGACCGGCTGTATCGCCGCTGGATCCTGGTGACCAGCGGGACGGGTATGTGCTTCTGTATGATCGCCATGGCGGTGGCCATCAGCTTCCTGGCAGCCAACCATGCTGCCTCCATCACGGCGGCTGTTTTCATTTCCTCTTCAATATGGCGTATCCTATTGGCTTCCTGGGTGGCAACTTTCTCTACTGCACGGAGATAGCGCCCGCGCCTCTCCGCGCGGTCATGTCGTCTGTCTCGACCGCCAACCATTGAATGTGGAGCTTCATCATCACCATGGTCACCCCCGTGGCGCTGTCGATCATTAATCGGCGGTATTATGTTGTGTTTGCCTGCACCTGTGCTTGCGTTCCCGTAATCGTGCTGCTTTTCTTCCCCGAGACAATGAATCGTGACTTGGAGCTGATCGACGAGTTGTTCCGGGAGGCGCCTACCATCTGGGAGGTCGTGCCCATGGCTCGGCGATTGCCCCAGCGGGTTAGTCCATCTGCACAGATGAAGAAGGATCGAGAGAAGGCGTTTGAGGCAGAGGGGGCAACCGAGGAGCAGCGAATGGGCTTGAGGCCTACATCATTCACGAGATATATCAGCTGAAGCCCCGCTGGGGTAAATCGGAAAAAGCTCGTGCGAGTTTATCGCATCAACAGAAGGAAGTTTTCTTGCAACTATCATTTCTTGACGATCATCCACCAGAATCTCTATCCCTACCCACATATTTTACCTGGTATACATACATCCACGACACCGTACCACAAGGCCCTATCTCTCTGCATTGTCATCCCCACCCAAAACCCCTTTCCAAAACCACTCCACCACCAAAACCGTCCCCGTCTCACTCTCAACCAGAAACAAAGTCTTTCCCTCGGGTCCCCCAAACGTCAAGTTCGTCATTTTCTTCCCTGCGCCCGCATCCCACCGAATGCGCCACCCGATCTCCCCATCCGGCCGATGCACAAACACTACTCCCAAAGTGGAATGCACGACGAAAATATTCCCCACCACATCCATCGCCATCCCATCTGGCCCACCAATCCCATAGTAGCTAGCGAACCGGCCCACGCGCTGCACGCTCCCGTCCGGATGGAAGGGGACGTACCAAACCGCGTTGTCGCGGGTCATGGCAACGAACACGGCGGACTCGTCGCGGCTCATCACCAGTCCGTTAGGGGAGGGGCCGTTGCCTAACACGCATTCCAGTTTGATATGCGGTTGGCTTGCGAGGTGGTTGCTATTATTTGGTGGAAGGTTGAAGCGAAACACCCGACCCGTCGGATCATGCAAGCCCGTCATGCCTTGGTCGGTGAAGTAGACCGTGCCGGTGGAGGTGACCACCAGATCATTGGGGCCCTTGAGACGTTCGCCGTGGAAGCGCGCGACCAGTGGTGTTGGAACGTCATTTGGGTCTGGATGTGCGGTCGGGTCGAAGGCGAGGATGCCTTGCTTGAAGTCGGCGATGAGGATGCGGTTGGTTGGATGGTGGTAAGCCAGGCCGTTTGGCTCGCCGTCGTAGGCGAGGACGAGTCTCCATTCCCGGGTTTCCACGTCGATCGAGAAGATCCGCCCGTAGGGGATGTCGACAACGAATAAGCGGCGCAGCGAGGGGATGTAGAGGGGCCCCTCGAGGAAGGAGTCGAGCGGGTGGCCGCGCTTCTGGTGCAGACTATGCTCGGATTGCCCACCGGGGCGGCGGTATCGCGAGGGCAGACTCGTCCATTCGGTGGCTTGGATGGTGGTTGAGGTGGTGGGTTGGGATTGGAGAGACATGGACGTGGTTGTGTTGGTATCTGGTATCAGAGGAATAAAATGATGTGCTCTCCTTCAGAATTGATGCTGTAATGCTCTTCCTCTCTCTCCTTCTCGCTCCATCCCTCGGGGCACTTCCGCATCGCAGCGGGTATACCCGAGGGTGGCCGGAACATTCCGCATGTATCGACAATCTTGACGGATGCTTCCCGATTCGACATGTTTGAGGTAGGGCCATGATACACTCACCATCGAGGCAGCCAACAAGGACCAAAATTGTACCCACTCCTCCCTCAACCTCCCCCTAGCCTCCATCAACGCCCGCCCCAGAAGATTCAACCCCCACTCTGCCCGCCACCTCCCCGCACACTCCCTCCCAAACCCCACCCCCCAGGTCCGATCGCGCGGACTCGCCTCGACAATCTCTCGTGTCCCCGTGGCGAGTAACTGTGCGGCGAGGCTGGGGTTCTGGCTGAACTTGAGATAGGTCCCCTCCGCCACAATCGCATGACGCTCCGCCTCTCAGACCGTCTCGTTGAACCCGGGGGCCTGGCGACCTAGGTCCCGTAGCTTGCGGGGGTGCATTTTCCATCCCGTTTGGGGTATCTGGGTCAGAGGGTGGTCGGGGCCGGCGAAGAGGAGTGCTTTGCGGTACATCATGTATCTATATCTCTTGCCTTTGTTAGATCAGGGCTAGTGCCACGACTTGATTTTGATGACTTGAGTATGGAAAGTATGGGAAGTAGGTCTACGCCACTGTTCTGCATTTGCATATGAGGTGTTGTTGTCATTCTTTCAGACGAAAGATGCCGGATACCATTGACCTAGATATGCGTTCTCGTCTTCCAGCCGCCAGAAGTAGACGGGGTCGTTGTGTTCTGTATTAGCTGGGGTCATCTTTTGCTCTCTGTGAGTCCTTTCGCCATGAATGTCTTGGATGTGATGCTTAGGAGTGCTTAGAGGAGCTTTGGGTGTGTTTTGTGTTCCAGCACTCTATCATATTCTATGAGTCATATTCAGGGCGAGCTTGGCTTGGGTGTATGACACGGGACCTAGTCAGAACACATACATAAATTTAGTAGATGATTAGTCGAGGTAGCTTATCTTAGTACTTCTGAGTAGATCTGGTGTTGAAGACTGCCACGGAGGCTCAGTAAAGATCGAAGAAGCTTTGTATACTTGCCATTCGATATATTGCTTTCAAGCTTCAGCTCAGGGTCAAAAATATACAAAGGTCAAAAGTGAGCAGTCTCTTCAACTTCCAACTTCTCTTGCCTCTGTACTCCAGTTATAGCTGGTTACCACTTCATGTCTTGATTCTCGACTTTACTATCCGATGGAGGTAAGAAGGAAGCAAACAGACTGCACCTACAGTGACAATGTTGTTGTTAATCGATGAAATGACCCAAATAGGTTAGAGGGATCCGGAGCGGGGCGCACATCCAATGACGACGTCATCGACCCATTTCCGTCTTTCCTCACTTTCTTCTTCCACTCTTGCTCCATTCTATCTTCCTGTTCACTTGCATCACTTGGTGTGTCTTGGGTTCCTATGCTGAGTGTGGCTCCTTCTGTCGATCACCGGTGGTCTGATTGCTTGGTATAGTTTATTTAAGCCCCATGTGAGCGCCGCTCACCCCGTCGCTCTTGAGCCACAACCCGCAATCCGCCTTTCAGATTCCCGACCGCCATGCGCCAACACACAAGCGATA
Source organism: Aspergillus uvarum CBS 121591 (assembly GCF_003184745.1). Lineage (NCBI taxonomy): Eukaryota > Fungi > Ascomycota > Eurotiomycetes > Eurotiales > Aspergillaceae > Aspergillus > Aspergillus uvarum. The sequence continues at coordinate 97,751 of NW_020291299.1, read as the reverse complement.
TCTTGCAGCATACTTGCTGAGCTACGGCACGAAACTCACATCCTCCTATAAATACGTACATACATTCGCGATGTCCTTTATCTTTGGACGACGACATTCCGTTGCCTCCACCGCGCCGAACGAGGGAGATGCAGTCCCGCGGGGCAACGGTGGGCGAAGATCATCGGCTCCGGATATCTCGGATCAGAGCCATGGTCTCCGTGCCAAAGGCGTGCTCCATGATATCTTCCACAAACACCACGGCTCTTCCAATTCTGATTCCCCATCGAACCCTGGATCTCCACGTCGGGTAAGGTTCTAGCTCGAGCACTCTAGATATGGTATATATGATCGTGGTAATTAACACTGTTGCAGACAGATAGTCCGCCATCACAGACGTCGGAAAATGCCCTTGCAAGTTCTCATACCCGCCATGACAGCGGCGTACACGAGTCATCGGCTGAACACCCCCAGAGCGCAGGTTCCAAGCCTGGCCAATCGCCGAAACCAGGCCACCACGTGCCATCGCCTCATAAGCACCATTTGACGATGAAAGATGTGGAGGTCATCTTCTCAGGAGCCCCGTATTTCATGCTGGAGAAAGGAAAGCATGACCGCTGGTTCCCGCAAGTCATATTCCCCTTCGATGATCACGACCCTCTCATCCAATGTTTATGGGGTAGAAGACCTCTTCCCCATGCCTCTTACACCTTGTGCACCCTGCATGCGCATCTGCCAGTGCCGGACGACTGGGTCATCGAAGGCGATGTCCCGGCTCATCTGGGTAACTGGAAACGAAGCGATGCGCCCAGGCGAGCGACCTTCGACGTAGGGGTACAGGAAATTCCCAATATGCTGGCGATGCATGGACGGGATCCGGGGACGGTCGGGTTCCGCTATTTCCTGGAGCTTCCCGTGGCCGACGCCGCCCGCTATCCGGGTCCGGGGGTACCAAGGCCTTCATCAGACTACTTACATCTATCGAGCTTGCCAGCAACCGAGTCATTCGAGTTGTTGGAGCGTTACGGCCAACCGTACGCCCTTTGCTCGGATGGTACTGTCCACGATCGCAAGAAACTGTTGCGAGAGGGGCCGAACTTCTGGAAGAAAATTGGTGTCCGCGACATCGATCTACAGGTCTTGGTGCAGCGATTGCAGACATTGAAGCACCTGCGCTACGAGATCCTGCATGGAGATCGACCGAAGACGATACTCGACATTGAAGGGACACGTGAGCTCTATAATGAACTCTTCACCAAGTTCCTCTACCCGCCAGTACGTTATCTCATTGCCGACATGGGCGATCCGCACAGTCTGAAGGTCCAGATCAAGGCCTTGACCGTCGTGCTGGCCACGCCGGGCGCATGGCTGGATTTCAGCCTCATCGATTGGCGACTGCATATCGGTCAGCTGCTGTGGGAGCAGTCACCGCACATGGACGGCGACTTCATCGACATTTCGGCGTCGGATAAGCCATGGGTGCATTCGACCCTCGAGCGCAAGTGGTTTTTGGTCCAGATGCAGCTTGCTGCCGAGCTCCTGATGCGTTTGGACGCGACTGTCCGCGTCGGGATGCTTCAAGAATCGAAAGATATCAACATTTCGCTACGCGATATCTATGAGTTTGACCGTTTGCGAAACGGTAAGCTGAACTGGGATCTGGTCGTCGTACGGCGATTTATGGACAGCTTCGATCTTGATTATCAGCTCGAGGATGGCAGCACTAGTCCAGAAAGTCTCGAGGAAGCCGGCCATTCACACGAGAAACATCACCATCGGTCTTTCTTCTCGAGTATCACTCACCATTCGTCTCCGGCCACCCCTCACAATGAGTCAGCCTGGAGATGTCATCTGATGCCCAATCATGTGATGCAGCAACTCAAAGGTCTGTTTGTCTTCGCCGATAACCTAGACTGGCCGCGCTTGGACGATTTTAAGGAGACCCTCAGGTCAAAGCTTGATGGAGATCAAAATGGGCAAATCATCAAGGACATCTTTACCAACCCGGAACTTAATAATATCCCAGCAGGGTACCAGATACCCCTTTTGCGGAAAGCCATGTATAGCAGAAACTCTTATCGACGTCTCTTGCTTCTACACCATACGGGTGATGACAGCAATCATAATCACCTTGGCGGTTGGGCCACCAGAAGCTGGCTGTCCGGCTTTGTGATCCCTGGCTCCTCCATCAGCCACTTACTCATCAGTACCATCCTGGAAAATGATCCCGACGCCATGGCCAAATTAGGGCCGGTTGTCAATCTTTACGGTGGCTTTGCTTATGACGGACGGAGCTGGTGGAGCAAAGAATGCATTGTGGGCAGGGTGATGGCTTGTTTGGAAGGGACCAAAGTATGCTTGGCATGGCAAGCTAGCCCGATTCTGCCCACCGACTCGGAGACCTCTCAACCTCTGGTCGATACTTGGTTCGAGGTGGAAACCAAAGAACCGCAGGACAGACCTGGAAAACCGAGGATCAAGCAGGGATCCAAGCTGTCCCTGGAATCCACACCCCTGGGCCCCGGGGACTTGACCAGCGGCGCCTTCAGCATGCCCCTCGACGACCAAAGCGACTGCTCCGTGAAACTGAAGATCGCCTTCGAGGAGTTGACATTCCAGGTCAAAGCCCAGCAACCCCCATCCGCCGAGCATCCGATCACGGTGGTCGAGCAGGCCACTGCGCGCTATTCTCTATCCTCTGACACGGCCGCCGCCCCCGCCACACAGCTCTCGTTCCCATTGAAGTATAACGTACAGTTTATCTCCTCCCATGAATGCCGCCCGCCGGGCGGCATGATCACCAGTCCCCACGCTCAGAACGCCACGAGCAGCAGTAGCGGGAGCAGTAGGAATCAACCCAATCAACGATCATCATCCCCGTTCAGCGCCTCGTCAGACCGCCACCGTCACCACCGTCTCCCGGGCCACCCGCTGCATTGCCGCTACGCCTACCGCTGGGTCGACCTGCCCTCCCTGGCGGAAGAATTCTCGGCGTCGGACCACATTCGATCGGCCTTCGACCCGGAGGAGACCATGATCCTGGACGCGCGCGGCTCCCGCGAAAAGGAGGCCTTCGCCCGCGCGTGGTGCGCCTCGGTGGGGTATCATGCTATCGTCGGCCGCGCGGGTCGGACGTGTCTCTCGTGTTGTATCCGGGAGGCGCGCGCGTTGCAGGTCAAGGTCGTCATCCGCACGGGCGACGGGCCTATCACTCCGACTTCATCTGTCCATGTACTTTATGGGGGTGAATAGGTGTTTTACCCGGGCTTGGTTAGGGCTGGTTTTGGATAACTGAGATTTGAGTGTTGATTTGTCGGCCTGTTGCATAATCTCTTCACGGATATCATTCCCAACTCACTTGGTTGGGCTTTCTGCTCAGCTTTCTGGATACGATCTACCATTTTGCCGCAGACGGGAGACAAGAGTGAGATTCCTTTTTTGGCAAAAAAAAAAAGAAAAACAGAAAAAAAAAAAAAAAAAAACAAAAAGAGAAAAAATCGAGGGAGAAAAACCACCTCCTGCGCGTTAGTATTCCTTCTCTTGACCGGTCATGGGTTGACGGACAGGATGATGTAGGTTTTCGTCCTTTGTTTTGGTAATTGGCCATAATCGCGAGTGTTCGAAGGCCGCTCTTTCCTTCGAACTGGAACTGGAACGGAACCTGAATAATTGAATAATGTATCTGAACTCGGGAAATGCCAAGGCAACTTACCTTCAACCAGTGGTTCTTTGTATGTATCTATCCCCTCCCTCCTTTCAAGCAGTAGAAGACCACAAGCAATGGTATAAGCACCCTGGAAACTTCCATGCAACCAAACTAGCAGAGATTCTGAATTCGGTCCTCCCTAGGTCAACGTCCTCAAGCTGTCACCCCTCCCGCCCTGACCGTGGCTCCCTGCCGTCGACCAACCGGCGAAACCCTTTGTCGGTCGTAGTCCCTTTTCATCATATTGTCCCTCCCCTCATGCCGGACACTTTCCCCTTAACTCAAAACCTGGTGCCCGCAGGGAAGTTTTACTCGGCTGAGCTTTCCGAAGGCCTATCGACGCAATCGGATTTGTCAATCTCCGTGGCTGAACCTAAAGTTTATGTATACAGATACGTCAGTTCACATGCGGTGAGTCCAAAACCGGGTTTCCGGTTTTTGGCAAAGGTCCCAGGGGCTTTGCATGCTGTTGTTTGGTCTCTCCTGCGACCTAAAGGACTCGCTCGCCGCTTTGTAAAGTTATGATGGATGGGAAGTCGGATCTTGATTAAGAGTTGTGTCACAATGTCAGTTCTTCTCTCGTTCTTCTTTTCTCGTTTTTGTTTCTTTTTTTTTTTTTTTTTCCTTTTTTTTGACAGTTACAATCATCGTTAACATCCAATTCACGGAAAATCACTCACACAAAAATACAACTATGTTTAAGAGAAGGTTCTCCGACACACCAGGCGGAGAGATCTGCTGAACAGCATTTCGTTCTGAAAATCGTGATGTACAGCACCGCGTGGGAGGCTGGGTTAAGGTCGGATTGGTGATTGGCTGTCGGTGTATAAGCGCAGTATCCTTTCCCTGTACCGTGGAGCTCCCTTTACCTAGCAGTGAGTGATGTATACATAAACAAACAGCATCGGGATATTCCGTTCTACACGATGGTCAACCGGATTTCAACAATGTAGGACAATATATCTAGTACAATATATTCAAAAATCTCAATCATCCATATGACAACAGATGAAGGGAGTAAAACGAAGCGAATTGAACAACAGCAACAACAACAACAACCCTCAAAACCAACCCCCAGCACTCGGCATCTTCCTCTCCTCCCCTCCTCCACAAAACAACTAAACCGCAACAAACAACCAACAGAAACCGACATGCTCACTACGCACCCCCGCTTCCCCCACCACAAGCACAAACTACCGCTCCTCAAGGCCGACCACCCTGTCCCTCGCCCTGGCCGGGAGCACCCGAGCTTTGCCCACCAGGCGCACTTCCACTTCCACTGCCGGAACCGCTGCCACCACTGCTACCACCACCCGAAGAAGAATCATTCTCCACGCCGCCATCAGCGGTGTAGTAAGCGGCGGGGGTGATGCTCGACGACTCATCGGAGTCGATGGCCAGGGAGATCCACCCGAACACACCGTCGCTGATGGAGTCGCCCAGCAGCACGTACTCGACGAAGGGGTCGATGGTGTCGGCCTCCTCGGAGAGGATGGAGTCGTTGGCGTTGGTGGTCAGCTCCTGGGTGTTGGTGCTGTAGGGAGAGGTGGCCTCGACCTCGGTGATCAGGTCCTGGTCGAAGAACAGCTGGCCCACGTGGTTGGCTGTCGTGCTGTACAGGCCCGTCAGGGTGTCGTTGGCATTGGTCGTGGTGGTGGTGTTGGGGTTGTGGCTTAGGACTTTTGAGCGGGGTTAGTTAGTATGTTGGCGGGTATGTGGGGAAGGGAGATTGGGGGGCTGGGTTGAGGGGAGCTTGAAGCAGAGGTCAGGGGGCTGGAACAGGCAAACTCACCGTGGATATGAGTCGCGCGGCTGGTGTAGTGGCCCGGGAAGATGGTCTGGAATTGCACCACGCCCGAGTCGTCGGTTTGCTGGATGCCGCGCAGGAAGGTCGCGTCCAGGTTGGTGGCGTCGTTGGAGTTGCCGTTGCCGCTGGCTTGGATGCCGGAGTAGACGCCCTGTGATGCTGGAAGTTAGTATACTGTGTCTTTCTGTGGTCAGGCGGAAAGGGCAAGGGGTTAGGGAAAACGTACGGTGGCGTTGCAGTGCCAGAAGTCAATGTAGACATCCGGAACCGGGTCGCAGGTGCTGCTGTCCACCAGCTGGATGTCCAGGTACAGGGGGACACCCTCCTGGGAATCGACAATGTCGCTGCGGATCAATTCGCCGGTGACGTCTGATGTTATTGTCAGTTGGATGGTCCCTCAATTGGTACAACGCAGGGAGACTCACAGTAAGGACCCTGGGTGACGTCCGGGCCGAGCACACAGCTGGCGTTGGAGGCGAACAAGGTATCATAGTCCTGGGTGTTCTCGGTCACATCCAACGAAGACAGGTGGGAGGTGTTGAGGATAGTGGTCAGGTCGCGGGCCTTGAGGGGAGGTGCGCCTGTTGAGTGTGTGTGAGCATGCTTTGCTCGTGAGTGTAGGATGGGGTCATGCGTACGAGTGGACAATCCCTTGCGACGACGCAGAGAATCCAGCGTCGCCTGGCGACGCGCGATGTTGCTGCTCTCGTGGCCACGGGCCTTGAGCTTGCTAGCACACTGGCTCAGGCCACGAGCGTGCATGGGAGCACGCTTCAAGAAGGCAGCACGCTCAGCGGCTTCAGCGCGCACGTCGTGGCCTGGATGGGCAGAGGTCATGCCGGCTAGACCAGCTAGGCCGGCAATCACGGTAGCAGTAACGCGAACCATATTGACGAGAGGTGCAATTCACAAAGAGAGGAGAGTGAGTGAGTGAGCGGAAGAAGGAATGTGGATGCTGTTGTTGTCTTGTCTCATGAGTTGCAGCAGCCAACACAAGCTTTTATACCCTCTGTCCTCCTCTTCTCAACCTCGGAGTGGCACGGATACTGGCAGTTCCTCCGTGATGCTGCCGCTGCCAACCTCAGCTGACGCAAGCCATTTCGACCGACCCCCGTCCTGCGCAGTGAACATGATAACAGTTGACAGGGATTTAGCACACGCAGGTCGCAAACAAGCAAGTTAGCCAGCAAGCTAGCTAGCTTCAAAGCTGGCACAATTGCTGTTAGACCCGCCGGCGGGGACGACCCCCCGCCAAGACATCACCACTTTGGAGGCTAGAAAACCTCAGAAATCTAATCGATTGCCTCATCCGCTGCTTCTCCATGGAATCTACGCAGAGATCTCAAAGGAACGGGCCAGACCCGTTATCCATCGGGGTAGGATCATCGGCCGCTGACGACGCGGCCGGGATCCACCCTCTCGCGCTTCTGGCACAACAAATCCACTTACTCTCACAGGACGAGGGTCCGTTTCGTAAGCGGATAGCAGACAGGCATGCTTAAAATTGACGAGACTGGGATTGGTCGACGAACAAATTTCGGGGTTCAGCCACATGTCTCATCAAGTGGACGGCTAGATTGAGGTAGCGGAAGATGGACCCTGCAGTATGTACAGTACTATATCTTCGGCCGGCGATGTCAGGGCTCTGGTGCTAAATCGAAGCAAACAGGATTACCCACCCTTGCCAAAAGGAAATTTTCGCTCTTGAATCCTAGCCAACTATCAATAGAAGTATAACATCTCTATCATTCCACCTACAGAAGAACCTACTCCATCCTTCAACCAGTCGAGCGGTATCCAAGATCTACAGCGCACGAAAATCATCTCAGAAAGAAAAGAAGCAAACAACAGATAAGAAAAATAAGCATAACCATAAAGTTTGAAACACACCCAACCATCGACGACCCTTTTCCCTGACCCCAACTAACCAGCAGTTCTCCACCAGCTTACGCCATCTTCTGCCAGCCGGAGCAACCCCTAGGGGCCCTAGGGCTAGTCCCCTTCACCCTAACGCTCTTGGCAATGCACCGGGCGGATTCGGATCCCCCCCCGCCAAGCCTTTTCTCTTCCCCTCCCGCCGGAGCTGAGTAATTTGCCCCGTCTTATTTGTGGAATATCCTCGGTTTTTGGACATGATCTGCACAGGTACACGTACTGTGTACGAGTTGGTCACGTACATATTGTTTCTCTACTGACGAGAAAAGACATTATCTGTTCTCGGCAGGGCGGAGCAATTAGTGTTATGCACTGTACCCTGTACCAAAGAGCCAGATTGTGCAAGCATCCTGGGGGTTTAGGGTTATGAGTCAGCGGGAAGTCTATATTCCAGTGACGTTGGCTCTGTGGTTCGGAGTGTTTCATTGGAAGCTGGGAGGTCAGCGGACATGGCTTGGGTGGACTGTTGCTGGGATGTGAGCGTGGTTAGAAGCACACAATATGTAGATGCTCCGAGACCTGGATTTGCGTGGTAATCATTGTGTCATTGTGTTGGGATTTCGGATATATTTCTTGGATCAGAAAAAAGGACATGCATACCGGTGCAGGTAATGCTTGTCTTTTGTCTGCCATCACTTCTTGAGGGATGAAAAGTGGAAGAATTGGAGTCAAACAGGATCCCATCCTAGCCGAGGCAGGACGTTCAGTCGACCCTGATTTGGAGTCATCGGGTGTCCCACCTTCGACCTGACGAAGGGGACAAAACCAAAACGGCATCTAGAAACGGGAGACCTGCCGAAGACTTGGCGCATCCTTGACTATATTCAACACATTATACGCGCAATCAAGAGCTAGGGTCGAATCGGGCCAGTGAAGCAATCAACTGCGGATATGCTTGGTTCTGTGACCAGAAGCCCTTGGGACGCGAGAATTGGAGCTTCATCGGCTATCCCCGAGGCATACTTCAAGGCCAGGGTGTAGGTTCACGGGAGAGTTCTCATCTCTGGAATTTGCAAGTGAGGGATTAAGAATGGTTCTGACCTGAGTCCCGTGCCAGAACTCACAATCGGCTGTCTCCCCGCAATAAAGATATGCCTCAGCAGCAGGAAAAAGCCAGAAAGGAAGTCCCCATCTTCACCTTCGTGTCTCGTCCCTTGCTACATTCGGCTTTTCTTCAACGGTGCCACACCGTTCTATCATCGTCGCAAAGCGAACTCAGCTTCCCAGTGTATCAGTCGTGTCCAGCTTTCCAAGTGAGTAGCAAAGTAGAGTAGGTGCTAGCATGGACTTTGACGGTGGGAAGTAATGTGCACCGCCTCGGGTACTGTAGACCGTGATGCCACTAGACAAATCCAACATCATAAAGTGAACAGACTGCTCCCTCGTAACCGTTTATACACCTTGCTCCTGGTTCGGAGTGATAAGCCTCGTTCCACGGCCTGGGTTTGATGAATTATTCACATGTTCGGGCTTCCTCTACTCGTATACAGCCCTCCACGATGATTATGTCGCCATTTAGTGAAAGGTTCCATGAGCCCGAGTCCTGAAGGCTATACATACGTTGCTCGGTAGCGCCCAGCGAGATGAGAAGGTTCCCAGTGCCACATTATTTATAGCAGTTGAAACAGTCAGTACACTCAACTACAAGCACCTACAATTCTAAAATTGACCGTGTTCAAACCAGGATAAACGATTCGAACTAACTAACTGAATGAACCTAGGGAGAAGAGGGAGCTAGTGCTGAAGTCGACTTTCTACACGTACCCTTTTGACAAGAGGAACTGGGTGCGATTACTGCGGTCTGACCTTATAGGGCCATCACCCACCGTGAGACGGAAGCGCTACGCCGACCCAGCACAGCGAAACAGAACCAGACCAAGTGAAATAGCCTCTTTTTTCTAGCAGGATGGCTATATATGCCGCAATGATCATATGTATATTTTATTGACCAACAAAATATGTACCCACACAACCTACTGAACCCCGCCTCAGCCAGCAGCATAAGGACTCATCTTCCGCAGCCGCTCCCCGAACCGCCACAACAAAAGCGGCGCGGGGATCCCCAGCCCAATCGACACGAACGCCAACAGACTATTGCCCCACCCATACCCAAGCGCCTGGTACATGTAGCTCGCGAACAGGGGGAACCCGAAGCCGGCGAGCGAGCGCATGCAGGCCACGGCGGCCAGAGCACTGGCCGCGAAGCGCGTGTACGAGTCGACGATGTAGGTCTGCACGCACTGGAAGGTGATGATGTTGCCCAGCCCGTACAGCATCGCGCCGATGTTAGGCGCGATCCAGTGGCGGTGCGTCTCAGCCGTCCAGCCGTAGATGAACAGCCCGGCGGGGACGAGCACGGCGCCGAGGTACAGCAGCGGGACGCGGAATTCGGGCCGCCCGACGCCGCCGTTGCGGGCTTTGAGGCGGCGGTAGATGCGGTCGTTGAGCGGGGCACAGAGCTGGGAGCCCAGCCAGAAGCCCAAGCCAAGCGAGATGTAGTTCAGCCCGCCGATGCCGGTAGATTCGTGGTAGTACTCCGGGCTAGTCCACAGGGTGGGGAACGTCGCGAGCACGAGGTACATGGTTCCGTAGATGTAGGCCAGGTACAGAGCCAGCAGTTGCACGATGGGTTGCGTACCCAGGAGTCGGAACGGACGCATCAAAGCGCTCCGCATCACTTCGCCTAGTGTGCGGTTGGCGCGTTCGTGTTCAGTCTGGAAGGCTTCGTCGGAGGTCTCTTCACGCAAGCGTTGGGCGCGTTTGCGTAGAATCACCGGGGCGTAAGTCTCGCGGAGATAGAAGAGACCAGCGAATTGTATCATGGCGTCAGCGATGGAGGTTGCGTAGAACACCCAGCGCCATGTGGTGTTTTCGGCGATGAATCCACCTGCAATGGGGCCGACTGCTGGACCGAGGAGCGGAGCTAGACTGTAGATAGCGACACTTTTGCCTCGCTCTTCGGGTCTGAAGCAGTCGGAGAGTACACCACCGCCAATCTAGCACGTGATTAGCGACAAAAGTGATCTCCAGTCACAGTGCAGCACTCACTGCTAACGGGGCACTTCCGCCCAGGCCGGCCAGAAATCGGAAGACGATCATCTGGGCCTTGTTCTTCGAGAAGCCGCAACAGATGTTGAAGACGAGGTAAAAGAGGTTGGCGAGTTGCAGCACAATCACCCGCCCATAGATCTCCGATAGCGGACCCAGGAACAGCGGGCCGACCGCGTACGCCAGCACAAACACGGACAGCGTCATGCTGAGGGTCACCTCGTCCGTGATGTGAAAGTCCGACCCGATGGCCGTCAACGCGGGTGCCACCATCGACGACGACACCGGCGAGATGAAAGTGAAGCATGATACCGTGACCACGGCCGCCCACTTCTTCTTCATTGGCCAATTCTTCGGATTGTCGGGGTCATCGGGCCCATTCCAAGTCACCTGGTAAGAGAGGCGTCAATTATCTCAATCAAGAAACAACACGAGGGCAGCACATACCAGCTTCGGATCATTTTCGGACCGTGCTGTCCTGGATTTCTCCAACGCCGGCGCAGGCGACGGGCCAGCGGCTTCCAGGTCGCGATCTCGCTCATTCACAATACCACCGCGGACCTCCACAACTGGCTCGGCGCTCTTCTCCCCATCTTCATCAGAGTCCGTCTCTAGCGCATGGTCACTGTGATAGACGGACTGATCATCCAGATGTTTTCCCGAATGAACCCCATCAATCTGTGCCGTGCTCTGCCTGGAACTAGACCGCCGGAAAGATCCAAACCTATATGGACGTTGTGACTGGGTGCCTGGCTCGGTGCTGGACGAGGAGGACGAGGATCTCGACCGCGTAGATCTACTCGACTCGGATGGTGCAGCGGGTCTGGACATTACCACCAGGTAAACTCACCCACACATATCAGGGTGTATTGCTTGGCGGCCAAGAGAGCAGAAGAGGACAGAAGAAAGCTTGGCTCAAGGGGGGAAAAGAGGGAAGATTCGAGAAGCACACCAAGAGGGCTGGCCGCAACAGATCTGGGGATACTCCATTTTTATAAGCCCTGTCAAAGGAGATCTAAAAACCCCGACAGTGGAAAAAAAGGATTCGGCGGCCCAATTGGCAGCTACGCAGGAAGCAAGCAAGTAGTGTGCGGTGATAACAGACAGATTAAGCCCGGTGATGAGTTTTTGCGACAGAAGTCCATGATTGTGTATCTCTGATTGGCTACGGAGTGGTGGAGTGACTGTTTCCAGGCAAAAGGTGGAGAATGCGTTGCACCCGTGGCGGCCTGGCCCGAGGCGATGCTGGCCGAAACAGGCTAGAAACTGGGAATGATAAGAGTCTGCGTGGTTGCGGTGACTGCTGGCTTCGTTGGTCATATGTACGTCGATATGATCGAAGGGTGGGGGGGACCAATTGATAAGAAAGAGCGAAAGGAATGAGTCGCAAACAGGGAATCGGAAAGGTTTTGGCGAAATGGATCGAAGCATGCTGGATGAATGCGGCGATTCGGAACTCGGCGCAATGTCACGTGGTAGATTCTCCTCCTGTCTTCAGCGAAGACACCGCTACTCTCACCGCCTCCACTGTCAGGCAGAAAAGTGAGCTGACACGTTTTCCATTACGTCATGTTCATCTGCATTGAACACGCACAAAGAGGTTTAATTATTTTGTTAGCATGTTTTACATATTCAGTTCTTCAATCCTCTCTAGCACAGCCTGTCTTCCCTAAAGACAAAGCTATGGTGTCGAACAGCTGTCTCAAAAAGAAGGGCTGTAATCAAAATTCCGACCTCGAGGCACCCAAGCGCATCTATATATTTTCAGGGACTAAGGCAGCCAACAAGAGGCAGGCAGGCACTCCCAAACCACCACCATCACTTCACCGGTTTCTTCTACTCGAGCTACAAGAAATCATCAGCACATCGGAATGTCATAACTAGCATGACCCTGTACATCTACCAAGGTGCTTTGAGGAAACAAAAGTTTTTTGCCCCCCCTTTCCCCCTGGGTGGATCTGTGACTAGAGATAAGCACAGGACATGCCAGGTGTACTGGACGAAGCTATATGTCCTTATGGCATGGGAATCCCACTGGAAACTTTGGTTCGACACATCCGGGGGATATACCAATTTGTCGAAAACAATGCAGAATCTTTCCACCTGGAAGATCGACTATGATAAGTCGTGCGCGCAGTAGGCCCTATCCCAAACGTCACAAAAGAGGCGTGTCACAAGTATGGAAGTACATACCGGGAGACTGGCAAACTTAGCTACAATCAAGCGAATGCGATCCGAGTGGCTTGAAGCCCTGAGCTCTGGGAGAGATGCATTGTTTCCTATGTGTAAAATGATTGGGCACAGGGTTTAAATTGGACTCCACTAGTGATTGGATCGATTTGCTGTAGGGCAGCATCCCAACGAGATATACCTTGAGAATAAACAGATAGAATTGATCTTAAATTGAGTCAAGCTGAAGATTGACGAATAGACGATGGGGTCGGATGTCTTTCCGTCAAGGCAGCAGAAAATAGGCTCAACGATCAATTGAGGAACCGATCTCCCATCCGTCTTCCCGCAAGACAATCTTGGAAGCCTATCACACAGTACGAATGATTCACTATGAATGGTTTCTAAACTTGCACTTGTTCAGTGTTTCGAGTCCCTGGAGCGGTGCAAACTTAGCCTTCCTACGTCTTATACTACGCAAAATGAACACACCGGCAAACCAAGTATGAAGAATGACCAAATGACCAAATGACTGTCATTAGATCTGCACCCACCCAAAGGGAAAGTGAGTAATTAGAACCATTAGTACATAAGCGTAAACCCATGGGTATTCATCCGTCCAAATCCTAAAAGCACACCAGCGCCTCACCACCTTCACTGCCAACACCTGCACGCTCTCGCAGTTCCCTTAAACCTCCTGGTGAATCACCTCAGCCTCCGCCTTTTCGGCGACAGTCTTGTCGGTGATGCCCATCTCAGAGGCAAAAGTGCCGTGGGGCTTCCATCCCGCCGAGGTACGGGGGGTGGTTTCCTCCATCATCTTATCAACCTGCTCCAGGGTGAGACCCTTCGTCTCTGGAATGAGGAAGTAAGTGTAGACGAAGCAACAGGCGCACAGGGAGCCCCAGATGAAGAACACCTTGGCACCCAGGTTACCCTTGTCCTTGTCAACCATGTAGGGGGTGATGACGGCAATAATCTAGTATGGGGTTAGATGCACGAATCCAAGTCACATCGGGGTTGAAGACTTACACAGTTCCAGAGCCAGTTAGAGGCGGTCGACAGAGCCACACCGCGCGACCGAACGGGCAGAGGGAAGATCTCACCGATCACGACCCAAGCACCAGGTCCCCAAGTAGAGGCAAAGAAGAAGATGTAGATACAGATGAACGAAATCATAGCACTGACGGCCGACTTGTTACCACCGTCCGTGACACCGACGATAGCGACGATGAATTGACAGATGACCATGCCCAGAGCACCCCACAGGAGAAGTGGACGGCGACCGATGCGTTCAATGGTGTAGAAGGCGATGGGGGTAGAGCAGACGTTGACAATAGTCGTGATCATGCTGATGAGGAAGGGGTTGTCAATGGTTCCAAGCTATCGGCCCTGTTAGAAAAGCTCATGGTTAGGGAAAGGAGCAAGCTCACCGACTGGAAGAAGGTAGTTCCGAAATAGAACACGAAGTTGACACCAGTCCACCTAAGCAAGTCAGTATGAGCGGGTCAGATAATCCAAAGCGTTCTGGAAAGCTTACTGTTGCATCATTTGCAGCGAGGTACCCAAAATAGTCCGACGAAGGTTGCTGTTGGGAGTCCAGAGGCTACCACGGAAGCAGTTCAACCAGCTATTGAGATAACCACTCTGAGGGATAACCTGCATCTCATACTCGTGATTGGCGACAATCTCCGCAAGCTCCTCCCGGATGTAGTCGGACTCCTGAGGCTGGCCGCGGACCCGTGCCAGGACCTCAGCGGCCTTGTGAAGCTCACCCTTCTTGACGAAGTAACGGGGCGACTCAGGCAAGAAGAAAAGACCGATGCCGAGAATCAAAGCCCAAGCGATCTGGAGACCGATAGGAATACGGTAGGAGCCGGAGTCGGTACGGTTTTCCGTGCCGTAGTCGACACAGGAAGCCAGCATGAGACCGATGGTGATACAGAACTGGTATCCTGACACAATGGCACCGCGAACCTTGCGGGGGGCGATCTCGGACATGTACAAGATGATGATGGCGGAAACGAAACCGACACCAAAACCAGCAACAAGACGGCCTACCACCAGCAAAGCGACACTGCTGGAAGCTGTCTGCAAGATGACACCGATAATGAAGATACCACAGCCGCTGATGATGGTGAACCGACGACCGAGCCAGTCAGACAAGTCACCAGCAATGAGAGCACCAAAGAAGGTTCCAGCAGAGAGAATCGAGGTAATCAAAGACTTCTTCCAGGAGGGCAAAACGAATTTATCGGTGGGAGTAGTAGCATAATCCTAAACCAGCCGGGGTTAGTGTCGCGTGTCGAAGTGGACGGGGATTTGCAGAGGCAGAACCACATACCAGACCCTCGAAGCGTTCGATAAAGTAGCGCATGCCCATGACACCACTGATGTAACCGGAGTCATAACCGAAGAAGATACCACCGAAGGCAGCAAAGGCACACATCAAGTAGGCCTTGACGGTGACAGGGGCCTCGACCCGCTGGCCGTTCACCGTGCCGTCAGCCATGATGACTGCTAGGAGTTGAGCAGGCGGTGGGGATGTGATGCTCTAAGTAAACCAGGAAGGTATAGACAGAGAGATAGTCACAGCAAGGGAAGTAGTATGGCACAGGATGTCAAACGAAGACACACCAAGAAATGAGGAGTGTGAAGGTCGAAGGAAGAAAGGGAAGAGAGTTGCGGTGAGAAAGATGCACAAACAAACCGGTGGGTGGGGGGGGGAGCTGCAGGCGATTTTATAATTTGGATCCCCGATCAAGAAGAGGAAGAGGGGAAGAAGTTTGCATTCGGGCCAGACCCGGACCCGGGGGAGAAAGTGGAAGGAAGTTGCCCACGGGGATTTCCCCAACCATCGGGATCGTGAGGGACTGGTGGATGCAGCGAGTGAGTGCCCACTGCATTCACTTGACTTCTTTTTGCCTTCGTCTTGCCCCGATTAGGAATGGACTCTGGCTCGGTCAACGCCGCCATCTTCAGCGATTTGCCATCGTTCCGAGGACTGCCCGAGCAGACCCTCACTAGCTGGATCTTAGGGAATTGTGCTCCTCGCATTCCTTTCTCAATGACAACAGTTCCCGAGTCCAGGTTGGAGCCGAGGGAGTCCAACCCTGGGTTTGTGTTTCCGTACCCACTTTGTAGAGTGTAGAGTACGATGTGGGGGGGGGGTTGTTTCTTTTTTTCCTTCCTCCAGCCGCACATGGTACGACTGTAAGAAACAGTCTAGCACCTCATGGCATGGTTGTTACTAGTTCGACTGGTTTAAGGCCAACCTACCATAGTCCGATTAGTTCTAGCCAGATCAGCCCAACCAGCGAGATACTACATACAGTACCCCGTTCATCTATGGGGTAAATGCAGGGTATGCTCACTAAATCACGGGTAGGAAGAGTAGGTGTTTGCATAGAGTAGTAGTCGGTAGTAGTACGGGGTAAGATCCCGATTCAGTCAAAAGGCGTCAACCATGTGCCAGGCGGGAGGTGCCTCGGGGCTGGCTGACTCTCTGGTCCCGTCAGTCACTGTCTGTTCCAAGTCCCTCTCCGTCCCCCCAACTCTATAGTTCCAACCAACGAAAGGCTCGGGTCATAACCGGCGAGCCAATCGGGCCAAGGCCCTCTCATCGCTTGACGAACCCCCGCGGTGATTGGATGGAGCGAGCTGGGGTCGGAAATTTTCCCCTACCACGTGTGCCGTCTGGGGGGAAGGTCAAGGATGTGAGTCTCCACCGGCACGGGTAGGATTGGGTGAACAATGCTGGATTTTAAGGTTAGGCCTACGCTGGGTCGGGGCTAACCGACTGCAGCTCCAGCCCGGGGTTCTAGTCTCAGACAGTCAGACTTCTCTCCCCCCTCAGCTCCCATCACGAGTCCCAATCCGGGGTTTAACTTTTTTTTTTCAAGTAAGCGAAATGCCCAGACCCTGGAAACTGCAACCTCAAGCCCAGCCCAGAGGGAAGACAGCGGAGTCTGACCACCACTAGACTAGACTTTACCTTACCATCATTCTTTCTGTAATTTCTTGACTTTGGACTCTAAGTTTGCCTTCTGATTGTTTACCTTCTTTGTCATTATCGATCATCGGATCTGACCGACGTGGTGCATCGTGAGAGTAGGATCCGGGGTGGTAGACGAGGGCAGGGTACGTATTGCCACTGACAGGGGTCCAGGTCACCGCGGGGAGCAGACTAGAAGCGAGAGAGCAAGAGAGGGGTGGTGACATGCCAAGAGACTTGGCAATCACAAAGGTTGCACCCGCAGGCCGCAGCAGTTTTGAATTTTTTTTTTTCTCTCTGCTTTTCCCCTTGGCACCACCACCCGACTTTTCCCCCTCTTCCTCCTCCCCAGGTTTGTTGTGTCCGGTGTTTGTTGTTGGTCCCTCCCCCGTTCCTTTCAAATTGCGGGGGAAAGAACATCGGAGTTGAATCCCGTGCACTTTCTCTCAAACTTCCAGTCCATGGGTCGGGTCCGGTGAGTGTTTTGCGTTAGGTAGCAAAGGAAAATATGACAGTCAATATGAACTCATTATTGCTGTAAGCTAAGGTAGTACTACCTACTTGTATTCCCGCGCCAAAATAAGTCGCTTACCAGCAGAATACGAAGACCATTTTCCCTCCCAAGGCCGTGAAACACACCTCATTGGGCGTCTTCGCGCCACCTCGTGTCTTGGCTGGGGTTTGCCGTGTGGCACACACAACCACACACACACACCAATACAAGACACACTATGCTCCTTTCCGCCCCCAGACTTGTCCTTCCTCCCTTCCTTGTTGGCTTGAAGTTCCCTTGTAAGGGTGGGAGTGATTTCGGAGTCGGGTTCGTTCCCGGAACTGCTCCTGGAACCCACCACCTGGCTGGCACCTAGCACCCTGCAAAATGGTCTGATGCGGTGTCATGATTGTGTATCCCCTCTTTCCCCCAAAATCCGCATCTGGGGATTCTCTTGCCAGGTCATTTCGGTCGGCTTCTCGCATCGAGTCACGCCGCATTTCACGGAACCGAACAACGGGACTAAGGTACAGTACGTAGTAGTCACCAAGATTGTTCCATCCAATGGTGACTATCTTGGAACCCTGAGTCCTCTCCAGGCTCCCTCCCCCCCATCTGACTCTCTGCACAACACACCCACACCAATCAATCCTTGCATCGATCATTCCATGGTTTCAGAGCATCGGAGACAGGCAGCACCGTGACTGGTCATTAACCCGGGGAGGAAGAAGCCACCGTTGGAATCCATGCACGAACCTCTTCCTCGCTACCTAGTTTGGATGTGCTGGCGGGCTTGCCTCTTGCCTGCTGAGTCCTGTAGGGCCGAACGGTTGGGCATGATCTAGCCTGAAAGAACGTCAATAAGGAAAAGAGACCAATTGTAGCTGGGGTGCGGAGAAGGGAGATAGTCCCCGTGTTCTGCCCCACACGAACAGTCTCCAGGCTCTGTCCTGATCTTGCTCTTCTTGCGCTTGTCATGCGCATACTCATGACAATCCACTCATCCGAAATTTCTCCATATTACTTATTACTCCACACTGGTACAGGACTTCGGACCTCTGTCACATCGTATTTGTTTATCTTTGTCTCAAGCGAGACTGCTCCCCTCCGTCTAGCATGCTCCTATCAGCCCCATGACCTAGACAAGCTTGCGCCAATCGATATGGCTTTTCCATAAGCTCCCTCTCCTGCAAGTGGCCGCCGACCCACAAACACGCGACCCCCCTGGCTTGCATTCTGGTCCCGTTGCAAATGGACTAGGTGGGATTGTGTGGCTTTTGGCGGGGGAGGGTTCGTTCTTCAACGGACAGCAGACTCGGCACTTGGTGTCGGATATCATGCTCTATAGAGAGAAAAGTAGAAGTCTTGGCTAGCACAATTGAGTAAAGCCTGTTTCTGGGGGTTTCGGCCACCATTTCCAATTTTGCCAGCTTAGTATTCTGTTCCAATCCCCCGAACCTGGAACAATCCTCGAGATCGGATCCCAATTCCTGGCTGGAAAGACTGCTCGTTTACATGCCGATCATGTGATTAGGTATTGGAATTTTGTATTTCCCACCCCGGGGCTGCCTCTATGGCACGCGTCAGATTGGCTGCTACCCGGCTCACAGGATGGTGAAAGGGGACTGTATTGACTCGTGTGTGTAATTCTTTACCTGTTGGTGTTGATGCACGGGCTGTCACAACGGCATACCATTTCCCGAACCCTGGGCTAAAACCTCGAGATTGCGGATCCCGACGTGATGCCGAGCAAGACCGCTCGTTTCATTGCTGATTAAGTAATCGGAACCTGGTGTTATTCGACCCAAGGAGCCGTATGGGGTCGACCACTATCACTTTCATGGCACCACTGGTCTGTCGGGAAGTACTCCAGCCCGGACCAAGAGAAGAGCGCACGGCCACCGGGCCATTGGCTGAGTAAGATCATGCAGATACCGCTCTAGCTCCTCATCATTCTTGAAAGTCGAACGGCCCGTGATCCTCGTTAATCGTTCGCTCAGCTGGTCCTCGAAGAGCTGCTGGTCCGGCAATTCGTTCAAAGTGGTGGTCAGCTCGGCCCGAATTCGAGCTCGCAGATCGCCCTCCAGCATCTTTTCGGCTAGATGGGCGTGAAACGCCGAGCTATACGGCCCCTCGCAGTGCGGCCAGGTATGAAGAGCCATGATGGCTCGCCAACGGTCGCGGAAGTCTGGCGATAAGACGGCCACCAAGAATAAGGGCGAGATAATCCCGTTGTCGAACATGATTGCCGGGCGTTGGGGGCCAAGTTTTGCGATAATCACTTCGGATGTTGTGAGGATTTGTCGGCATTCAGAAGCAATGCTTTCCGTGTATGCAGATTCAGGGAGCGGGAAGGTCGTACGCAGACCCAAACAGAGCCAATGGATATTGACCTTTAGTATGTCGGCCCCCACCTGGTCCCTGAGCCCAAGAGAGGCGTAATGTCGGAGACGAAAGTCCCGCATGGCCCGCTGAGCTTGATCCACCAGCGCGAGGAGTGTCAACTGCTCGTGATACAACAAGGCATAGAGAACGGGATCGTGCTCTTTATCAGACGGCCAGGCCCGCCTCATGTAATCATGCGTCAGTGTCGTGAGGGGATCAAGTGCCCTGCGTCCTTCTGCAACGCTCTGAATTGTTTGCCACTGGGCTGCAGTCGAATCCAATCGAGCCTCTTCCCGAATCGCAAGGAACGGCGCCTCGCAGCCGAATTGTGTCGACTGTATGTCCAGATGTTGCAAAGCAGTGACGATGTGCCAATCGACGGGCGATCCCTGTCGGTTCCGGAACACCGGCTTACCCTGGCGATGAAGCTCATTCAGAATGCGCAGGCCACTCTGCAGGTGCAGGAAGGCTGCGTCGAACTCCCTCCACACCAAATCCAACATGACAAAGAGGATACAGCAAAGCAGTACCACCTGCGGCAACAGTGGGTCCTGGGGGTTCCGCTGCCTGAGCAGGGCAAAAGAGCGCGCCGCCTGATCGGAAGCGAATAAGTTCCACGGACTCTGCTGTTTCTGCGGGCGCAGCCCCATGCCGGTGAGCTGGCACTCCTGATGGGCAGCCGCCAGCGCCATCGTAGCGTGACAGACCGCCGGATCCAGCTGTGCCATTTGCAGCACTAAATGGTGCCATAACGGGGAATCAAATGCCCCCAGGATATCCGGGATTGTGCGTCTTTGAAAGAATGCGAAACAGCGTCGTTCATCGGCGGTGGTGATGCAGCGGATCGTGGTGGTAACCGCTAACGGCAGCTGGGGAGATAGGACCCGCTGCCGTTGGGCGTTGTTTGGGCGAGGTAATGGGGATGGGTCGTAGCCCTCGCATGTTCTGCCTGTGGCGGTGCAGTTGTAACAATGGCCAGGGGTCTCGTCGCATTTGACCCGACGTGCGCTTGCCATCCGATCAGTTTTGATCCGATCATATTTCATGCTCATAACGGCCGCTAGCGAGGGGACCCTTACCGGCAAGTTCGACAGCCCGTGCGCGACCGTGTGCCGCCTGACCGACGTCGCTTGTAAGGAAAAATGGCTTGGGCTTCGTTGCTCTCGAGATGATACATTTCTTTCGATTTGTGAAAGAGGGGGGGAGGGACGAAGGATCACAACGGACCGGTCCGTTCAACAAAAACTTGATGGATGGAGACTCGATTAAGTGGTTGTCGGTCCTGGCTCCTCAGGAGAGTGGATCTGAGACGATCGCAATACTATCGTGGTTAGGTTGACGATAATTCGTCCCCGAGGCCCATTTCTACTTGCGAGGCTGCGCTGCGAGAGAAAGGCGGAAAGTGCAGTTACTTAGTGTCACTACTCCGTAGTACTAGTACTCATATAGTTGGTGGATCTTCATCTTTTCGGACACTTGACCACTCGGAATCCATTTCCAACTCGAGACGCGGCAAGTTATTTGTCAAGCCACGCTTGGCATTCTCTCCTTGATGATATTGATCTGATGAATGCCTCGCATCGAGGTTCATCTTCGCCCGTGGCCTTCGCAGTTTGCATGACGGGTGTAATCCCAGGTGTAATGTATCTGTAGGAAACATGGTGAGTTGACAAGAAAAGATGTAAGAGGAGAGATAAATGCCGATGGAAAAAGAGGGAGGGAGCGGAAGGCCGCCTCAGCTGACTAAGATCTGACTGAAAGTTGGCTCTGCTTAAATATAGTTATCTACCGGAGCTGTCACCAGGTAAAGTCCACTTGCAGTAGTAAGTGTTGTTTCGAAATGTCCCCCGTGAGGGTTTCTCCTAGATATATAAACTCGCTAAGCCGATTGCTAATATACAAACCTCCGAGTCCTATGATTTTCGCCCAAAAGTACCCACGGAACTCCAAACTACCTACAAGTATCCCATGACCACCTCCCAAGCATGAGTGCAAACCCACAAACGCCGTACTAATACATACAGTAAAACAGATAAGGTTCACAACCCCTTTCATAAGCAAGTACTCTAGGCCATACAGACATGCATTGCTCCCAGGCTCAGGTCAATCCTTGTCATCATTCAGCAGCACCTTCAACTTCTCCAGCTTGTCCTCGCACTTCACCTCTAGCCGCATGACCACGTCCATGCTTTCCTTCCTAGTGATGAGCAGGTGGCACACCAGCCAGAAGTTATAGCCGTTTTTGTAAAATCCCATGGACGCCCATTCGTGGTTGGATACGGCACTTTGCAGTGTTAGCCAGTGTTCGCGCCAGCGGGCTAATGCGAGGCGAATAGAACCCAGCACAGAGACTTCCGGCGTATTCTGTGGCCGGGGTTTGTCGGGCGAAGTAGGATCTGAAGGCTGGTTGGGTTGGGGCGGGGACTGAACTGGGGGCTGATTGGAACGCGTGACGGAAGCAAGAGTCATATAGGTATTTATGAAGGCGTAAAGGACTGTGATGGCATTAGCAGTCGAAGCAATGTCGCGTTGAATAGTGATATTTACGTACGGTGGATGAGTATGAACATGTCAAGGATGTTCACGTTTGGAAGTATACCACTGGGATTCGTCGAAGAATCTGGAGAGAGAGGGAATGACATGTTCGGGGCGTTCGATCCGTCGAACAGACTTTGAAAGGCTTCTTTGATGGTGAAGCCTCGAGAATAATGAAATCCTATGTCTGTGTATGGATGTTCTAGATTGAAAAGTGCCTCTGGGCAGGGGAAATCACAATCCATTTCCACATGCGACAAGCGACATGGGTAGTTCTGGAAGAAGCAAAAGGCACAGTCGAGAAGAGAGATGATGGAAATGGTTCTATCATGATTAGCGAGTGGTCACGATATAGCACTTTGTATGAGACAATTACCGGATGCGACACTCCGTCTGAATCCATTGCTGCTCTGAAGTAACGTCGGGGTGTTGGTGGCGACACTTGGTAAGGTTCATTCGACGAGCGACCTTCTCGATTCAGTTAGTTGCCCACTCCCCACGCCATAGGCCGGTTAAAGAAATACCTTGGTGATTTCACTAAACCGATTCTCCATGGCGCGATTGTGCGACATGCGAGAGCCTGACCAGTATTGCACAATACAAATTATGAAGCCGGCTTGGAAGTTCAGGAACTGGACCCAATCGTCTCCCTTAGGAGGGAAGTTGGTCCTTCCCTTGCAGAACATGGAAGCGATATCGCTTTCCGGGGAGAAAACCTCGGTCGAGAAAATGTAAAGCTCCACAAAGTCCAGCAGTTGCTTGGCAGCATATGTTTCCTGTTCATCGTTTGAGTACATGGCACCCATGAATACCAATCCTGCCAATAAAGGCAACGGAACAGTATTCAACTGCAGCGACGCAAGGTGGACCATGGCACAACTCGGATGCCAGTATCTGGCATACATCCACACAAACTTCTGGATGCGCGCGGTAGTCAACAAAAAGCTAGCATTAGCGGCCAATCGCTGCTTCGCGTTAGCATCCAAGGGAACGGCCCAGGCTCGTGATAGGATCGCTTGCGAGAGTGCAGCGGCATAGGGCTGCTCCGGTCCATACGGCTGTTCGCTGGGATGCGTCACGCTAAACTGGCCTTGCGGGAGGCTCGCGCTAAATTCAGACCCTGCACTATACGGAGACGTGCCCATGAGCTTCGGTGGGCCTTCGAACGGACCGTTGAAGAAGTCAAGAAAGTTATCATGGAAAAAGGAGCGTGCCGCAGGATCGGCTTCGATGAATGCCGGTGCGATATCCAACTGATCAAGCTCCATCTGGTAGTCGAGCATGGTAGACCTTGCTTCCTTCAGCCCCATCTGGGTATGATATTTCATGCCCCGACTGCGATCGCTGCAAGGAGGGAGCCGAAACTCTTCGGTAAAGCTATCGGAGCCACCATTCAGGAGAAAGCTGATCGATCCGCGATCGGAGGTACCGACGTAGTCATCGCGATTGGTCGATTTTGCGCCTGTGTCCAGCTCGAGACCAGTGGTCTGCTTTTTACGCTCGTTGTTGCACGGAAGATTTCTCTTCTGGCAGGAACCACAAGGACTTTGCCCGTCGCATCGCAGCTTCATTGACGTGCACTAAGGAGACAGAACTTGAATTAGAAACCATGGGCTGAGACGCTCCAGAAGCAGACGGCAGGAAAGGTAAGGAGAGAAGTGACTTGCCGACTGGCAGGCATGTCGTCGCCTGCCCCTCTGCCCCGTTTCCGGGATCTTCTGGTCCCCGCGCTTGTCGCAATCCGTATAGTGGTCGCGAAGATTATCACTATGAAAGAACGCGTGGCTGTCAGCATCAAAGCACACGGTATCCGTAAGACGCGGGGTATGAGGGACTGGCTCGGTTACAGCGCCCCGGGACATACGCACCAGCGCGCGAACGACTCATTGCAGAAAATGCATGAGTAAGGCTTGACACCGGAGTCTATCGGAAACCCAAGAGTTCGTCCAGAATCAGTGAGCTGTGGTGTGAGGGAACGGGCCCAGAGACAAGCAATGACCGGGGGAGAAGGGGGGCGGTGGGAACAAGGGAGTGATTGGACTTACGTCGGAGGTGATGGCGTTTGAGATGGTCAATGCGCGTGAAACCTCGCTGGCAGATGGTACAACAGAAATGCTTGCTTGAAGCAGACTTCATGGTAAGGAACTGGTGCGCATCGAGGAGAAATGGAAGGGTTTGAGCCTTTGGAGGGGGTAAATGAAGGTGGAAATATGGGGTAAAGGAGGGGAGGGATACGGGGGAGGGGGGGGATCGGGGCCAAGGGCAGATCGGGAGCGGGCGGTGGAAACTCGGATGGAGCTGAAGGTGATGATGCAGGCAGTGGAGACGTCCGCGGTGCCGGTAAAAGCGCGCAAGAAGCCCGTTCAATCCAAACGGGAACGACACGTGTGAAGTAGTAGTTTGAAGGGAGTGGAGATGATTGAAAGGAGAATGGATGGATGTCTAGAATGAAGCAAATATTGAGACAGGTTCAGTCATCATGAAACAAGTACGATTGGAAGAGAAGAACAAGAGAGAGAAGGATGGATCTTTCAAAAAGAAACAGTCTTGGTTGACAGACAGGTTGGATTCTGGAGAGGTGGATTATTATTGACTGATTGACTGCTGGTGCCCAGTGGTGGTGGTGGTGGTGGTGGTGGTGGTGATGGTGATGGAGTACTTGTTCGTTTCTGCAGCTCTAGTCTAGTAGGTAATTCTGCTGCTCCAGGCTCAAGGCTGCCAGTGGCTGGAGCTGGAGGGGCTTCCGTCACGTCGATTCTTCAAATTCCTTCCCGCGCTCGATAAAGTCGCTAGTTCGCCTGCACACGCTAGACCGTTTTGGTTCCCAGTCCCGCCCACTGCAGTTGACTGGCACTGACTGGCACTTTTGCATCCCCACAACGTTCTTCCACTCGGACTGGGAAAAGCTGACAATCCTACAATGAGACCGACAATTAAGCCTCGACGTTTACGCAGGGAAACCTTATTTCCTTAATTCTCTCTTGTCTTCGCTCGCATTGTTCACCTTCCCCGGTTCCCTCCCCCCCCTTCCTCAATTCCTCCTAATCCCACCTTCCATGAGTGACGTCCCATTTCCACTGCCAACCTTGGTAATCATCTCAACTCTACTCTTCAGAAGCAGGGCTGCCCGTTGTTGTACCTCTGGCTACTTGTTTGGTACAAACGCCACCAAAGTCTAACCAAACCTGGGCCGCCGTTGCTCCCCCCCAGCTCTCGAACTCACGTTCAACGTGTACAACACATTCGGATCATCCGGTAGGCTGGAGATCTCTGGTTATATTAACTAAAGACGGATCTAAATTGTGACAGGAAGCTAGAATGTCATCATAGGTTATCAGATTTCCATAGAAAGGAAAAACAAAACAGCAGAGTCGCACGGGGACAGAAACCAGCCACTCCCGAAGTCAAGCCCGCCCCCCCCGCCCCCCCCGCCCCCTCTCTCCCCCTCCTCTAACGTCTATTGATTGCCCATCACACAGGCAACTGGAGGGAAGTCCAACTGGTCGTCGTCGAGATAGTCGACATTGACAACCTTGTTCTTCTCATTCATGGTCCACCCGTCGCCTATCCAGCCATTCGAGTTGTTGTCCACATAGTCATACGTGTAATCCTCCCAACGTGGATGCGCGAGCGTCTTCATAGCATGGAGCGACGAACCTGAATCGGTAAGAAAATGCGCACGAATCACAAACTCCGGAAAAAAAGAAAGGAATTTACCAGGCCACAGTGCCGTCACTCGTCCGTTCTCTCGCCCCCCTTTATACCAGCTGCGGCAGCTCGAACTAAACACGGTGCGTGAGAAATACTGGTCGCAGTGCCGAGTAAACTGCGCCACGGCTTCTTTCCGGACACACATTGCGCGGATGTTGTCACGTTGCATCTTCTGTAGGCAGCACGTGAAGTAATCGATCTCTTTCTCTATCAGAAGCAGCAGATTTCCCTCACCCAGGGCTGCATTCGGGCCAAGACAGACAAAGTAATTGGGGAACCCATTCACTGCCAAAGATAGGTAAGTCTCGGGCGTTTTCTCCCAGCGCTGGGATAAAGACAATCCATCGCGCCCAGTGATGGGAAACCGGGGTGTGAACGTGGTGTCGAACCCCGTGGCGCATACCAAAACATCGGTAGGATGATGCACACCGTCTGCTGTGATGATACCAGTCGAATCCACTTTGACAATTTCGCTCGAAATAACGTCAACCTTTTCATTTGTCAAGGCCTCCAGATAGCCAGGACCTGGGGTCAGACGGCGGCAGGCAGGAGGAAATGAGGGAAGAAGGTTCTCAAGGAGCTCCGGTTTACGTTGCAAGCGTCGTTTCATATTTTGTGTGAAGACACTTTCAGAACCTAGCTGCTCAGGGGTTCCCAGAAGGGTTGCACCATGGATAGACTGCAGTTCAAGCTCGATCTCTGATGTCGTAAGCAGCTGCCGAGGTAAAACACAGAAAGGCTAGCATGAAATTTTACCTTTGCGGAACTTCTGGTAGGCGTTGTGGTCCGTCTTGAATGTTGCAATCTCCTCTGGAGAGAAGGAAACTATGATTGACAGGTCAACCAGGAATCCTCTCTCAAAGCTAACGCAATCTTACAGTTTTCGAGTTCAGTGCCACGCTTATCGATCTGATTCCTGGCGAAGGTAGGTGACAGCCAAGTGCGACCTCTGATATAATGATCAATATGCGCCACTTTCGGCAGCATGCCGGGAACGATTTGAATGCCACTCGATCCGTTCCCAATCACAGCCACTTTCTGGTTCTGGTCGGACGTTAGGCACCAGTCCTTTGGCCACAAAAAAAAACCGGGTTCAACTCACGCTATAGTCATATGACTCGTTCCAGTCAGCACTATGCATCAATTTTCCCTTGAAGTCATGGAGGCCCGGAATACTCGGCCACTTCCAGTCGTTCAAAGCCCCCGTAGCCGATATGAGCACATCACATCGATCTTGGTAGGTCGACCCACTAGCAAGATTTTTGACCAGCAGATTCCACTTGCTTGTAGCATCGTCCCACGAGGCCTCAATGACTTGCTGTTCAAACCTGATATGCTCCATACAGCCATACTTTTCTGCCACCCGCGTCCAATACTTGTGAATCTCGGGGGCTGCGGCATAGAAGGCAGACCATTCTTTGTTGGGTTCAAAGGTAGCCTGGTATGTGTGAGCCGGAACATCTGCAAAGTCAGTGTGTTAGCAGACTGCCTGTTGGTGTATCTATCAACGGAATGGCAGGAGTACTTGCCACATGCACAGCCCGGGTATCTGTTCTCCAGCCAAGTGCCACCAATATCCGTATTCTTCTCGTAAACGCAGAGATCCAGATTCTGAATCCGTTGCCGAAGTCGGATTGAAGAGATGATCCCAGAAATACCTGAACCGATCACAACGACCCTCAGCGGGCGGTAGTCATCAACAGCTCGCTCTTGGACAATCCAATCATTGGCTGGAGACGCCGCAGCAGCACTGCTGTGGGAAGTAAATCCGAAGAGTTGCGACCATCGTTGGATCATTGCGGACATTGAGGCTAAGAAAACGTGTGCGACATGAATTTATTCTGCGAGGAAGCCAAGTGGGAAGCACGGAGCTCGGCCTATGCCTATTTATTGCCCCAATCATGAGACCAACGGTCGCTTCAAGCAAAGCGGAGCCTGCTCTCTCTTAGCCGGGGAGGGGTTTCGTCTCCACGAGAGCTAAAATAAGTGATGAACCCCCTCTTTTTCCCTAGGGTGGTAACACGGACTGACGCTATCGTAGATTGTTTGCGTTACACCGTTGGCTCAAACATATTAGCCCCGACTGGGAAGGAGTGAGATAGGCAGGGCTATACCCACTTAGCTCACGGGAATCCCCCCTCCCTGCCAGCATCTCTTAGCTCTGTTGAAGACGGTCGACGGCCTGTCAGTTGGAACCGGGGGGGGGGAGATTTAGCACCTACTATACGTAGGTCTCTGAATGGGTGGGTAAACCGGACTTTCTGCGATCTTTCGCCGCGTGCAATGGAAATCACGACGTTCGACCAGTAAGACCCACCTCCCGTTCCCCCGCCAAAGATAACCGAGCTTCACATTCGGAGGGTGGGGGTTGTGGACTGGTTTGCGAGACAGACAAATGATGGCGCTTGGTAATCATAAAATGTAGAACGATTGACAGGGATCCCCGCACACGGTGTCCATTATCTTGTATATCCGTGGAACCAATCAACCCGCCTCATACAGAATCGGATAACGAGATAGTGGGCATAATGTGTGGAAGATAGGGCTTGTCGATGAGTTGGCTTCTTTCCCGGACTGGGAGAGCAGTGACCCTGGTAAATACCTTCTTGCTTGCGTTCTAGACCATATCAAGCTAGTTGGGAGACTGTCTCTTCATGGGAATATTATCAGCATTGGAACAATGGTCATGAATCAGCCATTTCACAATGTGGGGATTCGTACAGTTGTGGTTCTCAAGCGATGACGGATCCGACAGACGCTAATTAAAGTCTGGAGTATGCCTCGGGAAACCCCCAGCGTATGGTAGAGAAGCAATTGATTGGATCTGAAGATGCAGTGTCCTGCATGGAATGGGGGATTCCCGGCAGTGAATCCAGCACGGCGAAGATCAACCTGATCATGATCCTTCGCTATCCGTATTTCCGTAAAGCCGTCTCTGCCTTGCAGGACCAAGCATTATCCAGTGCCGGCGCAAGCTTACCCCGTAATTTTGTCCCAACGTCCCCAGTTTTACCCCGCCGGACCTTCTCTCAAGACTTGGCGGCTTCACCGAAATGCGCGGAGAAACCGGCTGCAGCTATGGCACCAATTTGTTCTAGTGGTTGTGACGTGAACGAATATTTGCCCTGTAGAAAGATGGAAGTATACTCCGGCGTATAGTGTGTTGACTCGATACCTTACAGCGGTCGTGACGCGTTCCCGGTTTGCAGTACACGAATACCGGTAAGTATGAACACCATACGTGGTGGCATTGAATGTCCGTACCCTGAATTGTCAGTAGGTTATCCCCGCGTGGTTGGAACTCAGTAAGCATTGAGTAATTCAGCCACCGATCTCAGGCTAACTGCGCGGAACATGAGCTGCATCGATGCCAGGAATGCATTTCACGGGGCCGGTTGCTGACTTTAAAGTCTTGCGTCCAGACAATGGAACAGTTTTCTGATGTCAATCATTGATTATCGAAACTCCGTTGTTGATGAAGAACATCTGTATGAACATGATCATCAACTGTGACGTTCTGAATGCCATACAAATGGAAGGCGATCGGGCTGTTCAGGTACCGAGGAAGACCAAGTGAGCCATGTAAGGACGATCAAGGGCGGATTAGTGAGGGACAAGTAATCCTCAGTCAGCGCCCCAGAGGGCTCCATAACCCCCCACTCGCATACCCTAATTATGATCTAGGCCAATCACGATTCACTTGTGGACTTATCGATGGGGTAGGAACTTTCTTCTTTGGGACAACAATGGGTGACCCCAGAGTGGGCTTCGCTTCTGTCTCCGCCTGAAGTCTGGGTCTGGGTGGGTGCACCTTCCAAGTCAACCTATATAATACCTTCGTCAGTATCTGCGTAGACCTTTGCAAAGTAACTCAGATAGCCTATGTTCAAGCTCAAGAGCTCATAGCACACACACCTTATTCTTCATGCCTGTTTTCACTGAATCCACCGCCTCCACGCGTGAGCTTCGTGTTCTACCCTCTTTTGCCCCGCCACTCCCCCGCCTGAATGCCCCTTTCTCTCACCAACAAAACCCGGATAGGTATGAAGTAGTTATCGTCGGCGCCGGACCCGCCGGGCTCATGTTAAACCTTCTGCTCGCCCGATACGGCCTCAGCGACGAGTCACTTCTCTGCGTTGACGCCAAACCAGGCACCCTGAAATCCGGCCAGGCGGACGGCCTGCAGCCGCGCACCCTAGAGGTCTTCAAGAGCCTGGGACTCGCGGACGAGATCCTCACTGACGGCTGCCACATGGAGGAAGTGGCCTTCTGGAACCCGTCCGCCAACCCGGACGAGATCATCGAGCGCACAGCCATCGTGCCCGATGTCGCCGTGCCGGCGCGCTATCGCCACGAGGTCACCATCCACCAGGGTCGCATCGAGCGCATCCTCGAGACCGACCTACTACGGTATTCGTCTCGCGGGGTACAACGGAACACCCGGCTTGTTCATGTCAAAATTGACGACGCTGATGCGGTGTTCCCCGTGGTTGCCGAACTAGAGACCAACGGTGAGCGGCGTACGGTACGGTCAAAGTACTTGGTCGGGGCGGATGGGGCGCACTCGATGGTGCGCCGGTGCATGGGCCTGCAGTTGGTCGGCGAGTCGCTGGATCATATCTGGGGTGTCGTTGACCTGGTGGTTGACACGGATTTCCCGGACATCCGGCGACGGTGTGCTATTCATTCGCCGGCGGGGTCAGTGATGGTCATTCCGCGCGAGCGGATCGCGACGGGGGATTACCTGACTCGCCTGTATGTGCAGGTCCCTGAGGAAGGGGCCCCAGAGGATGAGGATGTTGATGAGAACCAGCAGCCGGTAAATGAGGCAGCCGCGAAGGAAGATGCGCGAGCTCGCAGAAGCAAAGTGACTTTAGAAAGCATCTTTCAACATGCGGCCGATGCATTCCAGCCATACTACATCCAGCCAAAGAAGGGCGGGGCAGTAGACTGGTGGGCGGCGTACCAGATCGGTCAACGAGTCTCAGATCGGTTCACTGTCAAGGATTCCAAGGGAATCGAGCGGGTGTTCATTGTGGGAGATGGTACGTCCTCTCTTTACCCATAGCAACCTCAGGCTTCTCCGGCAAACTAACCAAACAACCAACTCTCCTACTCTGCAGCCTGTCATACACACAGCCCAAAGGTACGTATCAAAACCCCTGCACGGAGCTTCCCCGTCAATTGACAGGCAACACGAATTAGGCTGGCCAAGGCATGAATGTCTCGATGATGGACTCATACAACCTTGCCTGGAAACTCGCCTACGTGGTCAACGGGCTCACCCCGGGCTCAACAAACCCCCCAGCTCCAGATCCCATCCTCGCAACCTACCACTCAGAACGCCACACCATCGCTCACCAGCTCATCGAGTTCGACCGCGCCTTCTCCTCCATGTTCTCCGGCAAGATAGGCAACGGCGAAGACAGCCTCCCCGGACTTACCCACGACCAGTTCCTCGAGGTCTTCAGCACAGGCAACGGCTTCACCAGCGGTTGTGGAATTGAATATCCGGAGAGCCTGATCGTACAACAACAGCAACAGCAACAACAAACAAAACCAAAAAGTACCATAGCTGCAGCTGCAGCTACCACTCCTAGAAACCCGATCCAAGGCACCGACTACCTTAGCGGCATTCTGCGCCCCGGCCGAAGACTACTAAACGTGACTTACAAGCGTCACGCAGATGGAAACAGACGAAACTTGCATGATGGTGAGTCGTTCTCTCCCTCACTCATCGTGAAGCAATACACCATATAACGCCTACGCCTAACACACCCCACTCCTGCCCTGCCTGCCAATCCTCATATCCCCTCAAAACTAACTCCAAGCCAGACTTCCTCTCGACCGGCCGCTTCCGCCTCCTCGTCCTAACCTCTGTCGACCTTCTCAACCCCAAAGGCACTTCCGCACAAACTCTACGGGTCCTCGGCTCGCAGGTCCTCCCCAAGTACCCAACCTCCGCGATTGAGCAAGTCGTCATCCACCCGCGCCTATCCCGGGACTTCACGTGGCGGGATACGCCCGAGGAGCTGAAGCGGCATTCCGAGATGCGGTTCTACAGTGGCTATGAACTGGATGATGTATATACCATCTACGGGGTGGATCCGGCGCATGGGGCGGTGGCCGTGGTTCGGCCGGACGGGTACGTGGGGGTGGTGGCTACGCTGGGGGATGTGACACCGGTGGATGCGTTCTTGGAAGAGTGTTTGGTACGAGTTTAGTGTAGAAATTGGGATACGTATAGTCTTGAAGGTGCATGTACAGGGAGCCTTCTGCTTGGGTGGCCGGACACCAAACTATAGCATTCATTCAGCATACACATTTCTCTATCAGCTATCGAACCGGCTCAATATGTACAGTTGGTCAAACAAACTCGGGTCATCTAGCTCGAAGTCGCCGTGCAGTTGACGCTCAGGTCCGAGGTATCCACCTAACCCAGCATTAGCGACAAGATCGAGCCAGGTACAACTCGGGAGCAATCAACTTACATTATTGCAGACAAAGTCGTTGGTGCCCTTGGGGCTGACGACGTTGATATTGTCGGTGTAGATGTTTGAGCACACCTATCGAGACACGAGTCAGCTTTTGTGTTCTTGTGGCTCGATTGCAGTAAAGCTAGACACTTACCTCGGGGCTCGAGCAGACCAGGGTTCCAACATAAGGATTCTCCTTTCCAGAGGTCTTGCCGCGGAAGTTCTTGAACCAGACGTCGGAGATGGTGAGACTGCTCTGTTGGTTTACCATGACACATTAGTATTGGAGGCCACTTCCAGCCGGGGCTTTGAGCTCTGATATACGCACCGGGTATTCGTTACACAGAGTCAGATTGCTCTGGCCGTAGCATTGGGTCACTTCGATCGCCCAGTCGACGTTGTCGATGTAGGCGGTGTCATAGGTGACGTTCTGCACGCGGCCGCTGCCACCGCCGCCCTGGAGGTCCTCGGAGAGAGCGGATGAGACCCCGGGCCAGACCTTGATGCGAGCCATATCCTATCCACGCGTCAATACTAGTACCGGGTTGGTTCAGTGGGTGCGTTGTGAGCCCTTCACTTACCGAGGCATTGTACATGGAGATGTTGTAGACGAGAATGTCCTGTACAATGTCGACTTCGCCAAGGTATTGTCCGAGAGATCCCACCGAGATACCGTGCGAGCCGTTGCAGTGGAGGTTTTGCACCAGGATGTCAGTGCTGTTCGGCTTGAACGAGACACAGTCTAGCAATACAATCTTTGTTAGAGGCTATGTAACATGGATCAGTTTTCCACAGGGGGTTTTATGACGTACCATCGCCATTATTGATCACAGAGTTTTGGATCACGATGTTCGAGGACCGGTAGGTATCCCTAGAAGGACAAGCGTTAGCCGACACCCTCTGCTGCAGAACTCAACGGGGAAGAAGAGCAACGTACCAACCATCCGTGTTCTTAGCAGTCACGGACGGGTTCTTGGAATATCCAGAAATGTTGATGCCGTCGTAGAGAACGTTCGTCGAGTTGGCGATAAGGTTGTACCATTGCGGGGAGTAGCGCAGGTTCAGCGGGCCAATGGTGCCCCCATTCAGACCGATAATGCCAAACAGGATGGGACGGAGGATAAGGGCGTCCTCTGCGTACAGATCGTACCAGACTTGACCATTGCCGTCCAGAGTGCCGCCTCCATAGACGTTCACGTCCTCACCACCGAGCTGGAAGAAGGTCGTTGCATTCTGGAAGACCTGTTGAAAGGCGTTCGCTTGCCAGTAATCGGTGTCGTTGGTGAATTGGATTGTGCCCTCGATATCTGTTGGCCAGGTCAGAAATAGTCAGCATGACATGGACTAAATACAGAAGAGAAAGAAGTCAGGTAGAAATGAGAAAGATCAGCATCAACTCACCAAGATCGATGTGCTTCAGGAAAGTGAGATCCAGTGCCGTGCCAATGATGTATTCCTTGTCGGCGTCGAAGACAACCTTTCCTCCATTGTTGCATTGCTTGATGGCAGAAACAATGTACGCCGAATCGTCGGATCCGTCCCCATGAGTGCGAACATGGCAAGTCTTAGTTCTGGATTTGCTCGTTGGCAGAGGCTGGAAGGGCTTGTGGGGCCCGCAGGCTTGGTTTCTGTCGCGGTTGAAGCCTTCCACTGTTGCGCCCAGCGCAAGAAGGCTGAGCGCCTGGCTAAGAAGATACGAGGTTTTCATTTTGAACTGATAGCGCGGGGAAATAATAATTGGGAGAGGTAGAGGGAAAAGGTTTAACGAGAACCCTGGCCGCTGTGCCAAACCATTCTCCGCCCGCGTTGCGTTTATATATTCCCAGATTTTCCCCGGGTGTGCACAGGCCCGTTGCATCACTGGCTCTCTCAAGGCGGGGAAGCGTCTCCCTGGCATGAATCTATCCGGGGAAATGAAAACAGCCGATGCGGAGAGTGTGGAGAAAGCGTGGAGCAACAGCCAAGCTCATGATGGCAGTTATGGTGATCGGGCGATTTGATAGGAGGGCTAACTCCCGCTGCGATTGTCCGATTGGGGGAAAAATGGCACCAGCAGGAGATTGAAGCGTCCTCGGTGGCCCTTGAATGTGCTGTCCCCCTTGCAGCATGGCTGGTCGGGTTTGTTCTCTTCCATATTAACTTTCATAGCAAGTGGCCGCGGTGGCTTGCGCTGGCCCGCTATCCCCGGGGTTTCTGACGACAGTTGGATCCAGAGACCTGGGGTTGGTACTCGAACCGGTACTGGGGCATTCTGTGACTCTTAAATTTAGATTGGCTTGAGCACTGAATGACGAGTACTTTCTCGGTATGTGATAAGAATAAGCTGGTGGAGATGAGCAGATGGAGGTATGAAGAGGGGGAAATGAAAAGTGGAGGAGAGCAAAACATATGACATCCACTCAGGTGACCAGCTCTACCTCTCTATTCCCCATCTTTGGGAATAGCTTTGCGCAGGTTACTTCAGACCGCTACATTGTCTCAAGCCAGATATCACTGAGCTGTTCGCCGGCGCAGACAGAAGCAACAACACATGATCAATCGAGTCATATTTTCCTCCTTCCACTTTGCAGCAGTGCACCGTCGGCTGTATTTGCATGGCTTGTTGAAATCGCTCTTCAGCTTCAAATCTTTCATTCTAGTCAATGGGAATATATACATGCGCAAATTGGTAAAAGGAAAAAAGTCCTAGCGGGATTCCTCCGCGCCTCCACGGTCGCTGCTCTTTAGACCATCCGAGTGGTACACCGACAATACCATGTTCCGAAGAGAGGAAAGGAGTCTAATCTAATTTTGATGGAGTGTTCAGCTTACATGATCAAACCCCCTTCTCGGTCGCCCAGAAAGGGACATTTAAGCCGACTTCTTGACAGCGGCTTCGGCGGTAGCAGCAACAGCCTTGGCATCATCAATCACTTCCTTCTCCAGATCCTTCACAGCCTCCGTGGTAGAGCCATCCAAGCTACGGCGGTACTGAACGATACGGGTGACCTGGACGACACCGACGATACCAAGGAAGAAGTTGACAGCAGCAAGCCTGGACATCAGATTAGTCAATCATATTGACTCCAACATCGCAGAGAGGAACCGCCGATTGTAGAGATAGACGTACAGGTAGTTCTTGGGAGTAATGATCATACACCAGCGAGTCCAGATAGCACCGGTGGCCATCAGAGCACCGTTCTGGGTCAAGGAGAGCTTCTCAGCAGGACGGCTAAGATCGGAGATACCGGCAATGACGAGAGCCCACTGGAGCGGACAGAGTCAGTGATGAACCATTGTAGATTTGGGTATAGCGCGAATAGGTGACGCCGACGAGAGGTTTATTTTTCTCGTTGTCACATACCTTCATAACCGGGGCCCTAGCGATCGTCTCGTGTTAGCTTGGCTCTTGACCTCCCAAATCAATTGCACCGCACGAGTAGTGCAAGTCAGAACCCTCAGAAGCTTTAAGCTCACCAGAAATGCACCGTCTTCACACCGACCGGGCTGTTCCATAGACGCTGGAAAGTGCTCTGTTGCTCGGCGGCGGCGGCATCTGAGCTCTGGAACCGGAAACCCTGGCCGCCAGGCCGACGGAAGGAGCCATATGCATTGCGGAAAGCAGCGCGAGAGTTCTGGAAAAAGCGGAGACCGACACGGGACGACATTGTGAAGGCTTTTGATATGAACGTAGACCGAGCGCGGCGGGCGAAGGTGTGTGTTATGGGGAGTTCGGAAGGGTGAGAGCGGAGAGTGTCGGGCGGGACCCAGGGAAAGAGAGCGTAGAGAGGCAAGTGGCGCAAGGAGAAGAAGAAACCCTCTTGATAGCAATGACCAGACGTAGAACGAAGGGTCAGGAAATTCGAGATTGTAGGTAAAGATAGACACAAGGTCGTTGAGATGAAGCGCTCCGTCAAAAGGCCCCGACGTCGGCCTCAAGCCTGTTGAGGTTGCGGCTCTTTTCCGGCTGAGGTAAGCGGTGACAATCACGCTTGACTGGATTGGTTCTGCCGGGGTCCCTCTCAGAACCTCACTCTGGGAATCAGTTTGTCGGTAACTCCTCGATTAGAGCTTCCAGCACGCATTGTCAGTTTTTATCCCCCCCCCATCCCTAATTGCAACTCTCCGAGTTAACCAGAGTCAATACTAACGGGCGCCCAGTTAGTCTGACGGTCTTTCCCGCGTGTTCCCGACCCATCCCGCCCTTCGCGATCCGTCACCACTTCACAATGTCCTCTAAGTACGCCTTCACTAAGGGTCTGAAGGAGCTGCGCTTCCTTTTCTGCCAGACCTCTCAGGAGAGTGCTGCTACTCGGTTAGTCGACTCGCGCGCAATAATCAGAATGTGTTGTTCGGGCCCAATTGCTGATGAAGCTGGATTGTTTGCCTTAGGTCGTTCCTGCAGCGCGCCTATCCCACCATGAAGAAGCACAACCCCTCCACTCCTATTTTGATGCGCGAGGCAGCTGGTACTGTGCCCAGAGTGTACGCTAGATACGGTATGGCCTGATGATCACCTATCGTGGACAACCCCGCTCAGACGTGAGCTAACTAGCATATGCAGAGCTCGGAAGAGAGAAGCAGGAAGCTTTGACCGGTAAGACCTTTCGAGATCAACCTTGACTCGCAAAATGCGATAACTGACGGAAATCGCTGCAATATAGGCTTGACGGACCAGCAGGTTGAAGAGAAGATTACCCAATTGGTGAAGGCGTCTTCATAATCAGTCCTATTTATTGCGCCCATATATCTTCATGCAACCATGTTTCTGCCTTCTTCCTCTGCGCTGTACCTATAGATGAATCTGAAAACCCAATTCTCGCCGCGAACCGCCCAAAAAAAATACCGAACCTATTAAAAATCTGAACATCTATTGATTTACCTGGTTTATCAACAAACTACAGCGAGCTAGTATTATTGGCGATCTCGCCAAATCTATATTGCGCCCAGCTCATACTTCCTTCCTTCAGGGTCCACAAGCGCCTCCCTTTGTCGTCCCCGGCCGCACCAGCTCCGATATGAATGGGGAGCAGATGGTCAAAGGTCGGATGCGCCTTGCGGGCATCGGGCCGCTTCAGCAGATCCACCAAAGCCTGCTCCCTCTCCGCCGGCTTGGCAGTGGCCGCATCCTTAAGAGCCTCGTCGAAGCTGGCGGTATAAGGCAACGGCCGCGGGTCACCAAAGGAGAACTGCAGGTCCCGCAGATTGTGAACGGCCATCCCGGAGACAATGATCAGGATGTTCTCCTCACGAAGCTTCGACACCGCCTGGCCAAGTCGGTAGTGCTGAACGGGGTCTTCCGTATCGAACAGCGAGACCTGCACAATAGGGACATTTAACGGGTTCTTCTCGGGCTCAAAGGCTATGAACGGAACAATGTTAGCAGGCCTCTATTGCCCCTCTCCCTGGCCTCCAACATCATCAGAGAAGAAGGAACTTACCACACTTAAAACTGGCCCACACGCCGTGATCCAGCCCCCTCTTCACCCCTTCAGCCTTGATTCCCGCCTCGCCCAGCGCACTCAGCACCTTCTCCGCAATCTCCTTACTTCCAACGTTCGGATATTTCTCCTTGTAGTAATGGCTCGGAAACCCATAGAAGCTTTAAAAAGGGGATTCTGCGCGTCAGTAATCGTTTCTCCACCCGTTCATTCACTCGTAGCCTGCCATCCCCATATCGCAACAATCGGAAATGCAAGGAAAGGACATACTCATAAATCAACTCCGTGATCTCCGCCGTGTTCACCTGGATCGTATCCCGTTTCCCTTGCCAGTGGGCCGAGAAAACCACCACCGCCCGCGGCTTCACTTTCGTCGTGATCTCCCGTCCGATCTCCCCCAGCTTGTGGTACGCCGGGTGCTGATGATCGTACATGATATTCGGCTACCCACACGAGTGAGTTAGTATTCCGCGTCTTTGACAATGGGGGAAAGCCGAACGTACACCCCCATGACTCAAAAAATACACCGGCGTTTTCGACATGGTGGACACAAGCGTAGATCGGCCTACTGCGGAGGCGACAGGTGAGCTGAAGAAGCGACGGAGATGATCCAGGTTGGCGGTTGGGGGTTTGGCAGTAGTACTTTGAGAGCTTGGATTGGTGGTGGATGCGCCCGAGTTCGCGAAGCGGGTGATAGCTACGGCTAGGAGAAGGGCAAGCAAAGATATCAATGCGATGGTTGAGGGTTTGCGGTGGGTTGGTTGGTCTGCAGGCGCGGGTGTGGTGGGAGACATATATAGATGCTTAAGAGAAGATAGCTTCCGGTCTATCAGGTAGTAAGTAGTAAAAAGCACGCAAGAAGGTGTTCAGGGTCCCTTTCTGGGGAGATTTTCATAAGCAATGCAACTGGTTCTGCAGGAGTTCAAGATCAAACCACCAATAGGAAGATGCAAATTGGGCGTGATTTCAAAACTGGTACTTGTACCTGGAACTTGGAACATGCGAGAGCCGATCTTGCTAATCCAAAGCGCATCCGATCGGGTGGTGACCAATCCCTCAGTCGGGAGTGCGGAATTACCCCGCTCCCCCCCCCCCCTTCCTCGGGAATTGCCTCAGTCTGCATGCATAGATGGACAAAAATATATTGTATGTTGCACGACTTTGAACCCTGGGTTCCGATTCTCTTATACTTGAATATGAGTCTTGACAAGTAATCTTGACTCGGTGTGTAAATGACTAAGCCCGCATCGTAAATCGGAACCAAGTGAGAAAGTGCTTAACAAGGTGCTTAGTCGAGAACACCGGAAGTGCTTTGCATGTCTGTCCCATCTTTGGACATTTAGGTTGAAATCGTAGTATTATGTTGTTATAGTATTACTTTACTTGCGTTTAAAGACATGATGAAAACAAGCTGCTGGAGCAAATCGCATAACTGAGAAGCCTCAACTATGCTGACACGCTTGTCGCAAATGGAAATGCATTGGGGGAATCAAGAAAGAGAAAAGAGATAGGCCCAAGTGCAGATTACCCAAACCATAGCCAATGCGTCTTCAGCAAAGAAAAGTGATTAGTATGTAAAAAGCCCCCGGATCCAGACGAGGCGCTTTGGGCACGTGCTATGACATATCGTATCAAACGATTAAAATGATGTAAGTCTTCATATCAGTAAATGGAAAATTCGACCCAAGAAAAATAATATATATGTGGATGATTCACATCAGAACACAGTCTCCGTCATTCTGCTTCTGCTGATTGACGGCAGACCGAGAAAGACGGGTCTTCTGCATACGAGCTCCACCCTGCTTAATCTCCTCAAGACGTTCACGAGCCTTAGGAAATCCTTGCGCTAAGCGACGAGAGAAGTGTCAGTATCAATCACAGTTATGCCAGGGGCAGTACTAACCAGCTGCGCGCCAATACCATCGTTTTGCGTCATCCAAGTTTGCGACAACGCCAATTCCAACTTCAGTGAAGTACCCCATCGCGTACTCAGCCTTGGCAAGGCCGGCAGTGGCGGCCTTGCGAGCCCAAAGATACGCTTCCGTATCACTCTGTTGCAGAATCCCCTCCCCGCCAGTCAAATACCACCCACTCAGGGCCAGTTCGCTCTGATGTTCTCCTTGCGCAGCAGCATGTGTGTAGTATATGATACTCTGTCGGGGATCCACAGGACAGCCCATCAGGCCATACTCATACGCATTGCCCAGGTAGAATTGGGAGAATTTATACCCTAATTCTGCGGCTTGATGGAACAACTGGCTTGCGTAGGCTTCGTCGCGTGCAACCACATCGTTTCCTCCGTTCGCATACATCAATGCTAATTCATGGAGAGCATGGGGATTTTCTGCGTCAGCGCGGTCGGCTGCACGCTTAAGCCAGGCAACTCCTTCACGCGGGTTTTTAGCCTGGCCTAGTAGACCCTTCAGTAGGATCATTCCCATCTTATACATCGCGGGCGGGTCACCAAGGGCTGCTGCACGTTTATACCATTGAACAGCCTTGAACGGGTCTCTCTTAGTGCCGCCACCCTCCTCTTGACCTATCTCACAACAAACTGCAACACGGTACGCCGACTGGGCATGTCCTTGCTTCGCAGCAGCATAGTATAAACCGAAGGCTTCCTTAGGGTCAACCTGTAGACCCATCTGGCCCTGACCGTAGCAGTCGGCCAGATAGAACTGTGCATCGGCGTATCCGGCCGAAACCAACTTTTTAACAATCTTATAACCGTCCATGGTGTACTTTTCTCGGGCCTTTGCTTTCGTCTTCGGATCCATCCGACTAGCATCAACCAGAACAGTCGAGGCCTCGACCAGCTTTTGCGCAAAAAGCAGCTGGGTCTTGCGGTCATTGGGTTTCGCCTTGACCATCTGCTGTAGGCGCTGCAGCTCACCTTGTGTCACCGGACCAGATAGAGCCGATTCAGCCGGTGGACCTTGCGGTGCTGCCGGCGGAGACTTTGAGCTGCCGATGCTCTCGTATTGGCGCATTGGCGCAGGCTTGGCTGCCTGCTCAAGGCCGGGCCGGAACGGAATAGGGTGGTGTGGAAGAGCATCCGGATTCTGCTGATCATCAAGCATTTCGGGTTGATTGATGGGTGGACTGTAGTCATCAACAGCTCTATATGGTTGAGATTGTCCATTGCTGTAAGGAGGAGTGTCTCTGGTAGCGTAGTCTGCTGCACCTTCCGCATGCGCCGGTCCAGGAGGGCTCCAATTATCGCTTCGTTGCATATATGGGTCTTCATAGGGATCTGCGTTATATACATAACCTGCCTCCTCGTGATGATGTGCACCAGGGGGTCCTTCACCCCCGGGCAAATCAAACTGAAAACCTGCATTTGCGAATTGATTGGGCGCAGGCCCTCCCCGCGGAACAGATTGAGGATGCGCGTAAGGATCGCTTGCCGCTTGCGGATTGAAAGCGGCGTACTGGGCCTGATATGTAGTAGGCGATGCAATGGATGGCTTGACCTGCGGCTGTTCCAGACCAGGTAAGCTTTCATCAATAATACCGCCTTTGGCAGGATCAGGCATAGCATCGAAATTGGGCATATCAGGCTCCTCCGCCTGTTTGCGATTGTAATAGCTATCCACCCATGCCGCGGTGTCAAACCGTTCATGGGGTCCTTGTGGGGCTGCGTAGTTGGCCTCTTGATAAGTCGCCTGTCCTGGGTACAGTGGCTTGGGAGGTATGCTTTGCGCCGGCGAGGAGACAGGCATGGTCGCGCTCCTGTTTATATGGGGCACCGGGGGCGGTTCCTGTGGGTCCGTATATGGTCCGTTTTCAAAAGAGCCCGGAGACGGGCGACCTGTGCTGGCGGACCTCGCTGGTGTCCCTGGAGTGATGCTCCTACTTCTACCTGGAGACATGGGATGGGTAGGCCGTTTGGCATGAGAAGTATGCGGGCGATCCGGAATCTGTGTAGGTACTGCTGGGCCGCCACTGAGACTCATAGCGGCCATCCCGCTCTCAAGAGCTACCGGTCCACGCTGGTCTTGGGCGGTAAACGAGGTGTTGATGCTGGGAGGTTGCGGGGGACGTCCGGCTGAATCGAGAGATGATGAGCACGTGCGCCGGGCGGATAGAATGTGAATACTCACGCAGTCTGATACGATCCTGTCTTGGAGGTGGGATCTGATCCTCGGAGCCACGGCGACCATCATACCCTTGCGGTGGTGGGCCGCCACGATATGCATGGCTTCGGTCATCCCTCGGGGGGCCGTAACCACCGCGCGGGGCGCCGCGGGGCGGTGGCCCATGTCCATATGACCTCGGAACTGCACCTTCGCCAGCATATCCATATCCGTGGTTGTCGTGACCCCCATTGGGAAAGCCACGGTAGTTGTTATCATAGCGACTCTCAGGGTACCCATCTTGTGGCGGATAGCCCCTCCCACTGGGGGCAGGCTGAGGGCCCCCGTAGTTTCGTACAGGCGGAGCCCTCTGTACTGGACGCTGCTGATATGCCATGACACACTCTGATGTACACACAAGGAAGCGAGCGGAAGTGAATGTGCGAGGCGAGTGGGAGACGCGTGTTCTTTGTTCGCAAGGGGTAGCGACAGTTATATTCCGCAGGCTTGAATTGATTGGACCGAATTGTTTGTCTCTCTGTCTGTCTAGCCAAGCTGCAAGATCTAGTTAGTAGGAGGAACCGGAGCGACTTTGTGCTGTAAAGCCTTGCATAGGTCTCAATAGGGGCGCGTGGCTTACTCAAAGCTAGGTCTGCACGAAAATCATTCCAATAGAATATTTAAGAGTTCCATGTGAGATGTACGATCATTGGATCCAAATGGGCGCGCGCGCGATAGGAGTCGAGTCGGCCTTCATTGAGACGGGAGGCAATGTCAGTGGGGAAGCCATGGGCGCAAAGGATTGCAAACGCGGCGAGCACGAATGCGCAAAGCCAGCCTAACTCACCCAGAACACGAGCAATGAATGTCGCCTGCTTCAAAGTATGTAAGTGGGCTGTTTCCGAGAGGATCCAGGGCCAAGAACACAATCAATGAAGGGAAAGGAACGGTCAACTCTAAAGAACGGGCGTGACCCCCAAGAGTGAGCCAGCAGGAGGCAGCAAGCGCACAGAAACGAAGAGGAGGAGGTAGAGGAGGAGGTGCGGTCGCGAGTCGCGCAAGTGAAGCAGTTGAGTGGAGGGAAAAAAGACAGCCCAAGAAAGAGGGGAAGACTATGGCCCGCGGCGGTAATTTAGACAACGACACTATCTCTATCTGGGGTGATTAGCAACAAAGATAGCGCTCAGAGAGAAGGAAAAAAGAATGAGCAAGGAAATAGAAAAGGACTTTGCATGATTTTTATGATCCATCATCCATTTTATTTTATTTTTTCTACCCCCTTTGGATCTATTATCCCTCCTCTCCTTTAATTTACATAGCAGTCCACTCTTCTCGCATAGCTGATTTGTTTCACGCGGACCGGCACCTGACGCTGACGCTGGGGAACAGTTCTCCCTCCTTTGAAAGACCCACGTTCGTTCCGCCAATACTCGCGCTCATGTCCCACTCACTGAGCCAGAGCCTGTCCCTGCTCCCTCCCTAGGTTATGGCGGACGATGACTGCTCCTTTCTCTCATG
Source organism: Aspergillus uvarum CBS 121591 (assembly GCF_003184745.1). Lineage (NCBI taxonomy): Eukaryota > Fungi > Ascomycota > Eurotiomycetes > Eurotiales > Aspergillaceae > Aspergillus > Aspergillus uvarum. The sequence goes on along the minus strand of NW_020291299.1, from coordinate 54,499 downwards.
TCATTCGGGCCCTTCGCGCGCTTAAGGGCGGGCGTTGTCTCGGCAGCGTCGGAAAGTCGGTTGTTGTTGTTGGTCTTCTTTTTGATGGTCACCGAATCCGCAAGATTGGGGTGCAATGACTTCTTGGCATGGCGCTAACCAAGGGACCAAACTACAAGTGTGACGTTTGAGTCGGTCCGAAGAAGGGAAAAAAAAATATTAGGTCACGGTACACATAGTCCCGACAACGGCATCGAGTGACCCCGAGCACTCCTTAAGGGCACATCCAATCCTAAGCCCACAACCATCAACGCATGTCACAGTGATCCCTGAAATGATCCCGAATCGAAGAGCAAAATGCACCATCGATCGTCAGGGGTCGATGCTTTCAACATCAAGCAGATCGTGCCGAGCCTCAGGCGGCAGCAAAGAACCACAGACAGGGCGGTGAGAAGTGCCTTTGCTCCACTGCGCCTGTCCCCAGCAGAGCGATTGGTTTACCATACTCTATCCAAAAGCCCCGGCACAAGTCTCCGTCTGGAGTGTAGTCGGGCTCACGCTTCTTCTATTAGCCTTTCCGCTTGCTATCCTGTGGCACCGGTTTCTTCACAAATTTTGACGCCCAATTGAGAGAATCCCCATCAGTGCCATAAGGCACAGGCGCCAGATTTCCTCAACCCTTGGCCTGTCTACAGTGATCATCCAGCACAGTTATGTAGCTTAGTGACTGTGGTGATGATCTGGAGATGATCTTCATACTATCGGCATTTATCCCTGCTCAAATCACACTTAGTAAGTTTTTGGCTCTGATCTTGCGCTTGCGGCAACCAAAGGTAAACTTGCACTAGAAATCGAAATGTATAATGATAATCATGTATCAAAAGTTCATATGATGATATGCCTAAGGCCTGATGCTTAAAAATAGATACATGGAAAAGAGATGTCTAAGACATTGGAGTGTCAAGGATGCGGATGCGGGATACTTTCCTGCCAGAACATGACACCACAACTGGAACCTGCTGTACCATACTACAGAATGTGTGTCGCAGACTCGCAGAGCATGAGGCATGAGGGCATAAGGCAATTAACCGCATACCAAGTGGAGCAGCAAGGACACCTCTCCATGGGTTCAATTGTTTTGGTAGCAAATCACAGTGCATAAAACCTGCTATCGATGGGTGTGTAATTCTATATCGCGATTGGCGGATAATGACACAGCCACATACTGAGCCACGAGCACTAGCCTCAAAACTGCGCCACACGCTCTCTGTCTGCCGAAACCCGCGCGTGCGGATGACGATGGATTGATGCTCAATCCAGAAGAAACATATCGAAAAACGCAAACAATTTCACATAGCTTGAGGAGTGTCTCGCGATCTCGACATCTCCGCACCCTTCTACCCCGAAAGCCTAACAATCTGACATCATCGCTCAAGACGGATAGTCATCCTCCGAACGCTTTGCCATCATGTCTCGTGCAGGAACTTGGCTGAAGATGCTGGGAGTGTAAGCTGGTTTCCCAAGCGCAACACTTCAACTGTGTCTAGACTAGCTTCTGACGGTTAATAGCGGCGTTGTTTGCTGCGTGGGAGGCCCGGCCTTCGTGCAATACATCCGGCCCACGGACGAAGAATTGTTCAAGCGCTACAACCCCGACCTTCAGAAACGCAGTCTGGAAGAGGGTGACCGACGAGCACGGGATTTCGATGAATACGTTACCAAGTTGAAGGAGTGGTCCAAGTCTGACAAGCATAGTATGTTCAGATCTTTCTTTATCTTAATGCTGAATGACAGATCATTGTTGTGCGGCCTGCTGACACCTCTTGTTGCACAGTTTGGATCGCCGCTCAAGAACAACAGGAACAGAGACGCTTAGAGACGCAAACACAAAACACACGGGCAAAGGAAGACGCCAAGGCGCAAAGAGAAGAAATGCGGAAGGAGTTGCTTGGTGGGAAATAGGAGGCAAAGAGGAAATCAGTACGGAGCCAAGATCTATCATGAAACCTCCGGCTCTCGGTCGTTTTTGGTGAAACGACAAGTGCCTTCTTCTCCTCTTATCAACAAGGCCATGTATTTATACCCCATACCAGAAAAACTTGGGGAAAGTGAAAAGCAGTCTCTCGAATCGTCGTGGACTCAGGCGTGTGAGGAGTTACGTGGGTGATATTGTATTATATTTCATTTCATTAATGTGTGAACGGCTGAAAGGAAATCCACTCTATCTGTATTCTTTTGGTGATTCTGAAGTTGAGATCAGGATCGGACTAAGGAAGACTACGGCGACCACTAGCAGTTGTAGAGGGATCTCATCAATGTTGTGCTTTGCTGTATTGTTGGTGCGGATTGGTACAATAGCTCCATTTCACGAAATTGATATCAGCAGGGCATTTCAGGGTTACCTCATAACTTGGGACATTGTATAAGGCCCTAGCTACAATGAATTGATCAATATTACAAATGTCTACGAGACGCTCCCAGATCAGCGTAGCTATTCTTCGGGATATTAGACACGGATCCGCTCTTTCTTTTGATGGCATGGTTACATGTTGTGGCTTGACACGCAGCACCTAATCAGTATCATGTATCCCTCAGGTGACGCATGTACAGTACAGTACAGTACAGTACATATCTGTCTGCAGGACAAGTACGTATGCTTTTCGACCGGGGGTATATGCCAGTGAACACCTGGCGATGCAGCAGGATATGTTGTGCTGGAACGTGACGTATTTCATAACTCGTGCTACATCCCCAGCATGTCTACTATGATTTGCATTCTTGCGAAGAATACCTACCCATAGGTGTTTGAATTGATGACGATGATGCGAGATCTCAACAACCGTTATTGAGGATTAACATACTCAAGTGATTGGTAGGGTCCACGGTCTATTCCAGATTCGGACTCAAGCGCGAGGGATCGCCACGTGAAGCCGACAGCGGGCGAAACACTGCATAGCCACTAGGCTGAAGGTACGGACGGTGCTCCAGCCTCCTCCGTTCCTTTAGCAACACATGACTTGGCATGACAATTGGCGTACTTCTGATGCCCAATGGGCCACTTTGGCGGGAAGATGCCGTCTCTGTGTTCGAATCTGGGACTCAATGGAAGCCTATGTATGATCCATTCTCGTAGAGACAGCCAGTCGGTGGCATGTCATGTATGTAAACTAGATCTGTCACAGCAGCTGTGTTTGGTTTCTGTTTGGATAGGTGGTCGGCTAGTAGGTCGCATATGCATGTGGCCTCTCGCAGAGTCGCAAACCATTTGAGAAAACACCATATTACTGTAATACCACACGCTTCTTGCGATTTCTTTGTTCCATGGGCGCTGGGTTCGAATCCATTCTAGCATAAAAATAGCTGCCTGCGAGGCGGGCTGTCTTTCCCAGCCAATGCTTGGTCACGTGTTGCGCCCGCCCCCCCGACCGACCCGAAACGCCTGTAATCTCCAGACAGCGGGCGGCGATTCATCACACCTTGTCAGCTTCCCTCCAGCAACACATCCACCTTACTCCACTACTACATCAATCATTTCACAATCTAATCACTTTTTCACGATTAAGCAGTTGATTTCTCATTCTCACCAGACGACTGCACGCCGACCTGCTGGACTTGTTGCTACGACTTCCACCTCACCCCCTGCGGAAGGAACAAACAAAAGAGCTCATCAATCTCAACACCGCAATTTGGTGATCTACCAGACCCGACGTCTTGTCCTCTACACACAAATCGAGAACATCGCGCATCGCAGTCATGTCTGAGCAGCCTTATGACCCTTACATTCCGTCTGGATCCAACGGACCCAGCGCTACCGCTGCGCAAAATGGCGACCCTCGGACGAGGGAGATCGACAAGGTGAGTTAGCGATGGGCCCCTTTTCCATATAATGTGCTTCAAGAGCGTACTTGGGGAGCGCTTGCATAGTGTTTTGCATCAAGAAGATGCGGTTACTGCCTTAGTTTGGGCATACCATCTGCTCTGACGGACTACTGCAAGCTGTCGAATGAACTGTCTGACTGACGAGCCTGCTTGCTCCAACAGAAAATCCAAGAAACCGTCGACACAATGCGCTCAAACATCTTCAAGGTCTCAGAGCGTGGCGAGCGCCTTGACTCGCTCCAGGACAAAACCGATAATCTGGCAGTATCAGCCCAGGGCTTCCGCCGTGGCGCCAATCGGGTGAGAAAACAGATGTGGTGGAAAGACATGAAGATGCGCGTATGCTTGATCATCTGTGTCATCGTTTTGCTTGTAGTGATTATCGTTCCTACTGGTAAGATTTACATCTATATCCTCGATCCGTCCTCCACTCGGCAATTGGTTTCCGGATGCGCGCTAACCCTTAATTTCAACCACAGTGATCACCACCAGAAAATAAGTTACGAACGCAGCGACAGTCATGATTGTCTTGGGAATGGATGACGTTTTTCTTCTTTTTCACTTGGTCCTGGTTTATCTGTGTTGTGCCCGTGAAGCTTTTGTTTCCAGCTACTAATACCTCTTGCTTTTTCTCGGGCGTCGAACTATCCCTGTTCTCACGAATGAAGTCTTCTTGCCTCGCCGCACCATTGACGTCATGGGCTGCTCTGGGGTCTCGAGGCTATGCCACATGAATCCATCGACTGTGAAGATGTAAATGATACTCTGGTGCTCGCTCATGTCCTAGTATATCAGTGCGCTTTGTCTTTTCTCACTTCTTTTCCTGTGCTACCCTTATGGGTATGCCTGATGTTGTGTTGCTGCTTGTCCTTCGTTCTTTAGCCTCTGAATGTCAACAATAAATTCCTTATGAAAATTGTTCCAAGAATTCTCAAAAAAAAAATGCAATGGCAGATCTAGCCTGTTTAACCTGAAAGATCCCGAATCGCGCCACCTACACGTGATTCCGAAGTGACGGAGAAAGAGCTTTGGCGGGGACGGAGTGCTGTGGACCATACAATAAGAAAAGTATCCATAATGAAGGACAGGTGGCCAGTGACCAGCCTAGGAGGTGTGTTCGGTTAAGGGAGGATCAGATAACGAAAGAGAACCAGAGTCTGAGAGACACTGATGGAGATGGCACTTGAAAAGGGAAGTGCGCTGGGGCAGTGGCTCCAGCCTCCAGAGACCATTGATGGTAATGATTCGCTAGGGAGAGGGGAGTGGGTGGCTAGTAAGATCAGATAACGATTCCCAGGAATTATTATTGTATGATGGAAATTGATCCGGGACGTTTCAAGACTCCATTTTGCAATTTTCATTACGTGTGGGGATGGATACCGGGAGGGCAAGCATTGCCAGCAAGCCTGGGATGTTGGAGGGGGGGGGGGAGGAGTGGATTGCTAGGTGTATAGTATAGTGCTGAGAGCCTCTGATTGCTGGGACTGCTGGGACTGCTGGAACTGCTGGAACTTTCAAGTTGTCTATGATAATTTCATGGGAACCAGAATGGAGACCTTGCCGTATCCGTAGTTCAATCTTGGATCAATCAGTTCGTTCACCTAATATCAATGATGTGGTGAGTCATGCTGGGAAGAGGAGCTCCGAAAGTCGCAGTCGCGCGGTGGCAGCGCGCACGCACGCAGGGCAGGGCAGGGCCAAGGGCAAGTTGTTCGGGCAGTTGTGCGGCGTCGCTTCCCTGCGCAATTTATTCCACTGGCTCGTTCGAATTTCCCTCAATTCCGAGCTTACCCAAAGATTAGGACTTTCCTGCAATGGTTGTAGGGAAAGACAAGTATAAAGGGGGGACGTAGGAAGGGGGTTCGTTCGCGAGTTGATGTAAATGTAACTCTTTTATCTTAGTACTTGCAAGGAGGTGGGCACTGACTCAACTAACCCAACTACTGACTACTTACCAACCTGCGTGAGTCAAGAGTAGGTTTCCGGCCGATTGCAGAAAATGGAAGACGCCCGCTCCGACAAGTAGCCGATCATCACTATTACCATCTCGACCATCAAAACTCTTTAGAGCCTGCGGCAAATTCCCTGGCTGCACCCGAATTGGTTCCCTCCACACAACCAACCTTTTAACTCATTCTTCCTTGTCACTTTTCTCCTCCTCCTTCTCCTCCCCCCTCCCTCCTTCCTCCTCCCTCGAACAATCTTCTTTGAGAATTAACAGCTTCATTCATACTTTCGGGCTTTCCTCCCCTCCCCTCTACCTTTCTGTTCGAGTAGGCGCAAAAGCTGCCGCATGTTGGCTGGCAAGATGTTCTCCCTTCGCACTGCCGTGCGGAGAGCTTCCCCCAGCAAGCCCCTCCGCGCGCTCTCCGCACCGCTCGCCGTCTCTCGCGCCAGAATCGGCTCCCCCTCTGCTCGCCACTCACTCAAAGCTTCTGCCGTTCCATTGTTGCAAGGGCGTCAATACTCTCGTGCTACCGATCCTCAGCTTTCTTCCACCCGCTCCACGGTCGTTCAGTTGCTGAGCAACATCGGCTCCAAGCGGGAGGTTCAGCAGTACCTCTCCCACTTCACCTCCGTCTCCCAGCAGCAATTTGCCGTCATTAAGGTTGGCGGCGCTATCATCACCGAACACCTTCAGACTCTCTCCTCCGCCCTCGCTTTCCTGAACCACGTTGGCCTCTACCCCATCGTTGTCCATGGCGCTGGTCCTCAGCTCAATCGCATGCTCGAGGATGCTGGAGTGGAGCCCCAATTCGAGGATGGAATCCGCGTGACGGACGGAAAGACCCTGGCTCTGGCTAGAAAGCTGTTCCTTGAGGAGAACCTCAAGCTGATTGAGGAGTTGGAGCGCATGGGTGTTCGGGCCCGCCCGCTCAATGCCGGCGTCTTCACCGCCGACTACCTGGACAAGGAGAAGTACAATTTGGTCGGAAAGATCAACGGCGTCAACAAGAAGCCCATTGAGTCTGCCATTGAGGCTGGCTGCCTTCCCATCCTCACCTCCATGGCCGAGACTCCCGATGGTCAAGTCTTGAACGTCAATGCTGATGTCGCGGCTGGTGAGCTTGCGCGTGCCCTTCAGCCCCTCAAGATCGTCTACTTGGCGGAGAAGGGTGGCTTGTTTAACGGTGACACTGGCGAGAAGATCTCCGTGATCAACCTCGACGAGGAGTATGATCATCTGATGACTCAGTGGTGGGTGCGTCATGGTACTCGCCTGAAGATCAAGGAAATGAAGGATCTCCTTAGCGACCTTCCCCGCACTTCTAGCGTTGCTATCATCCACCCCGCCGACTTGCAAAAGGAACTCTTCACCGACTCTGGAGCCGGTACATTGATTCGCAGAGGCAACAAGGTCCACACCAAGACCTCCCTGTCCGAGTTTGAGGATCTGGACAAGCTCAAGGATGTCCTTGTTCGCGATCGTGAGGGCTTGGACGCCCGCGCTACTGTCGATCGCTATGTTGAGGGCTTGAAGGAGCGCGAGTTCAAGGCTTATTACGATGAGCCCATGAATGCGCTCGCTGTTGTGTTGCCCCCTCAGAAAGATGCCACCTCTTCTCTGGCACACTTGGCTACTTTCACCATCACCAAGTCCGGCTGGCTCACCAACGTCGCTGACAACGTCTTCGCCGCCATCAAGAAGGAGTTCCCTAAGCTTGTCTGGACCGTGAAGGAGGACGATGAGAACCTGACTTGGTTCTTCGACAAGGCCGATGGCAGCCTCAGCCGTGAGGGAGAAGTTCTCTTCTGGTACGGGGTTGAGAGCGGCGAGGAGGTCAAGCAGCTTGTTCAGGAATTCAACGAGCACGGTCGCCAGATGTTTGGAGACATTAACCTCGAATCGCGCTTGCATCGTGCTGCCCAGGCCGCCACCCACATCGGAAAGGGCTTCGGTGCTAGCGGTGCTTCTACTGAGCAAAGACGTGCATTCTCCTCGACCAGCAACGCTCTCCGCGCTGCTCGTTCGACTCGCCCTACCGTTCCTGTGCAGGCTTTCAGGACTTACGCTACTACCAACCCCAACCCCCCTCTTGGAGAGAAGAACATGTCCAACACCCGCCCTTCCAAGGTTGCTCTGATTGGAGCCCGCGGTTACACTGGCCAGGCTTTAATCAACCTGATCAACGCTCACCCTCACTTGGACCTGCGTCATGTTTCTTCTCGTGAGCTGGCTGGCAAGAAGTTGCAGGGTTATGACAAGCGTGAGATTATCTACGAGAACCTCAGCCCCGATGATGTCAAGCGCATGTCTGCCAACGGTGATGTTGACTGCTGGGTCATGGCTCTCCCTAACGGCGTCTGCAAGCCTTTTGTTGATGCTGTGGATCAGGGTTCCGAGACCGGCAACGTGATTATCGATCTCAGTGCCGACTATCGCTTTGATGAGAAGTGGACCTACGGTCTTCCTGAGCTGGTCAGCCGTTCCAAGATCGCCCAGGCCACTCGTATCGCCAACCCTGGATGCTACGCGACTGCTGCTCAGGTTGGAATCGCTCCTCTTGTCCCATACCTCGGTGGACAACCCACTGTCTTCGGCGTTTCCGGCTACTCTGGTGCTGGCACCAAACCCAGCCCTAAGAACGACGTCGACAACCTTACGAACAACATTATTCCCTACAGCTTGACTGATCACATCCACGAGAAGGAGATCAGCTCGCAACTTGGCGCCAGCATCGCTTTCATCCCCCACGTCGCGGTCTGGTTCCAGGGTATCCACGTACGTTTAGCTCCTACCTACTTTTGTTCCTTCGTTGTCAACTAATTCTGTCACAGCAAACCATCAGCATTCCCCTCAAGGAGGAGTTGACTTCTCGCGATATCCGTAACATTTACCAGGAGCGCTACGCCGGTGAGAAGCTCGTCAAGATCGTTGGCGAGCCTCCTCTGGTGAAGAACATTGCCGGACGCCACGGTGTTGAGGTTGGCGGCTTTGCTGTTCACTCCAGCGGCAAGCGTGTTGTTGTGTGTGCTACCATTGATAACCTGCTCAAGGGCGCTGCCACTCAATGTCTGCGTAAGTAGCCCTATACCGATGGCTCTCCTGATCGAAAGAACCATGCTAACAATCCGTGTACAGAGAACATGAACCTTGCCCTCGGCTACGGCGAATACCAGGGCATCCCTCTTGATTAGGTTGTTTGCACTTGTTATTTAAAAGCACCATGTAACATCCATCTAGTCGAAGGGTAGGTATATAATCCTTCGAATGCAGCAAAACCGTTCTTCTTAATCCCGAGGAAGTATAGCCTCTTGTTTCGAGTTTTGATCTTTCTTGCATGTCCATACCCCACGTGCATCTTCCGGGGTTGCCATGGGTTGGAGATATTAGTAAACACTCTATCTCTTTCATATTCTGTGGTTTTCTCCTGGTCTCTGTTTTTCATCTATTCTCTTCTGGTTATGAATAGAACGATCCTGGCAATCATTTCAACCTGTTTCCTTTTCTCTTAAAAGCACTAGACAGCAATTGCTGTTGTATTGTATCTCGTCTGGTTGGTGCTAATGCAGTGTAGCTGGCCAGAGGAGCGCCAAAAGTTGATTTAGTCATTCTCTTTTCATGCGGGTGGTCTCAGGTTTACTCATTTCCTTGTCGACTCCTGCTAGCCGGGCGTCTTTCTCTACCATTGTTTGGATGACTCTTCCCTAATATAAACCCTGATAGACAGCGGCGAATCCTTTCATCAATAAAACATACTCATAAGCTCGGATACTCACATTTCCTGCGGTTCATGTCCCTTGTTTCTGCAGAATTGAAAAAGGAGTTGCGGAAAGAGTGACCTCGCGCGTCTAGACTCGTCACTCGAATCCTTTCCAACGCTGATACTGAAAGTCTCTTCGATCAATCTATCACTCATGAGAGCGTGTCTTGCTCATTCGAACACGCGTTACTTTGCTGTACGATCTTCGCGTCCAAATCTCTAGTAATAGAGTGACTGGTACCTTTCCCCAAAGACAAGTACACCCCACACCTCTACTCGACGCCTCCATGCTCAGATGACTCTACCTTTCTGAACAACTCACTTACTGGAATTGTCGCAGCTCACACCACAAGACCTTGTCGGACGTCACCTGCTCTCTGATCATACTCTCAGTCGCATTGGAGTCTTCAACTCTACTTTGACTTCGCGTGCTCAACCCCAACTGCACAACAGGCAGACCGGGGCCGGTAGCATACAACTCTTGGCTTGAAAATGTTCTATAGTCATGAAAGTAAGTCAATCTTCTACCCCTGGAGGCTCACGTACTAGCTAACGCGTTTTCTTTCTTCTAGTACTTACTTCTCCCGAGTACGGTGTCGCGACAATATGGTTCGCTTCAATTCCACGCGTCGACTCTACGCTTACAGAACGTAGAGAGTGGCTAATATGACCTTCGTCTTCAGGCTCGTCGCAACTCTGGGTTCGAAGTCTGTCACCAGACGTCTGAACAGAAAGACTATACTGAATGTGGATGTGCCTAAGGCGTGCGGCGCCATCATGGAGCCGGGGGCACCAATGGCACTGAGGCTTCAGGGAAATCTTCTGTAGGATGCTCACTGTCCAGATCGTGGTATAGGCTGTTTCCTCTGCTTACAAGACACACAATTACCAGATACGGGGTCACAAGGGTTTACAGCCATCAATGCGGATATACGCTCACTGATGTCCAAGCCATGCATGACAAAATGAAAACAATGCTGAAGACTCTACCGGGTGGTGGTTTGGACGCCTCCGCTGGAAAGGCTAGGTTTGTCTCACTTCCACTGACAAGGGCAGCATAGGAGCGCCTCTGGGGCCTCTGGGCACCGCTGATATGATGCTAATATCTTTCTTCTATAGACCCGAGCAGCTTATCTTGCCTTACGACCCCTCCTTCCTGCCTGATAGCCTCCCTGGGCTTATCCTTGACCTCTCGAGCTTGAATGCATTGACCGAGGTCGACCAGAGCACACCGACCTTCTTCAATTGGCCGAAGACACCTAATCTTAGCCAGTCGGTTGTTTCGCAGAACACAAGTTTGCAATTGAGCTTGCCGTCGGATGAAAGTTACGCGGGAGGCTTAGGGGGTTTCGCCTCAGATACCGATACTATTGGGTATGGTTCGAGGAGCATCGCTTCGGAAAGGCTCAGACGTCTTCCGCTCTACGAAGATGCGGGTGTGATTCTTCAAGCTGATTTCGAGTTCGACGAGGACGGAAACATTGTTGAGCTGGGAGCCACTCCGCCCGTTGGAGGTATATCACACAGTATTGCTCACAGCCACCACGAAAGGGGGGTTGCGAGTGATCTTGGGGTCTGTGCTGAAGAAGACATCGTTATGGAAGATCAGGTATAGCTTTCGCGATGACTTCATATGACACAGTACTAATCTCAAAGTCCATTCAAGATTAACATGGTCGAGGACGGTTTCGAACTGGGCGAGAGATCCGAGCAGAACACCCGAGGTGCTGGTCATTTGCCGGCCAGATCAACACCTTTTCCCGACATGGTTTTAGATGACGAGGTCTCTCCAGAAGCGCATGAAGTACCAATAACTCAGAGACAAAGGGCCCCCAAGTTGATACAAGCGGATGACCAGATCGGGCTAAGAAACAGTGAACTAGCTCATCTGAACCAGAACTTTGTGTACCTTATGGCGATAGCCTCGAAGCAAAAGTCGAAGAACAAACTTCCTACACTATCGAAGAAGAACGCGGCCTTCTGGGTATATGGTCAGGGAATCGGCTCTGTTGGGAACGGAGTTGGCAAGTCTTATGCCACGCATCCATTGCATTTCTTCTCAGGGGAGCAACTTTACACCACTCTTACAGTGGCTGCTGCCAGTCTGAGTCCTAAGCGTGTTCATGACTCCATAGAAGATGAGGAAGAAGAACATATCGGAAGACGTGTACGAGCTAGGAATGATGGTCAGCCGGATGATCAGTGGGAGTTTCCCAACAATGATGATCTCTGGAATCAGGTTTGTTATCTCATCATTACATACCTTGCAAAGAAGATTGGCTACTAAGGCTACGCGCTGTAGGATGTTGAATTAGGTCGCCACGCCTCATCAGTACTCCATGATGAAGGCTCCTTTCAAATGCCCTGGAACATCACAGCCTCTATACATAGCTCTCGACAGGGATCAATTGCTTGCAACATTCTTCCTGGTATTGGAAGTGTTAGTGACTTTTCATCACACGGCTTTTCTGACGCTGGTCTTTTGAGGCCACGCAGCCGCCTTACAAGCTCGAGCCCTCTTGCCGGACGTGGTATTACATTCGATATCGAAGCACTTGACAACCTACAGCTTCCTGGTCAAGAGCTGGAGGATTTAGACATGTTTGAGGACTTTGATATCTCTCAGTACCTGCACACCGAAGCGGAGGCAGAGCACGGTGGAGTCGACCGTAACAACGCAGTCGAAGCTATCGCGGCCGAACCTAGGCCTCCTTCTGCCAGCCTCCGAACCCACGGGGATGACTCGCAGAGGTCCACTCTCGACCAGGAAAGTCTGAACTTCCTCGACTTCCTCGCCGCCAAGATCGCGGTACTGGCTCCTGCAGATGAGGGAGATGGTCGGGACCTGGTGCACCCATCCTCAAGCTATTTTAGTGGTATCAAGCGAAGAATGCACTTTTCTTCGCTTCTTCCGCCCGCGAAGACATCTCGCATCGTGGCTACCCAAGGCCTAATGCATATCCTCGCTCTGGCTACAAAATGCCTGCTCACGGTCCATCAAGATGAGGCACAGTACCTAGGTGGTGAAAAGTATGGCGAACTCTACCTGTACGGCGAGATCTATCTCACTTTGCCAGAGATCTGAGAGTGAGCTTTGTAAGTGAATGTATCAGATGTCTAAAGTGATCCGAATTGTATTCGGTACTTCGTATCTTTATGCTCAAAATCATCTTTCACAATTCCTGTCTCTTTCCGTCAGACTGCCCTTGTTTTTCTTTTCTATACTGATCTTTCGTGGTAATCTTTCCAGCTTCTATGGTGTCGAATGGGTTTACAATACGGTATTTAATGCGTGCTTCGTCTCACCCGGAATTTCCTTCTGCAACCCACCTCGATATTTCTCTCTCGTTTCCCACTTTTTCTTGTTCTGATTAAATCTCGATCATAAAGCTTTCTCAATGAAATTATTGTTGCCATGACATCGCAAGCTCGAAATCCCGCAGTCTTTTCATCATCTACTGCGTCAGAGAAGGTCGATGGTCTTTGTTTGATATCAGATAGTAAGGATGTATGGGTACTTTGGTAGCGAATCGTAACGATCAACTGCGACGAGGGCAGCTTTAGGCAGGAAGTATAAATTGCAAAAAAGAAACTCAATGCACATGAACAAGTAGAAGTAGACCCGCATGTAACAGGGACAAGGGGGGTGTTTGGAGGGAATGTGACAGCTGTCCACGGTCTGGGGAGCAGTTCCTTTGCTTGGCACACATCTTACTCCATAAGCTACCTTATGAGGCTGGTCTTCAGCATCTGTTTTAAGGCTGGATACCCGTTATCATCAATAGATGTGACGATATGACGACGTCTATACTACTTCGTAAATAATGGTTCGTATATTTATTTTACCTCTTCAACGTGGTCATCCTCTCACACTAGGAATTCGATTCAATGCCCAGCATTTCTCTCTCTCGCTCTGAAGTAAGACACGGAAAGGCAGCACGCGTGGAGGCGGTGGCTGTGTAAACCCCAGTGTGTCCTGACACAACATCTGATCCTGCAAGCCGCAGCGCAGCGTTCGTTGGGGAGGGTAGATAGCCTTCCCAAGAAGAAAGGTGCATAAAAGATCTTGATGCGTAATGCGATCTCGATTCTCTGTTTTGTCAGATAGATAGATCGATACAAGATACTGTACCCTTTCCCCTTTTCATACCCGGTTTGGTTCTTTGATTCCAAACGCGGCCGACGCGGTGGTAAAGCTCTGGGAACCGGTGGTAATATGCTCGGTGCCGTCTGGTCATGTCACTTTCTCTTACTCTTACTCTTACTTCGATACCGCCGGATGTTGTATCGATCGCTGGTATTCGTTCTTACCTCTACTTGCCTGTATTGCCTGTACTGTTCAGTAAGTTACCACTTACCAGTACACAATTTTTGGTAGAGATCTATAAGGCCATAATTACTACTCCGTACTCTTTGGAATATACCGTGGCTAGGGCTTCGAAGATCAATATGGGGCTAAGAAACTGCATATCTAGGTCTGTCACCCCAGGAGGTTGCTGGCAGCACACCGGCTTATTTTTAGGAGAAGGAAGTGGACTCGGTCAGCCTGCCGCCTGATAGCCTTGATTTTGACTTTGCGAAGGGTTGCTGCGCGGCTCTAGAGTCGATCGTGTTTGAGGAGATCGAAGAGGAGGTGGTTGTATTTGTGTCTGGATGCTGATGTGTTTTATCCTCTTCGTCCGGTCAGATGAATCTGGTAGATACGATAGATAACTAGATGAATGGTACAGTACGGGATAACGAAGCAAGAACATTTTTCCATGCACTGGCATTTTTCCCACCCTACCAGCAGGAGACTCGATCGGGTGGTTTGGTTACGGGTTAGTCAGCCCAGCCCAGTCCAGCCCAGCCCAGCTTGAATGAATGCCAGGATCCAAAATACGCGGACAATGTGTACGGTCTCGTCCGTCTCGTCCGTCTCGTCCCGTTTTTAACGAGTTCGCGTAAATTAACCGCCACTTGCCGTCAGTTTGTCTCGTTTTGTCCTCGTTACTCGTTCTTGTTCTGGTTTTGTCTTGTCTTGTCCTTCTCCCCTTGCTCTCTTTCTCTCTCTCTTTTCTTTCTCTTTCCCTCTCTCTTCCCTTCCCTCCCTCCACTTTCTTCCCGTCCCGTCAAACATTCATTGATTCTTCCTTTTCACTCTCGCTCATCCCCCCGAGTTTTGGCTGCCTTGTCCTCGCCCTGCTCCCTCGTTTCCCTCTCCCACCCTCCCTCTAAATCATCCTCTTGAGATCTTCTGTGAACGTCTTGTAATTCAGGCGTGGTTTCTGTCCTTCCACCCTTTCAATATCGATTTATTCACCCCATTTGTCGTGAACATGGGTCGGACAGTCGACCAGGAAGTTCACGCGGCGTTCGTCGAGTTCCGCGCCAAGGAAGACGATAAGGTGCGTGACTTGCGTATTTCCCGTAATATTTCCAAACGCCCGCCTACCAAGAGAACCAACCCAACCACCCCCCCCCCCCCCCCCGGTCAGCACCCGTCATCGTTACTGACATAACAATTCCGTCTGTTTGTTTGCTCTTCGCAGTGCCTTTCCGTCCAGTGTATCTATTGCCAGCAAATCCGCGCAAAGAACACCTCGCGTCAGAAGCAGCACCTGCTCGAATGTCCCGGCCTCCGTCATACCAACCCTTCAGCTCAGTCACAGTCCGCTCCAGCCGCTCCTAACGGCATCGGTGCTGCCAACGGATATCCTCCCACTCCCAATGGCGCCGCTGCCACAGCTGCGGGCGCTGGGCCAGGGCCCGGTGCCCTCGCGACCCCGAATGGACCCATGATGTCCAACGGTGTCAATCCGCATGCCACCCCGATGCAGACGCCGCTGCAGAATATGCAGGGACGCGCTTCCTTGCCGACGTCAGGCCCTGCCGGGGCCACCTCCACGGCCGCTGCCGCGCAGCAGGCCCCTCGTGCGACACCCAAGTCCAAGCCGAAAAACTCGTCCTCCAACCTCCCCGCCCCGCCCCTCGATGACGTGCATGCCGCTTTTGTAGAATTCCGTGCGAAGGAAGAAGACAAGGTAAGACCCACACCGGGTTTCATGGCGAGCGAAAGCACGCGCGCGCGGCCTACACAGAAGTTCTGACGCGCGAACCTTTTCTTTTCTGTCTTATAGTGTCTGTCCGTCCAATGCATATACTGCCAGCAAGTCCGCGCGAAGAACACGAGTCGACAACGCCAACATCTGCTGGAATGCCCCACCTATCTTAGTGTCATGAAGGACTCAATCCCCGCCAACAACCTCCTCCACACCTTCCCCGAGGGCGACGTGGCCCGCTCGCTGCAGATCCCGGCGCCCACTCTCGAGTTGGACTTCCGCATGAGCATCAAGATGAACCCCAAGGTTGCTGTGGGCGAGAGTATCTGGGGTCAGCGTGACTGGGTGACATTCGTGGGAGGGCAATGGGCAGGTCGATGGGGCAAAGGCATTATTTTGGTAAATACTCTTCGTGCGCCAGAAGAAGGCATTGACATCATGCTAACCTCATATTAGCCTGGGGGACAGGATTCTCAGATCGTGACTAAAGAGTCATCCACCAGCCTTCGAGCGAGCTATATGCTCCAGACCGCCGACGACCCTCCTGCATACATTATTGTGAAGACCAATGGATGGTTGACTGGTTCTAAGGACGTCTTGGACAAGGTCAACGACCCGACCGTGGCAGATGGTGTCAACCCGAACACTTATAAATATCGCATCAACCTATCTATGGAGACCGGAGATGAACGTTACGCATTTCTGAACACTTTGATGTGGATTGGCAGTGGTTGCCGCCGGGGCCAGGAAGGTTAGTTGGATCCTCTTCTACTATGCGGTACCATCACTAATGCTTTCGAACAGTCATCTTCGACGCCTTCCGCGTCAACTAATCTGCCATAAGATCGCAGCTGTTTTGTCCGTTATTAAGCGAGTAGCAAATTTGATTTCATGGGGGAAAATTGCGTCCATCTTCTCTCTGCGCCCGGGGAATCGCTTTAATTCCTATTCCTTTTTCTCAGTCTATATCTCTCATCTGCCTCCAGCCCAACGGGTGCGTTGTGTGGTACCTATGAATGTTTTGGCCGTTGTAATTCTTCTGAACACCCTGTTCTTCTCTATCTTGTGGGGATACAAGTGACCGTATCTTTCCATCAGCCATAACCGTCGCGAATCTGCTGGATGTGTTCGTTCTGCCATTGTGGCAAGTGCAGCACATAGCAGCTGAAATGTTCCATCATGAGCTCTCTTCATCCTCTTATGTTTTCTCTGCATCAATTCCTCGGCCTCCGATTTCTCTACTGGTGCTATCCCATCTCCTGTTTGTGTAAGAACTTCAACCTCCTATTTTTGCCATGCTTGTTACCGCATCTAAGAACCCAAATTGTCATGACCAATGTCGTTCTGTCCGGGGGTTCATAATCTTCTCGTTGGTCTGTACCCGTACCGAAGTCTCGGACATATGATTCAATTGCAGAATGGAATGTCTTTTTTTGTCTTGCGCGTGTGTATATGTCGTGTGTGCGTGTCTAATGTGCAGGTGAAGATCTTAGGGAGCCACTTGCTATATCACGGTGGTCGACTAGGTGTAGAAAACAATCGTTGCTGCGGCTCATTGGACCCTTGGCATTCCGATTAACAACACCCTCAATACCATCACTAAAGTTTCAAGAGAAATGCATCTGTTGATCGCCCAGTTTCAATACAGTCAAGTAGTGTAAACCGACCAAATTGCTACGATATCTGGGAACCGTAGATCTAGACCCTGAAATATATTTTCCTTACTGGCGGGAAGTAAAGTAAGAGTGGTGCTGGCGCATGGCGGTTCGGTATTTCGGCGGGTATGTGTGTAACTGTACTTTTCGTGAAGGTGTATGCTTACCGCCTCAGAGTAAGATATACCCTCGTAGTACTCCGTACCAGGTTTGATTACCGAACCTCATACCCAGCACCCTACTGCCCGACGGAGGAAAGTGGTAACTAATGCTGGTATGGGAGTAAGTTAACTTATCTTGTTGTGGGACATTACCTACCATCTTCGCACTTCCATTTCTGATCTTTGGTCACAGTTTGCTGGTATTGAGTCTTGACTGATCGGCTTGAGAGCGTGTGTTCTGGGATGGTGGGGCTAATTGCTTTTGTTTGGTTCGGGGGTGGTCTTTGAGGGTGGTTCGAATGGGATGATCCCTCTGGGTGTGTTTGGGGTCAATGAGGATCAGGTCTTGATGATTTGGGGAAGGAATCATACGAAAAGGAGAAATTGAGTTCGTAGTGCGCAGTTGGAGCTACCTCGACTATGACTCTGAATGTAAGAAACATGCTATTTATTCGTGACATAAACGAAAACCACTGATTGAGAGCATATCAGAATTTGAAAGTATGCCGCAACACAAAGAGAATATGAAGAGCATGAATGCAACGAGGGCTATACTGTAATCGATGGCTTGAGACTACCCCGTCGCCTTTCAGATTGTGGCATAAAAATAGGGCTGATAGGGATCAATCTTGTACGCTTTTTTAAAATCGACAGCGACACCTTCTGCAGCTGCCTTGATAGGCTCGATGAATGACTTCTGAAGGCAATCCGGGACACATTCGCATCGAGCAGCAGCGGGCGGTTTCAATTCTCTGAGAAAACTGCACGCGATGATAAGTAGACTGAGGTTGGGAAATTTCTGCGTCTTGCATGCGAAGAGCCCCATCAACTCTCCATGGAGTCTATCGGTATCCTCCGCCTAACACTCCGTCAGGGAGAGACGCTCTAAGCTTCCAGGCAGGATGAGCTTCAGAGCCTTGTTCAGTTCGAAACTCTCGGAGCGGAAGTCTAGAAGATTGACAACACGCATGCGTAGCTCTTTCAACTTCACAAAATCTGCTAACGAGCCGAACCAATTGTCAGGAGGATCTAGTTCTGACTCTTGCTCACCCTCCTCATCTTCTTCAAAGTCCAGGGAAGCATCGATATATACTTTCTCATTAAGCCAAAGCTCTACCAGACTTTGCTTTTGCGTTGAAAGGGAGCGGTGGAATGCCCTGGGCCGAAATCTTCTGCGGGACGCTCCCGGCGCTTGTGTATCTATATGCTCCCAACGAAAACTTTCGAGATTTGGGCAGGCTGCTATAAGATGCATTAGGCCATACCTGCCGTTACCAAACGATTCAATTGTAGTGATGCGCAAAGTTCCCGGTCCAAGTTCAAGGCCTGCCATGGCATCACCATTCGGGTTGTCTGAGTCAATCAGTCCCCACCACAGCTCGACGTCTCTCATAGTTGGGAGCTGTAAGAACGGCAGAAACTCATATGCCTGGAACGGGATCCAGTCGGCCAGCCTGCTTCCAGCACTAAGTGGCTCGAGCTCCTGCAGTATCGATGTGAAGGGTGCCTCTCGTGTTGCTGCCCGTGACACGATATCACGAATGTATTTGCCAATAAGCGTTGCAAACTTCACGCGAAAGAAGGACAGATTCGATAGATATGTCAGAAGAACAGCGATCCATGCATCATGATTGCCTCTAACCAACTCCTTTTCCCATTCCGCAGTTTCTTCTGGTGACTGCCTCAGCTCGGCGACACGGCTGCGGATGCCAGAGATATCGTTTGTTGTGACCTCAAAGATGGTGCTTGACGCTTCGACATGCAGAGCCACGATGGCCATTGCAATAGATGGGTTACTTTAGACAGTTACCAATAAAAGCTTGATCTGCTTCACATCCAATTTGATTATCGCGTAGGCAGAAGAAAGAAACAATGAACGCCAGCGCTTACACACAAGAAGCAGAGGCATATATTCACTGTATTTGAAACCATGTATGTTCTCTTCCCCAATAAGCAGCAGAATCTCGTTTGGCAGCTTTTCCATGTTGGGATTTGGCTCTGAAGAATACTAGCAGACCATTCAACGGCAATTCATTAATCTCGTGATGACTGAGGAATGTGTTCCTGGCCTCAAGTGTCGAAGCAAAGATAGACAAGACCTTGTTTGATAAAGTTGCACAGGTGGAAAGAAGAACCAAGAGAGTCTCACTTTTCGACGGATTTGTGAGCTGATGGAATGAAGAGATCACTAGTAGTGATGCTTGTGGGTATCAGGTATCGAAGACTCTGCCTTACCTTGAGATGAATCATCCGTTACTGACACAGTAGGCTTCTGACAGGGCGCTACCAAGGTTTGGCGGTGAATGTAAATGACCTCTGACAAACTCGAGATAAACTGAGAACCGACTGGCTGAGCCACGATTCTTGTTGCTTGGGAAAGCTTGTGGTGGGTGGGTGTAGGGTGAAGAGAAACATAAAAGTAAGGTTCAGGTTTTGTGTTGGCTGTTTACTTGGGAAGTAGAACAGAATAATCGATGAAGTCGGAGAGACGGGGGAGGTACTAAGTAAGGTGGTGCTGTAAGTGAATTCTGCGACAGCGTGAGGGAGGATACATTGACTGACTTCTCCACCTCCTGCTTTTTTGTCGTGTCTTCCACACACCCCACCTGCCTCTGTTTACCTTCAATTCTTCCTTTTGTGCAGCAACCTCAACTCCTCTCTGTATCCCAAGCTGTTTCCACACCAGCCCCAGCGCCACTGCACGGATCTCTGAGTAGCATTTGTGAGAATGCCGTACACTCCTAGAGAAGCAGTATCGAGTTAGCGGTGCTCCATACTAACATAATTTGAAGATAACTGCATAATAAAACGGGATGGTTAACCTCAATGACCTACAGAAAAATGCCGGAAATGAGCCAAACTGGACTTACATCTCAATTCCTCTTGCGGAATGAGTTCATCCTGCTACCCCTCCACTGCTCCAAGAAGACGACCTCGAAAGCACTACATAACACGAACGAAGGCATCGCGTCAGACACATGGTCTTGAGAAGCTTGGATGATGACAACAAGGGTATGGAGCATATATAGCTTGTCGCAAACGACGCCGTGCGTGTCTTTCGAGGAATACCAACACTTTCCACGCATTCCGCTATTTTGCGGGAGTGAGCGCGGAATAAACAAGTAGGATAGGCAGCTCCAACGACAGTGAATTACTGAGAGACTTGCTCCAGTCCATTGGATGGCTTGCCGGCGGCTGGGTCGCTGGTCTGGGCAGTGAGAGAGGAATAGTGAGACAATCCTCGGATAACGCATACACTTGCAAAGATTCGGAAAATCGCAAAAAAAGAGTGTTGAATGAAGAAGAAGCGATGAAACATTGGGGAAAAATCAGGAATGGCGAGAGTGCCATCGCTCAATGGGGGATTTTCGAGCTTCCAAGTCTCGTTCTGGAGGCTCTCTCGATAGCTTCTTCCACGCCTAGCCCAATGAGATACCTCGTTTCTCGCCAGAGCTCGCTCGATCAGCATTCTTCATAACCACACACAAGCTTCGAGAACCACAATATGAGAAGGTATCCTTCGAGAGATGATGTAAAGGCTATGGCAGCATCAACTCTTTCGATTCCTGGATGTCGGTGGATGTAGGCTATATCGGGAGTTATGTGATAAATTACGATGTTGGAAGAATCATTAGCACTAAAAATTGTTGTTGAGTCTCATTTATCATTAGGTTACAAAGCCATTCACAATTCCTTCAGAAGCCTGCGAGGTCGTTAGCCAAAAGTCTAGAGATCAGCATTGGTGCTTTCCACTTACCCTTCTCTGTGTTGCCCTCGCCCATACTCTTGCTGCTACTACTGCCACTTTGAATTGCCCCAAGGATGCCGTCCAGATAGGGTGCACCACTCCATTTCTGGTGTGTAAGCACATCCACACCCAGCTCCTTCTCCCGAGCTTGAACCATGCGCACGTAAGCGAGCATACCATCTTCCTTGAAAGCCCGGGAGAGTTCTGTCGTGATCGTTGCGTTGCTGTGTAGTCCAGCGAGCGAAATGAGTTGAAGTACGAACCTAAGCAAGTTAGTCTTCTGTGTCTTCAGTGGAGGGGTGGCTAACTGACCCATGTTGCGCCAGATCCCAGATGAACGATTTGAGCGACGCCTCGTCGAAACCATGTCCCATCCAGTTAAAGGACGGACTCAGGTTGTATACCAGCTTCTTGCCGGGGAACACCTTGCGCACCTCTCCTGCCAGCGACCCTGCTTTCGCAACGTCTGGATCACCGGTCTCGACCCAGAGAAGATCCGCATACGGTGCGAACTCCCGTGCTCGCTTTGTAGCAGCGGGGAACCCAGCACGGTAGTGATAATATCCTTCCCTGGTTCGGGGACTATCACAAGACCAGACAACAGGTTTCTTCGTGTAATCGCTGGCTAGGACTCTGCGGCGGGAGATCGACAGATCGGGGCTCTCTTGAACGCGCTTCCTGTATGCGTCCCGGGCGGACTGAGGAGCCTTTTCTGCTTCAAGATGCGCGTCGACGGCTATGTCACACCCCAGAGTTAGTTCCAAATGTTGAGAAGGGTGAGAGTAAGATCATCGACAGACCTTCATCAAAGGTGACCAGCTTGTGTTTCTTGACCCAGTCGGATTCATAGGCATCGATCTCCGAAGGAGCAGCGCCCTCCCTTTCCATAGCCTGCAAGGTCTCGGCGAGTGGCTCAACCTCCTCCGTCACCCCCAGAATGAATTCGTGGTCGCGCACATCGATAGCGCTGCTGATGAGCCGTCCACTTTCGGAATCCGTGCGTGCGATAAGTAGGTTCTCAGTCCCCATTAAATCCCACTGGAAGCGCGCTGCGACCAATCTGTTGATATGCTCCCCAATGGGCACAAGGACCTTGCCAGCTAGGTGACCGCATTTCTTTCCGCCGTGAAGCTGATCTTCGAAGTGCACTGCGGCAGCACCATTCTCTGCGAAAAGCTTGGCCAGCTTCAGTACGGCGGAAAGTCCACCATGTCTGCATCGAACGTTAATACCGCGATCCTAGCCAAATCCGTTCAAATGAGCACAGCACATACCCCGTATCACCGTCAGCCACAATCGGACGCAGGTAATCAATGTATGGAGTCGACTTCCGTTGTTCAGCGGTCAGTTTCCGTCTAGCGTCCCACTGTTTCCGATCGTGCAGCTGTTGCGCCTTAAACAATCGCTGGACTTGATTGGGCACCGTGTTGTATGGATAATCGCCGAAGTCGGGAGACACCTCGTTGGTCGTTGTCAGGAGTGACGAGCAAGCCCATCCCGAGATGTACAGGACCTCCTGGTGAGGTGCCTGCTGCGTCATCTGGACCGGGTCAATGGCGCCCACTTGGCAATAGTTAGCATACCAGAAAGAAATTCAATAAAGGCCGAGAAACAATCGTCGTTACATACTCGTGTGAACAGGCTTTCCTTGCGCTGCCTTCTCATTCAGCAGATGGAAGAGCTTCCGTGCCATCAACGAACTTGGGTATGTTTGTTGTAGGGAACCGCGTTTGCTGACGACATCCGCGGCGGAGTAAGGCCGCTTGATGCCCTCAAAGCGGGGAGATTGCCACCATTCTTCCACATCTTGTATTTGCTGTTCGTAAAGAGCATCCTCAGCTGCCCCGGTCTTGTCTGCTGTCGAAAGAAGTTGGTATGAGTCCGCAGGTAACGTTGCTGAGACGGGTGGTTCCACGGGGGGGAGCGATGATGCCGACATCCGCGGATAACCGCATGTGAAGGAGCGCACAGCGAAGCGCGACAGACAGCCTTCAGTGACGGGTCGGAGAGGGATATGTCGAGGGAGCCGACGAGGAAAAGAGCGAAGCATCATTCAAAGAATTGCGTTTTGGATACCACAAGGTTTGCGTTCTTTGTGGAGAAGGGAGGGATGTGTGTCTGGGGAGAGGGGGTCACTTTAAGGTGGCACTCGGTCCGAGCACCGTCGCAAGCCGGCCGATCAAACCAGCCTCGGTCTGGGGGCGGGCAATCCACACATCCCGCAATACCCGCTTATCCGGGGTGGCTGGTACTTACTAGCTTGGGGATAGTAACTTACACTATTACAGTACTGACTAGCTGATTCACTACTATGGAAATTTGGGAAACAAGATGCAATACTAACTGAAATCGTATTTTTGTGGTTTCAGGTTTTTTACCTTTCCGTGAAACTTGTTCAGACCCGTCTGGATGGGAACATGTACATACAGTAGGTCCAACAGTGGGAAAGAACACAACATCTCGTTCGAAATAGTAAAACAAGGCCATGAAGTCAGGCCAGAAAGCCAGAGGTGATGCAGAGATCATCTCCTTGTGCTCGAAGCCACTTCCTCGTGATCATGCCTTTGCCCTTCAGTTCAATGAGGCTTACTCGTGCTCCATGTCAGCAATGAGGGAACGGAAGTTCTGGTTCTGGATGACCTCGCAGAACTCCTTGTGCTTGTTGACGTTCCAGCTCCCCGCCTTACAGCCCTAGTACAGAGTTAGCAGGCTCATCTTTGCCGATACTGGTTCGATCTATCGAGGGAGATCTCCTTACGCTGTTACAGTATCCAATGACACCGCAGCCATCGCAGGTTATGATCTGGTCAGGCACATTACGGCACCAGTGACACCTCTGATGGGCAGCAAAGTTCAGAGGCCAGGTTCTCATCTCATCGCTGAGTTCCAGAAGCTCGTCCAACGACGTCGGGATAATCTTAAGTCGCATGGGTTAGTATCATTTCACCAGGGAAGGAACGTGATTGTCAGGGCTCAAAGATTCATACCTTGAGAGTGCGATATTCCAAGACACGGATGCCATAAACCTCAATCCCGAATTGATGCTTGCGGGCGTGCATAATGGCGATGGTATTTCCAACTTTCAGGTGCGGACACTGGCTGAGAGCACGGCCTTGATCCGGTCCCTCGAACCGCAGGGTAACAAGGTGTAGATCAGTGCTGCGGGTCCCGATGACGAGGGAGGGCACTGTCTCGAAAGCGAGGATCTCGAGAAGGAGACAACCATCTCTTCCGGGAGTCAGTTCGTGGGTGTCGAGATCCTCGACGGGGATAGCGGCAAAGCCGGGGAAACGACTGGTGTCTCTCAGATTAGGGTACGAGATAGTCATCTTGAAGAGTGGAGTTGGTGGTCGAGTTGTAAATAGTGATGATGTTCTGGGAAGTGATGATGCTTTGGAAGTGATGATGCTTTGGAAAGTGATAATGTTCTGGGAAGCGAGAAGGATGAGTGTAGATGAAGTGGTGCTCACAGAGGAGGTACTCACTATGATGAGACATGTTAGAGATGGGAAGGAACGATGAACGACTCAGCGCCGAGAGGAGAACTCTTCATTGATACATTCACCACAGCGGCCTAGTCAATATTTACAGTATCTAATCACCGAATGCTGGAATAACTGGACGCTTTTGACAGCTTTGATCTCGATCTACTTATACTAAGCCCTTGTGAAGAGACGGAGATGTTTTTCGCATAGTAGACTTTTTCTGTTGAAAGAATTGCACATGCCTGCTTAGGCAGTGTTCTCATAAAGTGTATAATGTTAAACAAATTTATAAGATTCTGTAGTTGAGCTGAGAATATGCAAACTTTATAGGTAAGAATGTCAAGTTGCTAGCCAGCTATGAATACAGCCTCAAAGAACAACCATAAAGAACACCTAGACTAAGAATATTACTCATAAAGTGTACCTGAAATTATGCAGTTGTCTAGTCTGTACACTCTACTCTCAGTTATACTGGCCACAAGACGTTAACAACTTGAACCTACACAATACAGGATGTCCTTTCATTGAAGTTTAAGCAGCTGGTCCGCCTCAGTAAAGAAGCTATCAATGCAGAGGATACTATAATATCGTAAATTTGAGACTATCGGAGTACTGAACATTCCAATTTATACCTGTCATATAGACATATTGGTAGATCCGGAGTGATCGTGTCATGGTAAATGCGGGCACTTCGTCTCTCGTCCTACAGATCTTTGCGAAAAAAAAAAAAAAAAAGGAAAGCTGTCAAAAACTAAAGAATCGGAATAAATTTGCTAGATCTTCAAGCGCAACTGCATAGGCCATACATTCGCTATGCTGTTGGCTGACTCGAGCATCTAGGAGCCTGAAACCCGCATGACGGCATCCAACCGAGTCATGTCCTGCTCTGGTCGTACATCAGATAGACAGTTCCTATTCCAAGGCCACAGCTTGTATTGAAAAACATACATATGCTGGCCCTCCTATATAGCGGTGAAGACCAGCTGCACGCTCGTTCATCTTCCGATTTGCCATTTTGTGTCGATACTTGGAATAACATATGAGATACTGGCATGTCGAGTTTGCGTGCAGGACTGAGAATGCGCGTACTGGTGCTATGCTGTTGATTTGCATGGTCTTAGATTGCGTCAAACCGTTCAGTCGGTATCTGACTCTCTGACGTGCCAGGCTGAGATTTGTCTTTTGATTTAGGTTTACTTGCATTCTAAGTCGATCTACGATTTATTCATGCCACGATAACTTTCTGCACAAATTTTCTCGCAGTAGATGACAAGTGCCTTTTATCGAAACCCAGTAAGGAGATGTCAGAGCCTGCCCAGGAGTAGTGGAAGAGCAGTGGAGCTCAGGTTTGTGCAACAGAGCTAGCCTCTTGAGTTTTTCTGGAGGAGCTATAGGATGCCTGATATTAGCAGATGGCACATGATACCAGGCTATGGAGTAATCTCACCGATGAACATGCCGAAACATAAAAGCGGGGGAAAGTGCTGGCATTTGGAACAAAATATAACCCTTGTTGGTCTTTCTCTTAAAGAAGCTCGGACAGAATCGAACGAATGCGACATGTGCGGACTGACGGCATTCTTGGCTCTGAATAAAGTCGCTCATGATGAGAACACCGCTGTGTCATCCCAGAGGCTAGTATCTCAGATAAATGACAGTTTAGACTTGGTCGAGCATAGAGGTCCTGATGCGTGTGGCCAATGGATCAGCCCTGACATACGAGTTGGTCGGTCAATCACCTCCTATGCTGTGGAAGGGGGCTAACATCATTCGAAGGTTTCGGGCATGTACGCCTTTCGATCATAGATCTTAGCGCAGCCGGAAACCAACCTTTTCATAATGAAGATAATACTATTCAAGCCGTCGTCAATGGAGAGCTTTATGACCACGAGCGAATTCGAAGTGAGTTGGCCAACGAATATGAATTTGTTAGCAAGAGCGACTGCGAGATTGTCATTGCCCTATACCACCGTTATGGATTGTCGTTCGTCTCTCACTTGAGAGGAGAATTCGCTTTGGTACTTTGGGATGAGAAACACAACCGGTTTATAGCTGCGCGAGATAGATATGGCATCAAGTCACTCTACTATACCATTATCGATGCAAGGCTTCACGTCGTGACTGAGATGAAATTCTTTTTGCCATTTGGATGGGCTCCTGAGTGGGACATTGCCAATTCTAGAGGAGTGGGATGGATGTATGGGGCGGATATGTACTTCAATGGAGTGCACCGGGTAGGTTATCGATTAGAGACGAGCTGGACCGAAGCTGATGGCTAGATCTAGATTGAACCTGGTCAAATGCTCGTGAGTGACAACTTACAGCCATTCGCGTTGCAGACATATTGAGATTTGGAGTATCCTGACAAGGCGATTAATATTCACTCCTAGCCAACTGTACGTCGCTGACTGTATGTAGAGGCTTGTCTATGCAGGCACCGAAGCTGAGGCAATCGCTCGCGTGCGAGAATTGCTGCTCAATTCGGTGCGGCTTCGCCTTCGCGCTGATGTGGGTGTTGGTGTCTTCCTGATCGGCGGGCTGGACTCCTCTGCAGTTGCAGGCATGACGGCACATTTGATGAAGCAAGGAACAAGACTTGGAAATGAACTGACCGATGACACCTCAAGGCTAAGCTGCTTCACGGTGCAGTTCGAGAAAGAGTCGGGGATCGATGAATCCGGTTCGTTTTCTCACCGATCGAGCCACTTCTCCCCCTTATCTTCTCCAGTCTGACAGTTCATAGAGATTGCCCGGCGGACTGCAGAGTGGCTTGGAGTTTTTTTCCACGCAGTGTTGCTGGACGAAGAGACCATCGCGTCTCGACTGGAGGACACAATCTGGTACACGGAAACGCCGCTCCCTGACGTGGACGGGATGGGTCGACTGGCCGTTGCAGAAGCCGCTCACAACGCAGGCAAAAGAGTTGTTCTCACAGGGGAAGGATCAGACGAGTATAGTATTTTGTAGGATATAGTGATCTGATGGGGAGCTACTTGAGTGAGCCAGACCATGCATGGCCCGCATTTCTAGCCGTCGACGGCAGCCGAGAAGAGATAGAGGCTACCGTCAATCGAAGAATGGCACAAGCGGTAGCTAAGGTGACGGTCAAGTCAGGGAATGAGCATAGTCTCAGCCACACCTCTATGTTCTCAACACTTGCTTGGTTCAATCAACTAGCCTTTCAGGCATGGACTGAGAAATACACCCAAGGCGACCCACAATTGCCCTTTTTCCGAAGCTTTTGTGAGAAGGTCATCAACAACATGGAACAGAAATGGCACTCACTAAATTCCTCTCAATACCAGTGGACCAAGTCAATGCTGGCGAACGGCATTCTCCGTTATATTGGCGACAATATAGACATGGTATTTCAGGTGGAGACGCGGCCACCGTTTCTCGATCATTACCTCACAGAATATGTGAATACTATACCGCCAAGTCTAAAGATAAGATATGACCCAGAGAGAAAGATCTTTCGTGAAAAAACATGTTCTTCGCGAAGCTATGAGACCATTTATCACCGAAGAGGTTTCGAATCGCGTGAAGCAACCATATCTTGGTCCAACTAAATACAGGGAGAATGGTCCTGTTTATCACACTCTGAAGCGGTCACTTACAGAGACCAATGTTCAGAACCTGGGCTTTGCTGACTGGAGCAAAGTCCAGCACACCTTCACACGCGCGTTTCATGATGGTGATCTCAAGGCTTTTAGAAGTACTCTCTTTGTGGCTCAACTTGTGGTACTAGCCCAAAGATTTGGAGTAAAGCCGGCAAGCGCCATTTAGCATCCTACTTCATTAGAGATTAATCCTAGGTGAAGCCAAATTGCAAGCATCAACTGTCATATTCATGCCTCAAATTCCCGGTAAGCCTGTATGATGGAACAAATTCGGACAGGTGCCTCCAATAGTCTGTCCACTTGCTGGGTACAAGTTGTAAGAATTCTACATACCATAGACTGAACCAAGAGTAGCTTATGAGAAGCCTCCATCGACGCCAGAACAAATCCTTCATCAGTACTGAGACTGGTAAGTGATGGAGATCACGAGTGGGCTACTCATACGAAGAGACTGAGCAGAGTCAGAATCGTGCATGCCGCTACAATGTGGTCACGTTGCTCCCTCAGCATGTTTGCTATTCTCCCCACACCCGTCGCAATCAACGTCGCGGGATTTCAAATACTAAGATCTGAGAATTAAGTGGCAGCGGCCCGCAAGGATTCCGACAGCCTTTATGTTCCCTGCGACTTAAGGAAGGCTTTGGTCCTGTCGCCAGGGTGGGTAGCCAGTCCGTAAGCATTGTATGTCTGAAACCCCACCTGGCAAGCGATGTCGGAGAGTTAGATGGAGTCTGCTTGGCAACGCCCACTACTCTCATAGCATCATATAATGCTACTTACAATACTCGAGTAACAAGGCTTCAAGTATTGACCTTCTATTATCTCTGTGCACTAGAGGTTGTTTCAGAGAATTCGGACTAGAGCGCTTGCATCATCTTCCTGCCGGCTTCTCTGATAGCGTGCGGAGAACTTATCGGACCCCTCGTTGATCGCCTACCTTGCAATCTCCACTCCGCTCCCGTATGGGGGTCCAAGAACCAACCGAAGCCCGACGATAATGAGCGTGCGGCAGAGGCGACATCAAGTGTTCGCCTCTCCTCTCGACGACGGTCCCTCCTATGAAGTTGAAACATACGTCATGTGTCATCCTTGTTCGAGACACATTCATGAGCTCAGCCTTATGTTCAAACATGGGTCCATGATGAACCATTTCTGCTGCAAGTGCTCGCTCGATATCTCTCAGGTAACCAGCGCTGCATACACTCCATTCATCCGCTAACAATCTCGATGGCATAGAAAGCTTAATTATCACACCTGATGTCACAGACTACTGCGAAGACTATGAGCGACCAGGATGATCTAGGTCGCTAACCATCGTTGCTTGGGCAGAAGTCTAAATTCTGCCACAAACAGTGCAACAAACACGAGGTTGGTAGCTATGCCGATGGCCCATGTCCATCCCAGGCCAGTGGGTCTTTCCGAAGCTGAAAGGACTGTCCAACATCGTTCAACATGCGATGACCCTGCAGTGAAGGTCTAGAATCAAAGCATGGCATTTGAACTCGTGGAAAATTAGTTGACGGTCTGGTCGACTGACCACATACCTTCTTGAACCAAGCCATGTGTGATCAGTGACCCCCTCACATAAGGCTTTGCGCCGAGGATTGGGGTCAGAAATTTCGAGGACTACTGCTGGCCAGACTTTCCCTTTGTCCAACCTAAGCAAGTGTCCGATCGTCGAAGGGGAAATGAAATGTACAGTACAGTACATAGTAGCAAGGGATAAAGTGTTCATATCAGTTCTTTGTTCTGGTTGACTTACTCCACTCCGCGGAAGCTGCGGTAGCTACGCTGCTTATTGTATGCAGTGTCAAACTGCGAGAGACATAAGATCGAAAATTAATGCGGATTTGCATAGAACCGTAGTCTAGTGAGTGATTGAAAGAGGGCAAGGTAATGCAATCGACTGCAGCTGTACAGAAAGTACCGAGGCGGGATGGTCACGGGGATCTCCTCCCACCATTCCGGGTAGCCGTGACCAGTCGAACCTCGCCGATTCCTCTCGTTTCTCCAACCCGCTCTTCGTGTGGCACCCCCTCAATTTCCTGCCGACGACTGTGACCTTCTTGCGCGCTGGCCTGCATCTCCCTGCAATGAGATGACCGGGGTAGCTATATTCTATTCCGCTGTCTTTGGACTGCCCGCCGAGAAAGATTGGTGGATCGATGGTTGGGACGGACGGAGGTTGTGGGGGATGTCGATTAAGGGAATGGATTGTTGTTTGCCTCCACCCCCTCCCCCTCCATCTATCATCATCGAATAATGCGAGAAATGAACAATTTCCAGCTCCAATCGTTCTGGCTCCAATGCAAACCCGGCTTTTGTCTGAGCTCCTGCCTTAAACCGACGAATCCGCGTTGTACAACTCGCACCAGCTGTCTCCGCAATCTGCTGCTCTAGTGCGACTCTTATCAACCTCATGGCGCTTTCTCCTCACTGCCCTGGGCCTTGTCGGGGCACTGAGTTATCTATCATCCACCCACACCTTTCCTATCTCCGCTGCTTATTCTGCCATCTGGCTCTTCTAAAGAGCCTTATCTCGTTCACAACCCGGATCGAGCAGATCGTGATTTCTTGCTCCTTCGCCCGCCTAGATTATACTCCGCGGCATTATCCTTCCTGCCCGGATAAACAACCACACTTCTAGCCTTCTCTCTCCTCTCCATCAAATACTACCACGTTGAACCTGGCGGAGTCCATGTCATCATCAGGTCTAATCCGGGCATGGAACACATCAAGATACCTTCCCCGTCTGCTATCTTAGACATTCAACCTTCGCCTCCATCAACAGAAGGGTCTTCTAAGCCTCCTTCTTCCTCCAAAAGGCCTACCTCGGGCCAGCCTGGTGCCTCCAGGGATCCTAACAAACCGAAGCAGTCAAAAAGCCGTAACGGTACGGTACCATTCATTCCTAGTACCCTAATTAGACGACAGATGGGAACAGAGTTGTTCCCGGGGTGGAACTACAGCATCAGAGAGAAGGCGGCACGGACGTTCTCAGGGTGCGCAGTGCGCTGACGTTCTTATCATTTCCATGACCCAGGCTGCATTACCTGCAAGGCAAAACGATTGAAATGTGACGAATCCAAGCCGACGTGCCTTCAATGTAAGAAACGGAAGGTGGAGTGTGGAGGATACAAGAAAGATTTCAAGTGGCGCCCTTTCGAAGAGACTAACATTGGCTGCAAGAACGTGTCAACGAAAAGCAAAAAAGGTATCCCTACTTGATTTGAAATCGTTGATTTTGTACTTTGCTGACATGCATGCCCCAAAGCCACCTCATCACCCCCGGGTCGGAAGTCTAGCCTTGACTTTTCTACGTCTCCGGACTCGCAGTCCACTGAGGGATGGTCGAGGACCCTGTCTAATTCTTTGCCTCTATTCTCACCAGGGAGTGAAAGGTCTGCACTTACGCTTGGCTTTTCAAAAGGGGATGAGCCGACTCCAGAGCGTGCAGAAGTGGATGCAGTACCAAAGCAGCATCTCTTTGTCCCTACGGATAATCTCATAGGCCCGCTAGATATAGCAAGCCTGAATGAAGGCATCCTGGCCCCATCGCTAGCCGAGATCCCACCCTTGGAACCATCCTCATATATGTCCGATGTGTCAATATCTAATGCAGGTATGCAATCTAGACCCACCCTATATGGCGTTTCCCAACACGACAGCCCGCAAAGGCACCACAGTTTTAGCTTTGAGGCCTTGATGGAGGTCGAAAACGATGACATTGAGGAGATTATAAGGAAGTCAGAACTACCTCTGGGGCCGACTTTCTTGAACAGCACAGAGTGCATCAATCCTGCACAATCCAAGAATACCAATGTTACCCCGAAGATCCTCTCAGAGCCGGCTTTTAGCATAGTCAGTCCCGAAATGCTGGTGCTGCAGTTCGACAGATTCACATGTGGGATCCTGTCTGTGAAGGACGGTGCCCACGAGAACCCATGGCGGACACTAATCTGGCCCCTAGCCAAGGAGACCCCAGCGCTATATCATGCCATATTTTCTCTGGCAGCATTTCACTCCAGCAAGGAGATTCCCAGCCTCAGAGTTCATGGGATGGATCATATGCGGCAGAGCATCACCTACATGGTGCACGACATACAGAATATGAGAGCAGATGCAGCCTTGGCCACGAGTCTCGCGCTGGCATTCGCGGAGACATGGGATCAGCATACGCGCACATGTATTCAGCACTTGCGGGGAGCCAAAGCGTTGGTGTCACAGGTTGTAGGATTTGGTCTTCAAAGCGGGATGTGCGGCAGTGACCTGGATAGAATTCGGTTTCTGTATAACACCTGGCTATACATGGATGTGATTTCTCGCCTGACATCCCGGGAAGAATCCGGGGATCAGGAGGTAGATACCTCTGTTTTCCAGTTGCCCAAGGATGCAGTGCACGAGATCGACCCTCTAATGGGTTGCGCGACCACCCTTTTTCCATTGATCCACCAAGTCGCGCGCCTGATCCAGCGAGTTCGCAAAACCGAGTCCAACTCCCTCTCCATTGTCTCGCAGGCCATAGAATTGAAAACCCTGGTTGAGCAATGGGAGCCCCCCAGCTGCTTCGAACCCCCAGATGACCCAACGTCAGAGGTACAGCATAGTATCCAAACCGCACACGCTTACCGCTGGGCGACACTTCTGTACCTTCACCAAGCGGTTCCTGAAATGCCCTCCGAACCAGCATCGGAGCTGTCGAAGCGTGTCTTGATGCTGCTCGCCACAGTTCCCCCCAGCTCCCGTACCACCATCATCCAAATGTTTCCTCTTCTGGCGGCTGGGTGTGAAGCAGAACAAGAGGAGGATCGCCAATGGGTGCTCAATCGATGGCTAGCGATTCAATCACGCCTCATGCTTGGGTCTATTGATCGTTGCATCGAGATTGTCCGAGAGGTTTGGGATCGCCGCGATGCCGCGGGGCTTGAGCAATCCGATCATCTACCCGCGAAAAGGCTTGAGGTTGATAAAACAACACATGTAGGCCGTGGGTTAGGTGAGCGTGGTCTCACCAGCAGCTACGCTGAGCCTAGGAGGAGATCGAATATGGCCGATCGGGTACCTTTTAAGGGCTTTGCGGGGAAGCCACGACGGACTTCAGCGATCTCTCCGCTAGAAAATATTGAATTTGAGAAGACTGTTCGTGGAAACTTGCATTGGGTTAATGTGATGCAGGAATGGGGTTGGGAAGGTAAGATATCCTCTTTGCATTTCTTCTGGTTTCCGTTTTTCCTTCGGGCCATGCACCCAAGAAAACTGCGACGGACATCGGCTCATATGTACAGTGTTTTTGGGGTAACTTTCAACTCGAAAAGCAATCTTCATTATCAGCAGATTGAACACGGTGGTTCCTCCACGGTTGATCTCCGCGGGCCAGCACGACTGGCGTCTCTCCCTCCTTTCGAGCTTGCCTGCTCGCGTTGCACCGACCGGCGCTCAGGAGGTCGAGGACTCTCGGTCGCACTGTCTTCAGAATCCGCTTCGGCTTGGTGTGGAGGCCCGCTCTGGGTCAGGTACGACCGGAGTGAGGCCAGGTATGGCTCTAGTTCGCTCGTCATGGCCACTGTAGCCATTGTTGCACGGGGCTGTGGAGCGACCTCTTTGGGATCTGCGGAATGTGCGGCGAGCACCACGCAGTGGGTTTGTGACTTCTTGAGGGTATAGCTCATCCTCAAAATCAAAATTGGCTGGGCTTTACAGATCTGGACGGGAGTGATTAGCATGGCGTTCCAGAGTTTTTGGGCTTTTGTGTATGGTTGAGCGAAGCAATCACATTCTATACGGCCCTGAAGGCAAATTCCCAAGGATTATTGCTGCAATGGGGGGTTCGGGTCTCTTTCGTAGTTGTTGCTAGGGACTTTGGCACGATTTTCTTTTGGCGCGTAGGACAGGGCTGATGCCTGAAAGGGAGTGTCGCTGTACGGAGAAACGGTGACCGGATCGCTAGGAGTATGAAAGTATGTTGCTGTCGGACCCTCAAGTACTCCGAACGACAGTTGGCGCAGTGGACAGTGGACGGCTGATCAAATACAACTGTCTACTTAAAGTATACCGTACCGGTGGGGAGAATTTGCTGAGTGCTTAGAGCTTGTGTCGCCTTGGTGCTCTCGCTGGAAGATGACTGCACGGGTATAGAGGACGGTCACTTTGCATGGGGCGGGTCGCTCGGAATTTTTGCTTGCGGGGTGATAAGACGTTGTTGCTTGGGCTGTTGTTGCCTTCGATAGTTTCGTGATTGAGTGTTGGTAAATCGTCTCTCTTGCATCAGCTACAGAAGACTGAATAGAAGCAGAGGGGGCGGGGGGGGGGGGGGGGGGGGAGAGGTAGTAATGGCCAGATCGAGCGGGTGAATAGAACACTATTTAATACACTCTGGTCTGAAGGTGGGACCCCGACAACCGCGGACTTCTTCTCCTTGTGCTTTTTGACGTATGGGGAATAGTTTTTCTCAACCTGTTATTCAGGAGGGGGGAAAACCACGGGGTGATTTGACTTCTGATGGGCTGATTCGGAGGATGATGGTGCGAGAGAGTGTGTGAAAGAGAAGGAGACTGGTGTTGGATGACGGCAGAGGTGCATGAGAATTAGGTGTTGCTTTGGGGAAAGGTCGAAGATGTTTGCGAGAGGTGGTGCTGTGCTGCGCTGTGGTGCTGCGCTGGAGTGTGTGAGAAAATGGACTGGCTTGGGGAGCAGAATACAGTAGGCATAGCCGCAGGAGTAAGAAAGGACCGAAGATCCTCCTTCTCTCGCTTTCACTTGGTTGTTTGGTTACTTGCTTGGGCCTTCTCTTTCTACGTCTGCACAGGGTGCTTAGGACTAAGGTACACTTTGCTGTGCTGTGCTGTACTATCTTCCTCGCTGTATGGTAGACTGGCATGCACGGGCCAAAAGGGTGGATAAAGCATTGCTCTTTGAGTCTCCCTGTGCTGTCTGTCTCTTCGCTGCAGTGCATCCACCCGCCACTCATCTGCTTGACCTTCATTCACGTACTGATGAGATCGCTGGACTTTACTGGGTAGTGACTACTAGAGCCAGCCCCAATGCGTCCAGGGTACGGAGTACAGTATCATGCTGTTCATGACCTTCCCTACCTGGCAGTAATCAGTAGGCTAAGGCATCCGACCCAGACTGAGATGATTAGATAGGAGATAGCGCGTGAGGGGTCCGGTTTATCGCCCATGCATGCCATGCCTACTTCGTTCACTCACTCGCTCACTAGACCTCCTCCACCTGACAAGCAGCGGAAGTACTAACCCGTCCAGGCAAAAGTTTCCCATCGCCAGGCCAGCTCTCTGTCAATTCCACAAGCAAAGGTCCCGCCCCTCTCGCCTTTCTTCTACGGAGTACACTACCTATCTTTCTTTCAGTCCTGCAAACCCCCAGCTCCAGTGACCTGGCTATGATCTCCCATCCAGGTTAATAGAACGCACCACCAAACACAAAGCACTAACTCGCCGCGAAAGTGGTACCGTACTGTACCCCTCATCCCAGCAATGAGAGCCCTCTACCCCTCATTCGGAAGATTGAGGGACCATCCTGAATCTCCTACTGTAGAAGGTAGATCCGTGCGCCATGGTGGATGCCTGTCTCTTTTCCCTCAGAAGGGCAAAAGAATTGAGGTCTGATTATCATTACACGGGATCGGAACGATTGCGATGATAGTCGGGATGTCGCGAAGGAATCAATCACTCGGGTGGTATGCTTGTATATAAGAGAGCAGCAAGCATCCTCTGGTATTCTTGATTCGCATTCGAAGTATTCAGATCTACAGTGCTTATTCCATCGGTCCTCGCTTTACTTATCCTACCTACCCGAGTGTTCCACATTCAACCAATACCTACAGACCAATCAATCTCGCAAAGATGCCCGTCGCGTTCAGATACCACCAGCAGGCGCAGTCGACGTTCAAGCCTCCTCTCATCGCGAATGAGAATGCCTTCCTGGGGGACGTGGATTCATCGTATGTTTTCTTT
Source organism: Aspergillus uvarum CBS 121591 (assembly GCF_003184745.1). Taxonomy (NCBI): domain Eukaryota; kingdom Fungi; phylum Ascomycota; class Eurotiomycetes; order Eurotiales; family Aspergillaceae; genus Aspergillus; species Aspergillus uvarum. The sequence continues at coordinate 18,253 of NW_020291299.1, read as the reverse complement.
CCTTTGTTTTTGCTGTGTTGTTGCTTTCTTGTGTGAGAGAAATATGTCTGGATTTGCCTTTTGCGAGTGATGCAGGTGGGCGCACAGTCCTCATCTCATCTCCTTTTCATGCAAGGGTGCTGGTGGTTGCTCGGTTGCTTTTCCTGGCTGGTTGCTAACCGGATGAAACAACAACCTGTAGGGACGATTACAACCCGGAGAAACCCATGTCGGCCGGCTTCTACCGCCTGGAGAAGGGCACGCCGCTGACTTACGAATACTCCTACGATGAGATGAAGATTATCCTCGAGGGGGAGTACGAAATCTCCGACGAAACCGGGCAGAAGGTCACGGCTAAGCCCGGCGATGTCTTCCAATTCCCCAAGGGTGCCAAGATCACCTTCACCACTCCTTCCTATGGGCTGGCTTTCTACGTAAGTGCCGAGTTTTCTCCTCTCGTTGCCCACTCTCCTCATTGCCGACCGATCGATTCAAGAGAAAGAAAGCAAAAGTCACTAACTGCAATTGGAATGGTAGACGGGTCAACGGGCCAAGGGTGTTTTGTAAAGGAGCTGAGGTGAAAGTAAGGAAGAAGAGGGGAGAGGTTGTTGCTGATGATGTCATTTCTGATGCCTTGGCCTTCCTTGCTGGATCAAAGGACGGGAGGGCTGAAGGATTTCAGCCTAGACCAAATGATGATAAGAGCGAAAAAAAAGAAAAAAACGAGCGGAAGAGAAGAGGTTGGGCTTTTGTCCCGTCGATAAATGGGTCACATCTCGATCCATGGTTCATCGGAGGGGATGGGCCCCATTTGCCCTCGCACCTTTCCAAGTTTGTTGACGGCCGTTGCCCAGAGATCAATCAACCCAGCATAATAAAACAAGGCAAAGGAATGACGAGGATAAGATCAGGCATCTGGGTTTAATTAGCTGGTATGGAAATGAAAATCAGAACAATGAGCACATTCGAGACACTGAAACATCTGGGATCTGACTGGGATTCATTCCTGTATCTAGTCGTACGTAGTGATGATTGCCGGGGAGACCTCGTGCACAGTCGGTAGTAGTCATCTGTACCCCTCGCAGGGGAAGAGGTGTGGGGAGTGGGATAGACAGGCACCGATATTGTGGAGTGGAGATACAGTGGGTGAGAGAGAAACGGTAGCGTTCGGGCTCATCTCAGTCTCTGATGGCAATGGACGATTAGTCTACCTTATTCTCTTGACTCTCTCCTCCTTCTATGTTGTAATTCGTATCGTCCCCATGGCCAACAATCAGATTGTCAAGCACTTTCACTCAGTAAGGGGAGCCTATCAGTCCCATTCTCCCATCCACTTTATCCTGTCACCATCCGATCGGACCCATGGATCGCGGTCGATCGGGCTAGATAGCAATTGACCCATTGAAATGCCAGCTGAAAGTCGACAGAACTAGGATCATGGATCTGGTACCTGCTCGGGATTCCTCCTCAGCCTCACGATTCCCCCAATCAATTAGCCAGGAACAAGATTTAGATTGCTGTGCAATATCGCAATGCCAATAAAGATCGGAACAAGGGAGTTGACCCGGCAACGGTCAGCTCCTCGAGGGGTACTGCAACCCATCGGAGGATTCTCGTTGGCTGACAGCCACGGGGTGGAGGAGAGGGCAGGGACTCGAATAAGAAAAGAGGTGGAAGAAGAAGCCGAAGAAGGGGAGGAGGAGGAGGAGGAGGAGGAGGAGAAGAGGGGAAAGAGAGGGAAAGACCAAGAGAATTGGAAGAGTCCACAATAGTCCAGACAAGGCAGGTGGTGGACTGGACGGTGATACTAAATAGATGTGGCTGGCTCAACTGTCTATAGGCGGGGAACTGCTGCTTTTGCTGCTTTTGTTACCATTGCTGCCACTATTGCTCTTTACTCTTAAGAGCTGTGGTTGCTGGCTACTGCCACTTTTACCAAGGGGGAAAAAAAAGAAGGCATCATCATCGGGGCGCCTTAAACTACTTGACTTCTTCTACAACCTCAGCGCTCCCTCCTTCCTCTCTTCCTTTTTTTCTTCTCATCCTCCTCTTCTCGACCCTCACTAGCTTTGCGCGCAGCTTCAGCTCGCCCCAGTTAGCTCAAACGCAAGGCCTACAATAAGAAGCTCAATTATCATTCCATCAAATTGACTGATCTTTTCTGCTCTCTCCCTTCGTACCCAACACAGGCGATTCAAATTGTCCGATCTCGTGGCGCTACGTTGCTCCTTCAACTGGGCTTCTTTGCTTTTTCCCTGATTTCGATTTCTCTCCGCTCTTCTAGCGCTCTTCTGGTCGTGACTTAACTTGCGCCTGTTTCCCCTTGTGTGGTTGAAAATTCTCCTAAATCCCCGGGTTACTTTTTGTCACCAGCTGTCCCGGTCGGCGGAGTCACACATCGGGCACCCAAGGACCACGCGATTGCTAATTGCGCCCGCTGTGCCCGTCCCTGAGCTTCTGCTCTTGCGCCCATCATGGCTCTCAATATTGACACAAGTGACCGATCCGGTTTCCGCCTCCCACATCCGCCACCCCTCCTTCATACACGTGCCGGCAACGAACTGCTGGATCGTCCTTTGACGCCCGCCGACACTGCCTTCACCAGCCCCGTTCAAACCCCTCAAGGGAGCCCCAGCAAGAATCGCCTGCCGCCCGGCGCGATCGACCTGCCTAATGTATTTGACAAAGCTCTGAAACTGAACCCCACCTCGCCGACGAAGAACACAAATAACCACTACAACCATCCCATGTTCTCTCCGCCCCGGGCGGGGGAGGATTTCAACGAGAGCGTCATCCGACAACCGCCCGCCAGCCCTACGCGCAGATCTAATAAAGAAAACACGCCTCCGAACTCGACGCGTTTCGCTAAGGATTTGGGCCCGAATCCTGCAGCCGCCGCGATCTCCAGAAATGAGCTATACCAGACCCGCGATCTGGAGAGCATCCAGCGGCGACAGGTCCCCATGCGGGGTTTGACTCCGGAGGAGCTAGAGAAGCTCCAGAACCCCCGGGTCAAGCGTCTTGTCAACGTTACCCAGCTTTGTAGGTTCCCCGATCGATCTTGTGCATTCGAAGCGTTTCCGCTCATCGTACTGACTACGTAGATTTCCTTGATCATTACTTCGATCTGCTGAGCTATGTCCACAATCGACAGAATCGCTACACGCAGTTTCGCGCCGCGTACCCGGAACCACCCCTGACGTCGATGGAGGAATACGAGCCCGCACTCATGAAATACTTGGGTCGGGAGCGGGCCCACCTTCGCAAGCGCCGAACCAGACTTCGCCAGCATGATTTCCAAATATTGACACAGGTCGGACAAGGAGGATACGGACAGGTCTACTTGGCACAAAAGAAAGACACGCGGGAAGTGTGCGCATTGAAGGTGATGAGCAAGAAATTACTCTTCAAGCTTGACGAAATCCGCCACATCCTCACGGAGCGTGATATCCTGACAGCGGCCAAGAGTGAATGGCTGGTGAAGCTGCTCTACGCTTTTCAGGATGAGGATCAAATTTACTTGGCGATGGAATATGTCCCGGGTGGTGATTTCCGCACCCTCTTGAACAATACCGGGGTGCTGCACAACCGCCACGCTCGGTTCTACATCGCCGAAATGTTCAGCTGCATCGATGCGCTCCACGCACTGGGATATATTCACCGCGATTTGAAGCCCGAGAACTTTCTGATTGATTCGACCGGTCACGTGAAGTTGACCGACTTTGGCCTGGCAGCTGGAATGCTGAACCCAGGCAAGATCGAATCCATGCGTGTGAAGCTGGAGGAGGTGGGCAATACCCCGGTGCCGTTCGGACGTCCCATGGAACAGCGCACGGTGACAGAGCGTCGCCAAGGCTATCGGTCGCTTCGTGAGCGGCAGGTGAACTATGCCAAGTCTATTGTCGGGTCACCGGATTACATGGCGCCCGAAGTGCTCAAGGGAGAGGAATATGACTTTACGGTGGATTACTGGAGCTTAGGGTGCATGCTGTTCGAAGCATTGGCGGGTTACCCGCCGTTTGCGGGATCGACGGTAGACGAGACCTGGCAGAACCTGAAGAACTGGCAGAAGGTGCTGCGCAAGCCCGTCTATGAAGACCCCAACTACTTCCTGTCGCGTCGAACATGGGACCTGATCACCAAGCTGGTTGCTGCCAAGGACCAGCGGTTCAAGAACATCCAGGAGATCCATTCCCACGATTACTTCAGCGAAGTCGATTTCGGTCGCTTGCGAGAGCAACGTGCGCCGTTTGTGCCCGAGCTGGATTCGGAGACGGACGCGGGATACTTCGACGACTTCACGAATGAGGCCGACATGGCCAAATACAAGGAAGTCCATGACAAGCAACGGGCCCTGGAGGAGATGGCGGAACGCGACGAGAAGATGGGCAAGGGCCTGTTTGTAGGATTCACATTCCGGTGGGTTTATGTTGTCTCGGTTGCGAAACGCCGTTACTAATTGTGCATAGACACCGCAAACCTGCCATGGATGGCATGGGACGCAGTTCCCCGCGCAAGCCGATCGCCACGGACGGCAGCTTCGGCACGATGTTCTAGTTTTCTTTTGCATGGGTCCTTTCTAGCACGAGCTGGGTCTCGGGTCGGAGTTCAATTGAGCGAGTATGACATGATATTTCATTGGCTATGGGCATGGAGCATGGCAGGACGGGTATTTGCCAGTGCATAGGAGGGGAGAAGTGTATGATACAGCGTATCGTAGAAATACATGCCTAACGGTCTGCAGAAGCTTTTTGGGCCTTTTCGTAGTACCGTCCTTTTGGGGTACTTAATTCTCACTAAGTTGCTGCACCATCTTCAAGATCTCCGACTCATTATCCCCAATAACCGCCTGACCATTCGTCCAGTCGACCGTCTGTAAGAGAGAAGAGTTAGCACAACCCATACCCAAAAAACCCTCCCCCCCCCCCCTCAAATAATCCTCCTGCTCCCCATTCCCCCCTCTCCCCGTCCAAATTTCCCAAAGGTGTAAGAAAGTGAACATACAATCGGCCGCACAAACGTCCCCTCGGGATCCGCCTTGAACCGCCGCACCGCCTCCTCCGCATCCTTGGCCCCGCGCACCACCTCCCCGACGCCATACCGCATCCCCTTGTCCGGCGCCCCGGCCCCCGCCGGGTTGCCCGTCACGTAATCGAGGATGTTGCGCAGCTGGTCCGTCGTCGGCGGCGCCGTCGTCACCTCCAGCTGGAACTCGCCGCGGCCGCCCGCCGGCGCATCGGGCGATTGCGCGAGCGTCGACGCGCGCTGCAGGATTTTGTAGGCGTTTTTGCTGGCGCTGTTGCTCGGCGTGTGGAAGAGGGTTATGGGGTCGAGGGTTTTGGCCTGCATTCCATTAGTTTTGGGGAGGGGGGATTAGGATTGGCATTGGGTTGGGTTGGGGACGTACGAAGCGGAAGACCATTTTGTCTGAAGTAAGTGGCTGTGGCTGTAGTTGTGATTGTAATTGGGGAGGGTATAATATGGATGATTGGGGTGGGTTTGATGTTGCTGGGTTAGTGGTGGTGGTGGTGGTGGTGAAGAAGGTGGTTGTGTAGTGCAGTGCAGTGCAGTAGGTGCAAGTCGGGGTCTGCATTGGGAAATGGCGGGTAGCTGTTGCGGGTTGCTGATTACGTCATGGGGAACTGAGTCATCTTAACCACGATTGTTGTGATGGATTCTTCTACATTTGACTGTTGCTTGTGCCTTTGCTTTGTTTGATTCTTATATATCTGGTCTTGTTCGGTTCGGTTACCAGGAGATTTTGTTGTTATGCTCTAGGAGATTGTTTTGCGAATATCTAATGCTCTTAGAGCTACACCTCTAATCCCATAGGGTTGTTTTCTTATTACTGGCGGAAAACGAAGCACACAGATACTAAATGAGCCTCAGTATATCAAAAAATCATGGTATCTATCATTATCGTATATACATCATCACTATTTACCATCCAATGCTCTACCACCCAAATTGCTCTATATGCAGATATATCCCCTGGGCGCCGGTCCCCTTGTGCACAGCTCGCTCGTCGCTCAGCGACACCACGCTGCGCCGCGTGTCGTCCGATAGTCCCTGCGGCCCGCAGACCACCACGGCGCTCTCGCCCTCCGCCCGCTCGAGGACCTTGCGGATGACAGTCTGGACCTGGGGCCGACCCGACAGAATCGTCAGGGGGCGGGTGGGTGCGGGTTTCGTATCCGGGGATACCGGCTGGCCCGCCGCTTTCTCTGAGCCGGACGGTGCAGCCGTCGCGGCGTGTCCCGAGCAGGTACACTTGCTTGTGATCACATCTTCATCCTCGATGGCTGCCGTGCAGCAGCAGCCTCCGCCGGGTAGACACCCGGTGTCGCTGATAGAGATAGCATCCTTTTCCACGATCTTCTCGGTGTATTTCTCGTCGGTCGTTTCCATGGATGACCGGGACTGAGCCACGGCGGTGGAAGGCGTCTGTGCGCACAGGGTGGCCTGCGTCGGCTGCTCCAGCTTCTCGTCGCAGGTGATGTAGATGCTCAGCTCGATCTCGCGGACGAGGTCGGCGTTGGCACGTTGGCACTCTTCCGCGTCGGCCAGGACGGACTGCAGCTGGCTTTCAAACCAGCTGAGCTGGGTGCGTGATTTGATCACCCACACGAATCGGATTCGCTTGGTGGCCGCGAGGTGCTTGGGTGAAGCGCCAGCTTGTGCGCAGTCTTTCTTCCATTTGGCCACAATGTCTCGCAAGCACGGGATGGTATAGGTTACGCCCATGCCGCCCGCCAGGAGGATCACACTGTCGAACTGCTGCATCGGCCTCATCTGACCATACGGGCCTTCAAGGAAGACCGTTCGCGTCTGTTTGGAGGACGCGGTCTCTCCTGTCCCGAGCATATGGTGGCGCTTCGACGCGTAGCGGAAGAACCGACGGGTTCCGCCTTTCTCGGCGCGGACGAAGACTTCGAGCTTGTTGTCCTCGGGGATCGACGCAATGGTGAAAGGGTGGCTTTGGAGCGGAGCAATCGAATGGCATGTGAGAAAGACATGTTGACCTGGCTTCCAGCTGACCCCGGGGTTCTCAATTGTGACACGCGTGACGTTGCCCGGTAGAGGGGTGAAAGTCGCCCTGTTGGCCCAAAGGGCATGGCTTGGAGATTTCGAGCGGTGGAATATCGACAGATTGATATATGTGGCCCAGATATAGCGCGCCACGCGATCAACGACGAGGAACCCTATCGGAATCCAGACCCAGACCTTGACCTCCGCCGGGGCATGCAGCCAGACAGCCGCGATGAATCCAACAAATGTGACCAGATGTTGCAGGACAAAGAACTCATATCCGAATCTTCGGATCGGGGCGGCGGAGGTGATCACAATCCAGGTCAAAATGGCCCACGCGGCTAGTCCTCGAGCAATCAATGGGTAGTTCTTGATTTCGTAGGAGATATAGTTGTAGCGACCCCAGTCGCGGAACCAGAAGGCCATGTGGATCGTGGCCGTCAGCCATAGCGTTCGAGCCACCCATCGATGGTACCAGTTCAGACGTTCATAGCTCATGCCTACCAGGGCACCTATGAGGTTCTGTCTCCCGGCTAGCAGGAAGATCAGGGGCAACTGCGCGATGGCAACGAATCCGGTTCGGTAGCCCACATCCTCCCAGCTCCATTGATCAGTAGTGTCCAGCTTGTAGAAGCAGAAGACAAGCACGACAACCAGATTGGCCAACACAACAGCCATTGGCCCCAGAGGCGCAAAGTGGAAGGTATGGGTGCGGATCGATACGGGAGGCAGCGTCGCATAGCTTGCCTCGCGGACAATGGCTGTGAGGGTGGCATATGCGTTGAAGAACAGTGACTTGGGCTTGGACGGAGTGAGGGAGGTATCCCGAAGTCTGCGTACGTGAGCACTGCAATATTCGGCCTGCATTGAAGGATTTACTCACCTTTGATAGGCGAGGTAACGGTTGAGGAGGTTCACCACAGTACCCGCGGCGATAGCACTGCCTATGACCACCCAGTACATTTTCTGGAGATAGAAGAAACCGGGCACGCCAGCCCCCATGGACATGTGGCCCATGCCCGACATTGACATGTCCATGTCCATCTTGGCGGTAACTAGCGGTTGTGGAATATAGATGGACAATCAACGACACTATTCCCGGCAGGCGATGGTTCAAAGGCAATCGATATACGGAGAGAGAGGGCCGGAATTTCAACGCATCTCGTTCAGCAGCAGCAGCAGCAGCAGCACCACATCACAGACAACCTATTCCTGAGAGGAGGGGAGGATGTCGGCAATTCAAAGTTTCATGTCGCAGGAGTGTGCAGCGTCATGGAGTACATGTAAGAGTAAGTGGGCAAGTTTAAGTGATGAATTGGAAATAGGAATAAAATCACGGGTGGGGGGGGGAATCATTCCGCATGAGTAGAACAAGCCATGCCATGCCATCCCCACCTGTCTCGATACATGATAGCCAGGAATTGATATTAATCTTCTCACTTGGTAAACGGACTGAAGTAGTCATAATCTGCTCACCTCCACCGCCCGTTTTTCCGCTGCTTTCGGCCTGGCGGGCGATTCCGCGCCCCGTGATTGGCTCCCTGCCTCTAAAATGTGCTCAAGCGCCAAACCGAGTCGGGCCAAAATGTGCTCAATCTCGGAATGAACGCCTTCGCTTCAAGTTAGGTAGAACATCAGCTTGGTTTGGAGGATCCAGAACTGACTGCTGGCCCGCCATGGCTAAGATATCGTCGCGGGTCGGCCCTCCTTCTCTGTCTTCCTCTTCTCCTCTTTCTTGGTCCTCTTTCTTTCCACATCCTCCGCTGTCCTGATTCATTTAGCTCTCTCCCTCCCGTTGTACAAAAACCACTCTATCCCGCAATCAATCTGATCTCTTATATCCGAGACCACCGCTCGCACCACCACCACCACCACCACCACCACCGCCACCCAAACCCACCCACCCCTCCAACCCCGCGCCCATCATGGACATGAGTAGCATGGATTCCAGCTCCTCCTCCATGTCCATGACCATGGTCTTCACCAACAGCCACACCACCCCCCTCTTCTCCGCGCAATGGACGCCCACCTCGAGCGGCCGCTACGCCGGCACGTGCATCTTCCTGATCGTCCTGGCCATCATCGGCCGGCTGCTGGTGGCCTTCAAGGCGCTGATGGAGCAGCGCTGGCTCAGCGCCCACCTGCAGCGGCGCTACGTCGTCGTGGCCGGCAAGTCCACCGAGGCGGGCCGCATCGACGCCGACCCGGACGCCAAGGGGGCCACGCTCATCACCGCCCAGGGCGTCGAGGAGAGCGTCCGCGTCGTGCGCCGCACCGCGCGCGAGCCCCTCCCCTGGCGGTTCAGCGTGGATCTGCCCCGCGCGTTGATCTTTTTTGTCATCACGGGCGTGTCTTATCTCCTGTACGTATTGCCCCGCAATTCCCTCCTTCATGCTGTCCATCCGAGGCCGGATGCTAATGATTGATTGCTGCAGCATGTTGGCCGTCATGACTATGAACGTGGGCTACTTCTGCTCCGTTTTGGCCGGCGCGTTCCTTGGGGAGCTCGCGGTGGGTCGGTATATTCAGTGGAATGAACATGGTCACTGAATGGCTTCTTACATTGTGTTCTGATGTACTTGTCTGGGCGTTATGTTTTGCATTGGTTGCGGATTAGCATGGGAGTCGTTTTTCTAGATACCTTTTCGATACGAACCGTTTATGATATACTTACCTGTGGAGGGGCTTATCTGGGGCATAGCTAGTTTTTTCTATGCCCCGTAATGTGAGTGGGTGTGAGTTTAGGGCTGGATTGTACATAGACATGGATGTTGAATATACATGCACATGATCATCGACCACAAAATGATCTAATGATCAGTAAGCCTCAACATAGAACGTTACTTGCGTTGATGGCCTCCATGCAGCTGGCGAGTGTCGCTTGCGTTGGCCGGAGACAGCCGCAGTGGCATGATCACCAGTCGATCGGCGGGATCCCATTGGCGCGGAAATTAGCATCCTGCCAAGATTCAACCGTCGTTGTTATCCCATTGCGATTTAGGGAAGTCCATGCGAAGCTAACAAAGAGACCAGAGAGCAAAGATCAAACACACTGAAGAGTCGGATTCAATCTCCACAAGATAACTGCTCGTAATTCGAAGGAACAATTTAACCCCAATACAAGTGGGAAAAACACCTCACACATTAAACGCGCTCGTCGGCCGAGTTTCCAACCCCACCCGCCTGTACGTCTTGTCGACCGCCTCCATCTGCCTGATACTCTCCCCGCCATCAATCCACACCCCAGACCCTTTCCTCCCTTTAACCCGATTCACAAATTCCTCCAACTGACACCGCCACGTCGTCCACCACTCCTGATATGTCTCCGCCCGGTGATCCCCGACGGGCCAATTATACGCCTTGCGGTACTGCACCTCCTCCCACGTTTTGGACAGCCTCCCCTTGCGGTAGAGAGTATGCGTGTCGCGCACGTCGATGCGGTGGTACACCGTCGGCAGGATCATATTCCAGATCGTGACGGTCCGCTGCACGAAGTGCTGCGTCTCCGTGCCGCCCTGCGAAGCCACCAGGATCTCGGCGAGGGTGGCCTCGGTCTTGGGCCATGCGAACCAAGGGATGCATCGGGACCATGTGGTCGGTAGCAGGGAGAGAAACCCGCCACCGGTTTGCGTCGCTGCTGCGGCTGCTGCTGCGGCTGTGTATGCCAGATCGCCCGCGATGTGGGCTGTTTGAAGGCCATCAGCGGTCTGGTATGTGGCGGCGATGGCGGTATCGATCTGCTGCGCGTCGTGAAATGGAGAGGAGTCATAACTGCTGAGCGGACGTGGTGGCGTGTAATGGCCTTCCACGACCACAAGGTCCTCCTCGCGCTCTTTCGAGAGGTTCAGAGCTTGGCGCACACAGGAGAGCGGGTACGTCGCCAGGTCCATCAGGCATCCGCCGGACAGGGCGTACTGGAAGCGGATGTCATCGCGCGCGATGTAGCCCCTGGGCAGGTAGAATTGCGAGGATGTGTCGACTATGGTGCCGGGCCCCCAGGGGGTTTGGCGGGTCAGCAAGAGGAACGTCTGCCACGCCGGGTGGAACTGGTGATGGAAGGCTTCGAGGAGAACGGGGGCATTGGGAGCGGTTGCGAGGGGGTGGGTGAAGAGCTTGCGGGCTTCCTTGGCGTTGGAGCATGAGGGTTTCTCCAGGAGGACGTGCTTGCCTGCTTGCAGGGAGCGGAGGGCCCATTCGTAGTGGTGGGAGTTGGGGAGTGCGATGTAAATGGCGTCGATAGCGGGGTCGTCAAGCAGGTCTGCCCAGGTGTTAGATCCGTTCTGTTCTGTTCTCGTAATGCCAATTTCTCGCTTGAGACAGGGGCACTCGGATGATGGGTCTTTGCTTGACCTTGGTAGGAGCTATGCACGATGGGGATGTCGTGTGTCTTAGCGTACTGCTGCGCGCGGTCTGAGTCGCGGGCAGCAACCGCTGCGATGATGACCTCCGGATGGGACTTGGCCGGTACTATTACCGAGTTGGGGCTAGGGAGAGAGATATCAGCCAGGATGGAAACGCAGGCACTGAATACTACTGATTCAGAGGTTCCCTCACGCTATGTTGGAAGCTCCGAGTAGACCGATGCGAATGGCGCCATCTTTCTTCGCGGGAGTGGGTGGATTTAAGATGTAGTAGATTCGTTGGAACAAACTCATCGACGCCATTATCAGTGTATTATGATTAGTCTTCTACTTGGGCCGATTGTCGATGCGAGCTGGGGATGTCGGTCATTTTTGGTGGTGAGTGTCCGAATGACATGGCTGATGGTTACTCCGCACGAGAATCTTTGGTTCTACCTCGTACAGAAGCGACGGAAGAGGAAATCCGGTACATTATTTCGAATCGTTCCCGTATGATGATGCGGGCAGGCTAATTGATATCCTGCAAGCTGATATTGACCTCTTCTTCTTCTTCTGAATAGTGAAACCCACTCAAGTTCGTTCTGGTCAACAATAACTAATTGATAGCTCTATCTGATAAGAGGGAGTGTGCCTCAAGCGAAGGCAGGTTCGGAACTGCCTCGGATTTGCCGGCGCCCTGAGAAGAAATGAGCACATTTCTTAACTCAATTCGGCTTAGTGTATCCCGGGGCCCGTTCCAGCCTTGACTGCGAGCTGCCACTTTTACCCTGCAGGAGAATGAACATCCCGGAACTGAATCGAAATGATCATGGTGGATGGATGATTGCGGGTGAACGAAACCCTTTGGAACCAGACTCAGGGCCCAATTGATGCAGCCATGGGTCCCTTCGATCTTGTAGACTAAGTAGTTTAGGTCTTGGTCATTAATCAATTTGGCGGAACCGGACTGACAGAGCTCTCCCCATTCCTCCTCCGCCGAATCCGCCGTCCAAGTCTACCCACTGGCACTCACACCTGCCCCATTGTTATATAAAGTTCTCCCACTCTCCTCCATCCTTCTACAATAAGCTCTGTGTTGTGCCTCTGTACCTCTCTCACCCCTCAATTTCCGACCTCCAAGGATCACCATGAAGTTCTCCATCCTCCCCCTGGCGGCTCTCGCCCCCCTGGCCGCTGCCCACTTCGAGCTCAAGTACCCCACGAGCCGCGATGGCACGGAAGACAACATGATGAACTTCCCCTGCGGCAGTGCGGCCCAGTCCAGCAACCGCACTCAGGTCTCCATCTCCGCCGGCTCCTTCCCCGTCGCGCTGTCCATGGGCCACTCCCAGACCGCCGTCGAGGTGCTCCTGGCCCTGGGCACCGACCCCGGCACCAACTTCAACATCACCCTGCACAAGACCTTCGAGATCGAGGGCCTGGGTGCCTTCTGCCTGCCCCACATTACCTTCGATGAGTCCATCCTCGGCACCAACATCACTGATGGCATGAACGCCACCGTTCAGGTGCAGAGCAACGGCGATCCTTCTGGAGGTCTTTATGCTGTATGTCAATCCTGGCTGTTCGATACATGAAAGCTTTGCTAACAAGTTGGGAAAACCAGTGCGCCGACATCCAGTTCTCCTCGACCGTGAGCTACGACGAGCCTTCGACCTGCAAGAACAACACCGGCGTCAAGGCGGTCGAGTTCACCGGCGCCGCCGCTGACCGCAATGCCAACGAGTCGACCGCCACCGGTGGTGCCCAGGACGGCTCTTCGTCTAGCAGCAGCAGCAGCAGCAGCAGCAGCTCTTCCGCGAGCGGCTCCAGCAGCACTGCTACCTCCACTGGTGCTGCCGTCCCCCTGCAGACCGCTGCTTGGGGAATGCTCGGTGCCGCTGTTGTCGGTGGTCTTGCTGTCCTGTAAACGAATCGAGGGCTTTCGTGGCACACCGAAGCCCATGTCTTAAATCAAATCGTGGAAGGATACTGCTTTACGCATATGATATGGAGCGAGAGAGAGACAAAAAGGAGAACGAGATGATACAGAAAAAAAGCCAACGAATGACATTTTCGAAGGAATGATCATGATCTGACGATAATTTCCCACACAACGTTTGTTTATATTGCGATTGTTTCCACCCTGTACATATTCATTTTAGTTGTCTATGCTTTGCGATACCACCTTAATATGAAGGACATGGACATGTGACCAGACTGAAGGAGACACCTCGTTCCTTGCCACTTTGCTTGCTTTCAGCTTCTCGTACGTGCCTCCATAACGAATGCAATCCGGAGTAACAATCCGCTTTAGCACATTTATAAATTACAGTGTATAGCCAAATCCATTGCAGTATTCATACGATCAGAACCTGCGAATGCAGGCCAAAATCGAATCCGAAACAGCTTTACTGCGTATTCAGCCAGCTCCCACAGCCAAAACCAAGTCCTTCTGCAGGTTGATTAAATTTTCCTTGGCTGGACCCTTCAGCCCTGAGTTCGGATACACATACCTTTAGAGGTGATCCGTGACTTGCCCAACCCGGCAATCATGCAGTGCTTACCAAACAAGCAAACCCTCACCCCTCCCTCCTTCTTATTGATAAATCCCAAACCCGCGCAGATATATCAACTCATGATGACCATGCTACCAGAGATGATTTTGACTTGATGCTCATCCACTTAATACTATACTTTGATCCCTATATGTTGCAGGCAGCAGCATTCCTCAGTTGCAAGTGAAAGTCGCAAAGTTTTCCTAATACGGCATCGACCGCGGATTTTCGGGCCTAGCCGATATAAAAGCTGTTTGGCTCCGGGGATCCTGCCAGGTGGTTTACCTTATCTTATCGCCCCAAGCCGTTCTGTTCGTCCTTGTTCAAACAATCTCGACTTTTCCCAGGCTTTCTTCGTATTGTTCTTTGATCGTCACGTGACACCTAGGGTATTTTCTCTCTATTCGATTTTTTGATTAGTGGCTGTTAAGATCAATTCTTCGCGAAAATGGATAATTACGAGAAATTACGTTCGACAGGTGAGTGCGTGGTGTCCCCGATTTGAGGCCAAAGCACTGCGAACCTTCACTAATCTACACGCCCTCTAGGATATTTGGAGAAGTACTCTACAGCCCGCCATCCGCTCGGGTTCTACTACAATGTCGGCGTGACCGCCACATACACGCTACCTGAGACCTACACGCTTCCGCTCCGGGACTATGTGTACAAGGCCTGCGAGATTCTGATCGGCCAGCACCCCGTTCTCTCGGCGGTTCCCGTGAACGAGGAATCGGACGAGGCATACTTCGTCCGCCTCCCGGAGATCGACCTCGCGCAGCCGGTGAGCTTCCACAAGCGTTCGCGGGGGTTCCCCGAAGGGGCCGAACCCGACACGGAGCTGGACGAATTCCTTCAGACACAGCACAGTACGGGGTTCACTACACCGGGGGCGCCGTATTGGCGCCTGGCGATCTTCATGGACGACGAGGATGATAATGCATCGGCGCGGCGACGGTTCACCGCCGCATACATCTTCCACCACGCCCTGGGCGACGGCACGTCCGGGAAGATCTTCCAGGAGACGTTTCTCGAGGCGCTGACGACTGCGGGGTCGACACTCAGCGCGGCGTCCGGCGGCGAGGAAGCGAAGCAGGTCGTGCCCACGCCGGTGGGCACGCCGCTGCTGCCGAACCTGGAGGCCGCGCATCCCTGTGGCATCTCCCTCCCGTTCCTGCTGGGCGCGGTGATCAAGATGAAGTTCGGCGGACGGGACCGCGGGCTCTGGACGGGCGCGCCGGTCTTCACGCCGCTCGAGGCGCGAGCACGCCACCTCGTCATCCCCGCTCCGGTGTCAGCGGCGTTCCGCCAGAGCTGTCGCCGGAACGGCGCCACGGTCACGGCGGCCGTGCAGGCGGCCATGGCGCAGGCGCTGTTCGCGCACCTGCCGCCGCAGTGCACGAAGCTGCGGCTCACGGGCGCCATCTCCGTCCGCAAATGGCTCACCCAGGCGATCCCGGAGAAGTCGCTGGGCGTCTGGGTGATGGACTTTGGGGAGAGTTATTGGCGCAAGGACCTGCCTGCCGCCGCCGGCACGGAGGAGACCTTCCCCTGGAAGGAAGCGCAGCGCTCGCGAGAGACGATCGAGCGCGTGGTCGGCATGAAGGGGAAGAACACCGGCGTGAACCTTCTCAAGTACGTGTCCGGGTTTTCCGAGTTCTTCCGGTCGAAGCTCGGGAAGCCTCGTGGAGATAGTATCGAGCTTTCCAATATCGGGGTCTTGAGTGCGTCGGATGAGGTTCAGTCAGACCCTTCGAAGCCCCAGATGGGTCGGGTGATCTTCTCGCAGAGTCCCAACGCTGCCGGCGCTGCGATTGTGGTGTCGGCGATCTCGGGTGGTGACGGCTGTTTAGTCCTGTCGTTTGGATGGCAGCAGGGTGTTGTGGAACCGGAGTTGGTTTCGGGCATGATTGACTCGGTGGAGAAATTGGTGCATCTTGCGGCACAATAGATTGGGGATCATGGGAGGGGGATTGCTTCTGCTCTTGTTCGTTATGATCTATTGCGATCTGCAGCCGCGAAGGGCCTGCCTGCACATAATATATGGTACACTAAGTACCGTTAATTCTAATGCCATCTGATTTATTTGAGTCACTATACAGAGTATTTAAGCGAGTGGGTTCAGGCACCACCAGGGGCCTCGATCCTCTGGATCCGTTAAGTGGGACAGCCGAGGCGGTGAGTCGGCGAGTCTGGCGGCAGAATTGCGGGGAATGGGACAAAATCCAGGGCCATCTTTCTGCATTTACTGGATCCATTGTCACTCTCTGTGTTTCTCCCGTTGACGAAGACTAGAATAGACCAAGATGTCCTCTCGCGCTCCTTTCGTCGTTCCCGCGCTCACGAAGCACACCGCTACGGTGATCATGGCCCATGGTTTGGGCGACAGGTAAGTGTGCCCTTCCCTATACGGAAGATCCCGATCTTGAACTAACTCCTGGTGAATGAATTCAGTGGCGCCGGATGGTATGTCCCCCTTGGTTTCCATTCACGATTGAATGCCTACGGGCTCAGACAAGCGCGACGGACTACAATAGATGACGTCAGACTGAATATGGCGATCTTCACAGGATGGCACTCGCCCAGAACTGGCGCCGGCGCGGCGTGTTCGACGAAGTCGCCTTCATCTTCCCTAACGCGCCGATGATCCCCATCACCGTGGTATGAAACGACGCGATGTCTTCTGAATCAGTGGCGCAACGGACTAATTCGAGCCACTTTTGGGGGGCTAGAACTTCGGAATGACGATGCCCGGTTGGTACGACATCACCAAGCTCGGCCGTGATGTGAGTTCCCATCGCCCCGCGCGATATACCTTTCTGGGCTTCGAGATGATATCCTGTATCTAACAACCGATGTGCTTGATCTATAGTTGGACTTCGAAGAAGCCATCCGCAACCAGGACGAACCGGGCATCCTCCGCTCGCGCGAGTACTTCAACACCCTGATCAAGGAGCAGATGGACAAGGGGATCAGCGCGTCGCGGATCGTGCTGGGCGGGTTCTCGCAGGGGGGCGCGATGTCGCTCTTCGCGGGGCTGACCAGCAAGGAGAAGCTGGGCGGCGTGTTCGGGCTGTCCTGCTACCTGCTCCTCAGCGACCGGATCAAGAACTACATCCCGGAGGGCTTCCCGAACCAGGGCACCCCGTTCTTCCTCGCCCACGGCCAGGAGGACGAGGTGGTGCGCTTCGACTTCGGCAAGCAGTCCAGCGAGAAGCTCCAGGAGCTCGACCTGGCCAAGGTCGAGTTCCACTCTTACCCGTACGTGCTGTATTCCCCATTTGAGGCCTCGCGTTCCCGCAGCGACCTCCCGGCTCACACTCGCGGTTTTCCTAGTTACCTGGGCCACTCCGCCGATCCCGAGGAGATTGAGGACCTCGAGAAGTTCTTGCACAGTGTTATCCCCCCGGAGGGCGAGGGCCAGACCGGTGCTGCTGGCTTATGAATTTATGATCAACATCATCATCGTCATCATGATACCTCTGTACAGACCCGGGACCACTGGTGGGGGTCATCGTCGGTCACTTTTAGCCTCGCTTTAGCCATCCTTGTTCTGTTGCTTGCGGTTCTGCTCCCCCGATTCGGTGGTTCCAAGGGGAACCGGGATCGGGATCCTGTTGTCAGGAAACAGGACTGACATATGTTTCGCCCTCTTCCTAGATGACACAAAGAAAACTTTCATCTGCATGAAATTGGAAGAGTAGTTGTTGCTCATGGTAGATCATATATATACTCGCTTCCCCTTCCCCCACCCGCGTCCCCGACCATAACCCAAACCCCACAAGGCCACTTATTTCCCCCCCACCAAAACCCTCCGAATCGACCCCTCCACCGCCGCAATCATCGCCTCCGTGTTCTTCACATCAAAGGGCACCAAATGCCGCGAGCCGTGGTCGTAGAACTCCGCCTGCGCCGGGTCGCACACCCCGTACAGGCGCATGCTGTGCGGGTACAGCGCGTCCTGCTTGCCCACGATATGCGTCGTGGGGATCGTGATGGGCCACGCGCCGGTGACGGCCGTAGCCACAGACGGAACAGGGGGCTCGATCAGCTCCGTCCCCGACGGGTCGAAGGGCGAGGCGCCGCAGATGAAGACCGCCAGCTTGAACAGCGGTTTCTCGGAAGGGTGCTGCTCCGCGTGCTGGATTATCATCGCGCTGGCCAGAGCGCAGCCCTGCGAGAAGCCCATGACGCCGTCGAAGGGGCCCTGCGTCGCGATGATCTGCTGCACGTACTCGATCGCGAGCCGCAGGTTGTCGCCCGGTGGTTGGTTGCGCGGGTAGTGGCTGTAAAAGGGGCCGTCGAAGACGTCTTTGATTTCTGGGGGGTGTTAGGTTTGTTGGGGAGGGGGGG